>NW_003852403.1:18373704-18383731 GCF_000181295.1 Otolemur garnettii
CTCCAACTTCTGGGCTTAAGCTATTCTCCTGCCTCTGCCTCCCAAGTAGCTGGGATTACAGGTGCCCACCACAACGCCCGGCTATTTTTTGGTTGTAGCCATTATTGTTGTTTGGCGGGCCCAGGCTGGATTCGAACCCACCACCTTAGGTGTATGTGGCTGGTGCCTTAGCCACTTGAGCCACAGGAACAGAACCTCTTCTTCCTTTTCCATGGGATGTTGCCATTGGGTCATCAGTGGTGCCCAACAGCTACAGAAGGTAACTCCAGGGTGGCTAGAGGACCCATCATCTTTGTGTTTCTTGTCTGTGCCCCTCACTCCCTGCTGATAGAAGAACAGAGGAGCCCACCGAGAATGTAATTCTTTCACTTTGCTTTTCCTGGAGCAAATCTTCTTGGATTATTTATGGTGAATAACATTCTCCATCATATTACACACCTTTCAGTTAGGTTTCAGACATTTTTCTGGTATCGTGGTTCCTGGTCCTGTCTTGATCCAGAATCTGACTTTATGTTTACCTTACTCACCGCTGGTCTCTTTCTCAGCAGTGCTCAGTAGCCAGTCTTTGACTGCGTTGGTGTCCAGGCATTATTTACGGCCTCTAATTTAGCATTGGTCCTTAAGCATATACCATCTCTAGGATTGACGTGGTTCAAGGTAATGAAGTACCTAAAAAGGGAAAATTATCTATGAGTTAGTTAAAAAACACAAAAAGAAAATAAGTCGATTCTAAGCCACATTGAATACTTGAGGGTGTAGATGTTATTTCAATAAAACATAAAATCATCCCTCAAAAGGAAAAACAAAACAAGACTAAACTTATGCTCTAAAAGATTTTAGTACTTTGCTAGAA
The DNA here is from genome assembly GCF_000181295.1 of Otolemur garnettii. Taxonomy (NCBI): domain Eukaryota; kingdom Metazoa; phylum Chordata; class Mammalia; order Primates; family Galagidae; genus Otolemur; species Otolemur garnettii. The sequence goes on from NW_003852403.1 coordinate 18,374,558, forward strand.
TTTTTTAATTTCTTTCCTGCTTTTACTTGTTGACTTCAGTGAGCTGATTATTTTTGATTTGTCTTTCAACAGAAGCAAAATTGTACTAAATTATGCATTTAGCAACTTCTTTTGCACTTAATACCACATACGGGATAAACCATAAACTACCTGACAAGTTAAATTTCCCTAAGGAATCTAGGACCTTAGTGATTTATACAATTATAAAACATGTTGTTATTTATCTAGAGATTTTTTAAAATTGCACTTACAGTACTTGAAAGAGCTAAACATATTTTATTGAAAGTGGGTAAATAAATCAAATCTCAGTTTATAATGACAAATTTCAGTCCGATAGGAAGCTGAATAGCCAAATATAAACATAGAAAATCAGAACTGTAAGAGGATATACAGATATCTTAAGAGCAATTGGCCTCAGAGATTTCAGTTGTTTAGAAAATATATAACTTGAATACCCCTTGTGTACCAGACACGATTCCAGACACTTGGAATACAATAGTGTATAAAATAAAGGTCTGCACCCTTTACTTTTAATGTGAAGATTACATTCTAAAGATGTAAGACAGATAATAAAAAAAATAGTCTATTGGTAGGTATTACGTACTAGGGCAAAAATAAGAGTAAAAATATAAGGAAGATTGGGATTGCAAGAGGTGAGGTGCATTATAATTTTGAACAGAATGGTTAGGATCATTAAGAAAGTGGCTTAAGCAAACCCTTGTAGGAGATGAGCTTGTTAGACTTCAATATATGGATATACACGGGGAGCAGGCAGTGCAAAGGCCCTGTGGTACAAGCAGAGCATGTGTTCAAAGAACAGCAAAAAGGCCAACTGTCTGTAGTGGGGACAGCAAGTGGTAGAGAAATTGGAGATTAAGTCAGAGAGGTACGAGGTCCCAGGTCATGGAAGGCTTTGGGTGATATTGTAAAAATATTAGCTTTATTCTGGAGAAAATAGGGAGCCGATTCAAGATTTTATGTAGAATAAAGATAAGATATGATCAAGTTACCTGTTAAAAGGTTCGCTGCTCTGGATTGCATGTTTTCATCCCCCTGCCCACCACCAAATTCATACATTGAAACCTCAGTTCCCAGTGTGGTAGTATTTGGAGAGAGAGAGAGCCTTTTTGAGGTTTCCAACCTCATGATGGGATCAGTGGTAACTGAAGGTTAAGAAGAGAGCTTGAGTCCTTTCTGTCTCTGTTTTCTGTTATGTGAGGAAATGGGAGAAAGCAGCTCTTTATAAGCCATGAATCAATCCCTTTCTAGATACTGGCTTGATCTTTGATTTCCCAACCTCTGGAACTGTGAGAAATAAATACTTGTTCTTTAAAACACCTAATTTATAGTAGTTTTGTCATAGCAACCACAACTAAAACAATCACTCTTGCTGGTGTAGGAACAGACATCAGGGCAGCAAGGGTAAGAGCAGGGAGCCCAGTATGGATATTGTGCCAGTCTTGGAGAGAGATGATGGTACTTGAGCCAGCGTGGTAACAGTGGAAGTAGTGAGAATTGATTAGATTCTGGATGTATCTTTAATGAAACCAGCAGGATTTTCCTAAGGAATTAGAAGTGGAGGTATGCAAGATAAAGAGATCAAAGATGATTTGCAGTTTTATGGGCTAAGCAACTGCAGAGATGGTGAAGCCATCACCTGTTTCTGTGGGTCAAATTGTGGGAGTAAGATCAAGAACTTAACACATTTGAATTCATTCTGGATTTGGCTTTCATTGTTCTTCACTTCATGAGGCTTTCGTGTTTGAAAACATCTTGATATTAGGTCTCAAAGCTCCGTGATATATTTTAAAGTATTTGAAAGGTGTTTTTTAAAATAGGAAGTTACAAAATGATTAGTAAAATAAGCCCCTAGACAATAACCACATGGATTTCCATTCAGTTGGCCTGGAGAGAGGTAACATTGTTACATATGGCTTTGGAGGGCAACGGAGCCAAAAGCTTTGATGAAAATTGAAATTGGAAATTACATAAAGACTAGATAAAGGAACACTTGGACTAAGCGTTTTAGAAAATGTTTGGTGGATCCAAAGTGTCTTTCTAGAATAATTTAGAGAATAATGTGTACTGTTTATTACATATATCAGTTGACATTTGGAATTTGGAACTGATTTTGCTCAAATTCTTCAAGGTAGCTCTGTTCATCTGCAAAATGGGACTCATAAAACCCGAGCTATGACTTCCTCAGGTTTTACTGAGGAACATTTTTCATAATTTACGTGTAAGTGCATTGTAAGCTATAAAGTGCTATAAAATATTTCTGGAGTCAGAGCACCTATGAGCAATACCTAATTCTCCTTTGATTTTGTATAGGTTGTCTGGTCCTCAGCATGTCACAGCAGCCACCAGCATGACTAATGCTGAGTCAGAATTTGACTGTATGGTAAAAAATATTCTCAGCATTTCCTTTCTGCTATAATTTTAACTCCAGAGCCATTGATTATATGGAACACATTGTTGACATTCTATGTTCTAACTTACGAACTGCTATCACTAGTAAATGCAGTTACTCTAGATGCCGTGAAGACCGTGATGCCATGACCCTGTCTCATAACAGGGCTGTCAGAATGCCCGTAGAGAGATCCTTACAGTGGTGAAAATGATTTCCTTCATTTTTGGTTGGTTAGAATACTCGTGTGCATTTCTCCGTTTGTAATTAAATCCTGATCTTCATCGGAGCATTAACGCTTCTCTAAAATATCCTTGGTTTCCATCTGCTTGCTGCAAGGGCTCCATTAAAAACTCTGTCTGGTCACATATGGTTATGAGTGAACATCTCTGATTTAGATAAATGGATAAAGAATGTTCCAGGTCTGACCATTAAAATGGTCTTCCAGTGTGATTCTGGAAAGAGGCAAATTGAATTGAATGAGACCTTCCAAGGTTCTCCAACGCATCTCCCTCTCGTTAACCCGACGTCCGTTTACACAGCGACACAGTCCATATTCTCAGGTTTTGTTGTATTTCCACTGTCCCTTCCTGCAGAGGAAGCCCTAAGGTCAATTTGGGAATAGAGAAATCTAACAAACTCTTCAGCTATGACCTGCAGCCGCAGACTTTTGAAGAATGAAACTACTACATGTCTTTAAAGAAATTTTTGTTTTTGAAGCAGGTGTTTTAAAATACAGACAAAACAAGAGAGAATAGTAAACATTAACTCCAATCACGATCAATATTTCACTAACTGTGTTTTATCTATCCTTGAACCCCATTCCACCTGCTGCACATTTTTTTTTCTTTCTCTAGTATTTTAAAAGCAAATATTCAGCATTATATCATTATATACAGAGAGGGAGAGGTATTCTTCTAATATAGGCTCAAAAACTTCCTATCAAGAGATCAGCGGTCAACATTTACTTATAGTCATTTATACTGAGAGAAATCAGTTTCTCAGATTTTCATTTAGGATCCCATGAGGAAAATGTGGTACCAGAGTCACACTGTAAAATTTATAATAACTGTTGACCAAGTTTTTACCTTAACATTTGATGTTTTACTTTGCATCTATGACTGTTTTGAATGTAAGGTCGGTGTTATTTAAATGGCATCACTTAAAGATGTTTGCTGTATTCACTTCAAGTGTGTTCTTAGGCAACAATTTTTGAAGAAAACGTCGTATTTTAAAAGCATTGTGCATAACAGTTTCAACAGGGGACACTGGGATATGCTTAAATGTGACTTCCTGGTAGGTGTATCCGCATTGAGAATTAAATTTTCCAATTAGCAGGTGAGAAAAGATAATGGAAGTCTTGATTTTGATAAAGAAGATGATGTGCCATAGGTTAGATTTATTTTTGTTTCTGAAATGATAAGTCTGATTAAAAAAAATTAGGCTGCAAACTTAAGTGATATTAAACTTCTAAGAGATAAGAAACCCTGCATGGTTCGCAATAAAATAGCCAGAATAGGAGACTATGAGTCGTTCTATTACTCTGAGTATATCAGCCTCTCTGGTCATTCTCTTAAGCCAAACTGAAAAAGCCTTTTTTATATTGTTAATACTTGGTAGCTTGGGCCATACCCAGATTGAAAGTTCCCTCACAGAGAGTGGGGAGGCTTTAGCTACTCTTGTGGCTAACAGCAGAGCCCCCAAGTGGCAAAACTGTGATTCAAGCAAAAATTGACTTAGTCCCTTGGAGCAAAGGCCACAGATCTGGAATAAGAATGAAACTTCTTTTCCTGGCATTAGATTGAGGAATCATTTATTTATTCAACGAATATTTATTAAGCTTTTACTCTGTTCTTTGTGCTGAGGATACAATAACAAATTAAGTCAAAGTGCCTGCCACCAGAGGACTTGCGTTTTAGTCGAGGAGATGGTGAAAAATAAACAGCTGCACGGTACCATGTCAACTTGTGGCAAGTGCTATGAAGAAAAGGAACGAGGATAAAGGCGAGTGACACTTTGATCACAGTAGTCAGAAAAATCCATTTTTAAGAAATAAACAGCTGAGAGCAAGTGCAGAAAAACTCACATGACTGTGTCCTCTCGGAAATAATCTACCTCTGGGATCTTTTTTGCTCAGCATTAAAACAAAACAAAGCACCTGTTTTCTACCCTCTCTGCCCTTCCCTCCTGACATTAGAAGTGTGAGGTTTTTCCACCCTCAAAAAGTCCCCAACTCTCTAGACATCAATTGGATGTCCTGAAAGTCAGCGTCCCCCGAGTCCCTCCTTACCTCTCTCCCTTACTGATTTTCTTTCATTTCCACTTTGTCTCCCAATGGCTGTGGTGACCCAGTTCTGTTTGGACATTTTCCTGCTTATCAACAAATGAATCTTATGGTATTAGCTGATAACAGCTTATAGTAATAGCTTGCTAATTTAATAGGTAAGTCTGAGACATGGAAAATATTAAGGACTCCCAGGGAATTGAATTTTATGTATGTACTATAGTTTACAAACCAAATAGGAGAAAAGCTTGCCCTTCTTTTTCAGCTCTTTCACCCCTCTTTTAAGTGCAATCACTTCATTTTAGCTACAATGTGCTGCTCATAATATTTCTAAAATTGTTGATATTTCAATTCATTGCTATTGTGCCTGAGGATTTGGTATCACATCCTACTCCTGCTTCCCGTGTTAATGCATTAAATATACGGACAGTCAAGAACTCATCAAGACTGTGTAAGCAAAGACCCTGATGGATCAAGTGTGATGCCAGATTATGTTTCCATTCTCATTCAAGTTTTTGTTTTTCTTACAGTTAAGAATTATCCCTGTTTTCTCTTTCTTTATCTACCTCTTTTATTTGCTTAGTTTTGTATGGACCCAGTGCCCAGCCTTTGTCCCAACATTTTAATAGATGGGTCAAGTGATTCAGGGAATCCCTTCCTCCTGCAGCACTCCAGCTCTCTGCCCCCGTAGCCAGTCCGAGCTGTTCACCTCGTACTTCACCATTCCCCAGAACTGGATCCCCATTTCTTGGATCCTGTGTGTATCTTTTCATTTCAACCTCTCATTTGGTTGACGTGCCTCCACTGATACATTCCCTAGAAACAGTGCATGTGAAATAAAAATTTCAGGTCGGAATTTCTTTTTAGTTCATCCCTACTTATTGATAGATGGTGGTCTCTGTAATTCTGGATGCAAATCATTTTCTCTCAGAATCTTAGAGATACTGGTGCACTGTCTTCTATACCCACCTTCACTATTGAGATCCGAACACTATTCTAATTCCCATTCCTTTGTATATATATGCCTATAAACTATTACTGTCTCTCTGGATGCTTTTATGATGCTTTCTTTTCCTTGGTATTTGGAAATTGTACATGGATGGGCTTTGGTTGTGCCTTTTCCATTTGTTGTTGAGTGCTCAGGAGATCTTCTAGATCTGGAGACTTGTGTCCTTCAATTCTAAAATGTATGGTGTTATTTTAAATGACCTCTCCCCATTTTCTCTCTTCTCCCCTTCTTTGCATCTTCTATTGGACAGATTTTGGATTTCCTGGATTGACCGTTTGGTCTTGTTTTCCCTATTTTTAATCTCTATATCTTTTATCTTACATTATACGGTAATAGGACAGGTTTATGTTGTAATTTTTAATTTATTTGTTAAAAGTTTAGATCAGGTGTCAGCAAACTATGGTACATCAAATCTGGCAATGATCCTGCTGGGGCAAGTGGTGTACTTACGGTGAAGTTCTTGCACATAAGGGAGCACGTTCATACCCATTCTTTGTGTGTTGTTTAGGGCTGCCTTCATGCCGCACTGGCTGAGTGGAGAGACTGTCACATGAGTCCTGCAAGCTGAGAGTAGTTACTGTGTGGCCTTTCGTAGAACTGTGCTGATCTCCCACCCCCACCCCGCCTGAGCTCATCACCCTGGTTACCTCTGTCAGCTCTCTTTCCTCTTCTTTACGGACTAGTGTGTTACTGTTATGAATGGGCCATCTTCCGTCCCTCTGAGGATATTATTTGGGATTTGTTGGTAGTATACTTCTTGCTGCAATGTCATTATTTCCTAGAGGTAATTTAGTCAGTTTGTTTTGGGCTATTCCAGGGTAGAGGCTCTTCCAACTGTTAGCATTCTCCTGTGTTCATTCAGAGTCATGAGGGGTAGAAAGTCCCCCGTAAGTGGGTAAGGGTTGGCTGTGGATTTGTTGTTACCAAGGTCAGACAGTGAGCTTGCTTATTCATGAAGGAGTCTCCAGATACGTGTATGTAGACCCTTTTCCGCCAGAGAAGACTGCCCATGTCCTTCATGGGAGCTGTGCACCTGCCAGCAGTATTCTGGGGACAGAGCAGGGAAAAGGGCAGTGAGGGCCCCACTTGCATTATGTACATTTGTATTTTCTTCTCCTGTTTTTAGTCCCAAGTTTCACTGCTGTGCCTGTTATACTTAGGTCCAGCCTCTTAGTTTTGACTTGGCCAAAAAATAAACTACTCTGCTCGGCTAGAAGGAAGAGGTAGCCTTTTGGTTGGTTGGGGTAAAAATGGAGATCCTGCAATTTGCCACTCTCCATGAAAACTTGAAATCAGTTCCCACATTTTGGGTGACCCCTGCTTCTGGGGCCTTTCCGAACTTTGCTGCCTGTCATAGGGTTCCCCCTTCAGTACGCACTTAGGCTGTAGCTGCCTTGACTCTGCTCATCCATCATGTGTTCTGGTTCCCAAGACTGCGGAGGAATTGTTCATCTGTCCTTGTCTCCTCTTTACTCTCATTTGTATTCACTTGTCATTACCTGAGTTTTAAGGTGGAAGCGGCAATAAAAGTGTGCCATCAATCTGCCACGTTACAGAGTTAGACTTCTCGTGACAGATTACAGACACGGCAGGTAATACCGGGGTGGAGAGGGGTGAGGGAAAGACACTGGCTGCCATATACACGGAGACTGCAGCCCAAGATTGAAAAGGAAGTTAAAGATCTTTGAGTATAAAAGTGACCTACTGGCCTCCTTTGTTACTCTTTTCTTCCAATCTACCTTTCAGTTCTCCATACAGTCTTTTAAATCAGAAGAAACTTGGATACTTGTGGCTGTATATTTCAGAAGTGTGAAGACCATTGTTTTATTGACTCTTCAGATGTTTGTGATTAAAACGTTACCCATTTCTTCATTTACTTATCAACTTTGAATCATTACTTTGCGGAGGTTTGTCAGACATCCTCCTTTTAGCCTAGACCAACCTGCTCATTCCTGTAAGCCAGCAGCCTCCACAAGTCCTAGGGAAATATGTATTTGTAAGTATCATTTCTTGTGTGATATTTTATTACGGATATTGAGGAAATATGTTTGGTGGAAAGAATATGTTTTATGGAAATTTATGTAAGCTAAATTTTCTCTAGCATTTATACTTTGTATTTATTATAACTTTTCAAATTCAAACATTTGCGACATCTGCAAATTTGATTGATTTGCATGAACCTCATGTTTCCTCAGAAAGTGACTTGATAATTTTTAAATGAAATAGATAATAGAATTTTATGTAAAGATTTTAATGAAACCAGCTATACCCCAAACTGAAATTCTGCATTGATTTTTATACTTATTTTCATCAGAATTTTGTTTTCAGTTATCCTTTACACTTTAGAACAAATTTTCAAATTGAAAAGGCTTAAACTTTGCTATGTTCAAATTTTCTTTGCAACTTACTAGTAAGAAATTAGAAAATCTGAACTAGAGAGAGATGTGTGTGGTGGTGTTTGTGTATGTTATGTAAATGAGTGTTTACATCTCTAGGAAGTAGAACTTCACAAGTAAATTTAATTTTCAAATAGGCAACCATTTATTTATGATCCAAGTTTGTAACTTCCGATCATCCAGTATAAACCTTTATTCAAAAGTTGGTAATGGGTATCACCTAATAATTGACATTATTTTTTCTATTCATTGGCTTATTGGTGATTAGACTTTCTCTCAAAGGTCATAGCCCACATGGATTCTATTTTTTTTTTCTATTTACAATGTCTAGTTAAAATTATGAAAATATATTTTGAGACAGAGTCTCACTTTCTTGCCCTTGGTAGAGTGCCGTGGTGTCACAGCTTTCAGCAACCTCCAACTCTCAGGCTTAAGCGATTCTCTTGCTTCAGCCTCCCAAATAGCTGGGACTATAGGCACCTTCTACAATGCCTGGCTATTTTTTGTTGCAATTCACACTGCTGTTTTAGCTGTCTGGGGCCACATTCGAACCTGCCACCCTCAGTATATGGAGCCAGTGCCCTACCCACTGAGCCACAGACACTGCCCCCAAAATCATGAAAATATTTTTGATTTGGTATATAATGTTTTCAATCTTGATATTTTCCTTTTAAAATGCTCTAGGCTTCTGTCTAGGGAAACCAAACAATTAAACGTGTCATCACATGTTCAAGCCTTTAGTTCTAATTCTTAAGCTTTGTATATTTTCTGTAGATACTTCTAAAAGACTTGAAAGGTTTTGCATAATTTCAAGTGGCTTACAAGCTTTGCAAGTTAATGTTGGAAAATACTGAAGTGATACCAAATAGTGAAATAAAAGTTTCAGAGACTCACAAAATGAGAAGAGATTTTGAGATTCTTTTGTCTAGCCTATATTTTACAGATCAGAAAATTGAAGTCCAGCTAGATGAAGTAATGGACTTAATTTATATATGACACAGATACAGGAATTTTGAGTGGAACCTAGATCTTTGATACCCTTCCTTCCTTCCTTCCTTCCTTCCTTCCTTCCTTCCTT
>NW_003852403.1:18383751-18388074 GCF_000181295.1 Otolemur garnettii
TCCTTCCTTCCTTCCTTCCTTCCTTCCTTCCTTCCTTTCTTTCTTTCTTTCTTTCTTTCCTTCTTTCTTTCTTTGTTTTTTTTTTGCAGTTTTTGTCCAGAGCTGGGTTTGAACCCGCCACCTCCAACATATGGGGCCAGTGCCCTACTCCTTTGAGCCACAGGCACCACCTGATACTCTATTTCTTATAATCACTCTGTCTTCTTTGAAGCCAAGTTAATGTTTTCACACCATGTGAAAAGCAGTAATGGGCATTATAGATAACTTTTTACCTCGTTTCATATAGATGTAACCAGACAAGTTAGAACTTAAAATCTGTTTTTTTTAGGAAGGAAATAAGTCTTCAAATCAATTATTCTTTAGGTTTGCTTGCCTTCCATTATATTAGTAATATATGGGGTGTCCCAAAGTCTCCCCTAAAGTCACCATACATAGGAAAAATGGGAAATTGTAGCTAACTGTACCTTTATTTGCAAAATGTTTGTTATAAAATTTTGCAAGAAATGAAATATTCTCCACGTGTTGGCCACCTCTTTGTAAAATTTTGTAATGAACATTTTCCAAATAAAGGTACTTTCAGCTACGATTTCCCATTTTCTCTCCATATGGCCACTCCTGGGAAGGAATACCTCCAGTGGATTCACAAGTCTGGGCTACCATGGTGTGATCAAACATAAAGGGAAAGCATGCACACAATGGAAGAAGGCGCAAAGTTGGTGTGAATTAGCCAGAAGCGGTGCCTTTTTTACCCTTTGCAGTCTTTATTTGACTGAGAAGTGTGGCAGATGGATGTTTACTGCTCTCTCATTCTCTCCCACCCTGAGTAATTCTACTCTGAAGGTACTTTCGTTTGCATCTAAAGGCAGTGGCCTCACAGAAAAACAGCTCCTTATTTGGGGTGTCTGTCAACGTGTACAGGAGCACACAGGAACAATTTGAGGACAATCTCTTGTTTGGAACTGTTTATCCCTTTTGTTTCTTATTCATGGTATTACCTCAAGTGGCCTCTTGACTTAAATGGGCTTTCATTAAGAACCTTACTGGGATACCGTAGCCCCAAACATATAAACACAAATCAATAAACAAAAGCTTGCCAATGGTACAGTGCCAAGGAGGATGGCATTAGAATTCAGTTCGAAGAAGCCTCCCCTAAAAGACTGTTTGTAACCTGGCCCCTGTGATGTCTACTTTGTGTCAGTTCCCATTCTAGGTGCTGCAAGTAGAATGACGAGTAAAAAATGCATTTCTAGGCTCAGATGCTGTTTGCAATCTGGTATGACAGAAAGATTAAAGAGTTGTTAGCATGTGGGCAGGGAATGCTGTCAGGAAGAAAACACAGGGTTTGAAGCACCTTATGACATTTATCCCAACTAGCATGACAGACACCTCCTAGTGAATACCCATCACCTACTGGACAATAAGAGAACATTCCAGAAGTATTGGTCGATATCTTCAGAAGTTCACTTCAGAGTCTTTCCAGTCTGCACCATCCTTGTATCCTAAACATTCTTTAAAACAGAGGAGGTGCAGTGGTGACGACTTGGGTAAGATCCTTGTCTGCAAACACTAGGACTTGATTGAGACAGATGTGGACCTGTTGTCAGAAATAATCATATCTGGCGGCTTATGTGCTGTGGGAAACTGGCATGGAGTCACTTTGTCCCAGCAGAGGGTGGAGGTGGAGGCAAAACTCGTGAAGTTACTATGAGAAAAGTATACTAAGAGGAAAACTTTTTATCTCATAATGCAAAATCAATGTGGCATCCCGGTCCAACATTTCTGGTCTTTTCCCCTGGGAAAATTAGGTGTATTACTCAGTTATGCCAAGCAGCCTGGCATGAGGCATGTACTAACTTCCTTTAGACTTTTTAATATCAGAATCAATTCGAGGCCATCAAATAGAGCTTGTAGCCAAGGCTTTCAAGCAGACAATTCCCAGATGTGCTATGTGTAGTGAAGCCAAGATAATGTCTTTTGAAATAATAATGTAACTTCTCTCCAAAATGCATCCCTTATGGTAAGAAAACTCACGTGGCTGTTTTGAGATTAGCATCACGTTTTGGGGTCAGTTTCTCTGATAGCCTTCGCTATGTCTACTTTATGGCAAGGGACAATCTGGATTTCTTTTAATTACCTTTATTTCCTCAGCCTGAAAATAAGAACCAAGGAAACCTTTTATGTAATCTTCAGTGGCAATGGCACATCTATCTTGGTATCTGTTGGTGATAGACATTCCCAATTCTTAGATGTTGAGGTTATTCTCTGAATTGTAATTGGCCGTAAGATGAGTTGAGAATGTCAGTCATTGTTCATACTTATCAGATATGCAAATCTGAGAGTTTCTAATGTGGAATATTGAGAGCTCTAAGTTTGAACATAATATAAGATTCTGTTTGATTTAGGATTAAAAAAACTCTTAAAATCAGGATCTCAGGAAACAACTGAAAGAGTATCAGTGATTTCAGTATAGTTCATAGCACATAAGTTTTAGAGAGAAGAGAAGAATTATTCTCTATTTGTTGGTTATGGATTGCCTACCTGAAATACGTAAGAGATTCAACTGAAAGCTTGTTAGGGTCAGAAAGACACGATAGTAACCAGGTAAACACAAAGGAAGTCTGCCAAAGCAATTGCTTCCTACTTGTTTTCAAACTGTTTATTAATAAAATAGAAAAAGATTAATGTTTATAACTTAGTAGCACTGAAAAAGTCTTGCAAATTATAAATTACCTATAAGACTAAGAAATATGTACAGCTTCTATCAAGGACATAGAAACAAAGCAGCAATGATAATATAATAAAAATGTCACTGAGGAACCGAATGAAGAGAGATAATAAACTTCTTGGATTGAAAGAACTAACAGTTTAAACTAACCTGTGTATAAATTTAATGCAACATGATTGAATCCTCAGTTGGATTTTTTTTTTGTATCTAATTCTGTACGTCAACATTTTTCATTGTTTTGCATTAGTAGAGGGAATACGGTAATGGACTTTCCTATACCTATCGCTCAGGCTTGATGTCAACAATTGTTAGCACATGGCCAAACTTCATTCACTTATACTCCCACATATTACCCCACCCTCATGGATCATTTTGAAAAAAAAAATCAGGTATCACGTAATTCATCTGTACATAACTCTGAAAGATATGATATCATCACACTTTTAAAAGTTAACAAACGTTTAATGACTTCATAACAAATACCAGTCAATATCAAATTCAATCTGCACAAACACATATGTATGTGTACATTTACTGTCAGTTTTTAGAAACAGGATCAAAACTACTTTCTTACATTGCATTTGAGTATTAATTGTAGATTAATATAAATCTATAATTTCTTTATGCTCTAGACTCTCTCCTTCCTCTATTTTCTAATGGTTCTACATATGTTAAAGAAACTCACAATCTGGATTTTGTTAAGTGTATCTACATGACATAATTTAAACTTGCCCTCTGACTCTTTATTTACTGCAGGCTGTCTCTAGGCATAGAGATTTGAGCAGATCCAGGTTTGATATTTTGGCAAGATACTTCATTCAGGACATTGAGTTTCTTCCATCGCATTATATCAGGAAACCCACAATGTCTAAGGTCTCTTTTTTGTAGTGTTAAGACGGACACACAGGTTTAGGTGTGGTTAATGTGATTCATCCATTAAAAAGTTCCCTATGAATGTCTCATCTAATGGTTTAGTAGTTACTAAAGATTATTATTATTATTTTTTATGGTTGAGGATTCATTGAGGGTATAAGAAACCAGGTTACACTGATTGCATTTGTTAGGTAAAGTCCCTCTTACAATCATGTCTTGCCCCTCAAAGTTACTAATGATTATTACATGGATATATTTTTCCACAGAGATTTCCAAATAGTAATATTCTGTTCCTTTTTTCATTTATTAACTGGAATTGTGTATCTGTTATCAAAATTTTTTTTATAGTAAGAATGCTTAACATAAGATCTACTTCTTAAGAAATTTTTAAATTCATAATACAGCATTATAAATTATAGGCACAATGTTGGATAGCAGATCCATAGAATTTGTTCATCTTGCATAACTGAACCTTTATAGCCACTGAAAGAAACCCTGCCTTTCCTCCTCCCCCACCCCCAGGCTACCATCATCTTATTCTCCATTTCTATGAGTTTGACTATTTTAGATAGCTCATGTAAGTGATAGCTCATGTGGTTCTGTTATGCCAGAACCATACTGTTTTGATTACTATAGCTTTGTAGAATATTTTGAAATTAGAAAATATGATGTCTCTATCTTTGTTTGTTTTCTTTTTCTTTCTTTCTTTTTTTTTTTTTTTTTTT
>NW_003852403.1:18388247-18390742 GCF_000181295.1 Otolemur garnettii
AACCCGCCACCTTAGGTGTATGTGGCTGGCGCCCTAGCCGCTTGAGCCACAGGTGCCGAGCCTCTTTGTTTGTTTTCAAAATCACTTTGTCTATCTGGTTCATTTGTGGTTCCATATAAATTTTAGAATTTCTTTTCCTGGAATTCATAATTCTATAAAGAATAACCTTGCTGAATCAAGTGTTTATTTATGTTGGGATATATTTTACACAGGAAAGACAGAAAAATGCCAGATTCTCTCCCTTTAAGTTTATGGGGCTGGTGCCCTACTCCTTTGAGCCACAGGCACTGCCCTCCCTTTACGTTTCACAATAATGGATTGGTTCTCAAAACTTCTCTTGAATGACTACAGAGTTGTTTTTAAATGACAGTATGACTTCATGATTTTATCATATCTCATATTTTTTAATGCAGTTATCGCTCTTTAGAATGTTAAATTTATTTCATGTTTGTCAATAGGAATTCCTTCAATTTTGCTTCTGAGTCATTTTAAGATAATCCCAGTAGTCACTGATACATCTTCACTTTCTTTTTTTTAATTTTAATTTTAATTTTTTATTTTATATTAAATGATAGCTGTATACATTAATGCAAACATGGGGCACAGTGTAGTGTTTTCATATACAATTTGAAATACTTTTATCAAGCTGGTTAACATAGACTTCATGTCATTTACTTAGTCATTGTGTCAAAACATTTATATTCTAGTTCTAAAAAAGTTCACTTGTACCCTTGTTAGACAGACCATATAGGTGATCTTTCCAGTCACCCTCCTACCACCCAGCCACCCTTCTACCCTCCCCATCTTCACTTTCTGATAGGACAAAAAGTTTCAGTTCTGCTCTTACATTTTCTTTCCTGGCCAGGAAACAACCAAGCATATTCAGTAGTCACCTGGGTTCCTTTTGTGTGCATGAGCCAGAAGTGGGATGCTCAATACTACTTGACTATTCAGTGTTTTTTGGTCTTTCTGCAGAAATATCTTGAAAAAAGAAATACTTTGTATGTTTAACAATAGTATTATTAACAATGTGAATAGTAAAAATGATTTAAGATTTCTTTTCAGTTCTTATTATATTTAAGATATACTTACCTTGATTATATAATCAAGTTATTGGTTTATGTTGCTTCAAATAATTTGTGGTTGGTTAAAATGCCAATTAATACACATTCCCTCATTTTATTTTCTTTAGGCTTTTATGGATTACCTTTTTAGTTTCAATTAATTTTGTTTAATGATTATTTGAAACATTTTCATGTCAAAACTTCACAGTAAAGTATATTTGTAGCTTTTTCTCTTGTCTCTTTGACCTTGTCCCTTTTTCCCTGATTGTCACTGTTTTATTAGTTGTTTTAAAAGACACACATACATACACACAGAGATATGTATTCCCATTCCCCTTTCCTTGATAAAAGGTAGCATACAGTACATGGCAGAATACCTTACCCCTTTTCACTGAAATAACATATCCTAACACTATTTAGTAGTATTCCTTTTTCTTTTTATAAAAATCAGACATTTTAAGCATGAGACCTAGTCAGGAACCAGAGTAGGTAATCTCACTCATTCATTAAATAAAGTTATATTGAGAACTCGATAGACATAGGGGTGATATTCTTATGTTACTAAGTTTAATGTGCCACAGCCTTTGTTGTAATGGAGCTTAAGGAGAGAGGCACTTACACCAATGATTGCTCCATAGTGGTAAGCACTGATGAAGGTACACACAGGGTTCTTCCTTAGAAGCCCAAGGAGGGACCTTAAACCCAGACCAGAAAGGCCTTGAGCTGAGTCTTAAAGAATGGGCAGAAGTTGGCAGGGTTAAAGGTGGGTAAGGAAGGTTCAGGCAGAAGGAGAGGCATGTATGAAGTCCCATGAATGAGGAAATGTGAGAACAGACAAGTTGAGGCTAGAGAAACAGTCAGGTAGGGCTCTGACCAGTGAAGTCCTTGTACTCTGGGTAAAGGAGTCTGAGTATGGAAAATTCTCAGTGGCCTAGAAGGAAAAGGATTTTAATATTGAACTATTGAAGCAGTAATTAGATTTTAGAAAAACCATCCTTCATTCAGTTTACAAGCATTATTTAAAAAGTGATTTATAATCCATGTTACTGTCAGTTAGGTTCTTAAATATTAGAACATAGCATCTTGGGTATGGTATAAAATTTGCAGCCTTTTATAAAATGTCATTGGTAGTACCAACAAACAAATACAAATAGAACTGTGGCCCAACTACCCGTCATTTAGTTCACCACCCCTCCAAACCTGTTACGTAATTTAGTATAGAAATTTCAAAGAAATTCTGTGAATCATGTTTCATATGGTACTTTCACCTGTATAGCAGAGTCACAGCCATTCAGAGCTGGAAGGAAGACTATTTTCAGTTTTTAAGCACCGGAAAGTCACGACACTCTTAGTGGAGCAACATGTAATATTTACATTTAAATGTTAAAATAAGTATCAGATCTTGGGCTAAACTCATTCCCAGTGCATTCT
>NW_003852403.1:18391283-18587092 GCF_000181295.1 Otolemur garnettii
GATTAAATAACTGTATCAGGAAGTACAGCTAGGGAATAGTAGATCTGGATTCACATCTAGAGTGGATATTGCTACTTACAATAGCAAACTGTGTCTTTCTCCTGGAACACAGAAAAAGAAAGAGATAAAAAATGTGAGGAAATAAATGAAAGAATATTTTCTCTTAAGAGATTTTTAATCATTAACATTTTCCCTACTTATTTGATTTTACTGAAAATACATTTGGATTTATGTTATAAAATTTTGAATATTCTTTAAAAAGCAGTTAAGATGCATTGATACCCAGTGCTTAACAGATGAGGTACCTGCTGCTCGGAAGAGGTAATGACACAGCTGCTTTGTAGTAAATAATGGCTGCTTTGTTGAAAAATAATTTTTGATTATGGTAATATCAAAATAATGGTAATAATTTTTGATTGTGGTATATCAAAATAATTTTTGATCTGGGTATATACCTAGTAGAGGAATTGCAGGATCAAACAGCAGGTCTACTTTTAATTCCATGAGTGTTCTTCAAACTTCTTTCCAAAAAGGCCATATTAGCTTGCATTCCCACCAGCAGTGTAGAAGCGTTCCCTTCTCTCCACATCCACGCCAACATCTGTAGTTTTGGGATTTTGTGATGTGGGCTAATCTTACTAGAGTTAGATGATATCTCAAAGTGGTTTTGATTTGCATTTCTCTGATGATTAAGGATGATGAACATTTTTTCATGTGTTTGTAGGCCACGTACCTGTCTTCATCAGAGAAATTTCTGTTCAAGTCTCTTGCCCACATAGAAATGGGGTACTCGGGGGGACCTTACCTAATGTGCATGATGCAATGGTACATTTCAAAACTATTAAGACATGATTATAATTGTGATGGATGTGTTACTTGGTTCAATGTAAGCATTTCACATTGTATATCGAAGCAGTACCCTGAACCCCATACATGCATCAATGTACAAAGTTATGATTTAATAAAAAATAATTATTTAAAAAATAATGGCTACAATTCATGCCTCCTTTCTCTCACAATATAGTGTGAGAACTGGAGCATCATGTTTGGGGCTTTGACATTCAAAATAACCAGATGTTATTCTAAAGGAATCATATTTAATTCTATACCCTTCTGAGCTCCAAAGAGTGAAAGATGGAATTGAGGGAGACTATATTTTGCGTGGTATGTCCTATGCATATTTCCAAATAGATGACTTTAATTTCTTTATTTATTTTTGTTTGTTTCACTAATTCTCTTTAGCTCTCATGGATGGCACAATTATCTACCAATATAGCTGCTGGTTGTACTACTTCCGATTTTATTGTAAATTTCTCCACTTTACCTGATCTTCTCATTATTTTCTAATTTTCCTGCAAATGAAAAGTATATATACAAAGTACAGTATTTACAAAGACTTGCTTCTAGGGAAATAGGATCTTTTGGTATGATGCTACAGTTATTTGGTTTCAATTATATATAAAAAGCAAAAGCTACTGAATTTTGTCTTTTCTTTCTTTGTTGAGATTACTATGCTTTAAAAAATGCACCATTAAAAAATTCTTTCTTTGTTGAGATTATTGGGCATGGTGGCTCATGCCTATAATCCTAATACTCTGGGGGGCTGAGACAGGGTAAATTACTTGAGATAAGAAATTTGAGACCAGCCTGAGCAAAGGCAATACCCTGTCTCTACTAAGAATAGAAAATCTAGCTAGTAGCTGTGAGAAGTGCCTATTGTTCCAGCTACTTGGGAGGCTAAGGCAAGAGGATCACTGGAGCCCAAGAATTTGAGGTTGCTGTGAGCTGTGATGATGCCACAGCACTCTACACAAGGCAACAGAGTGAGACTCTGTCTCAAAAACAATAACAACAAAAAATTTTGCATAAAGTATCTAAAGTAGAATTAAAGTGATAAGTATCAGAAAAATAATTATGAATATTTTATTTAAAAGGAGCCCAGACAAATATGAGGACAAAGGGAATTAATTTTTCAGTTATTACATGAATAGGTTCCTACATTAAAATGATATTTTTAAAATTATTAATGTTTTTAATTTCTGGTTACAATAATTCTCTGCTCATGGTATAGTAATCTGTCTTTGTTTTATATGTCTTTGTTTTTCTTGCATCTTTTAGATGAGTTTTTTATCCAGTCAATGAAAAACAATCATTAAGTCAAACCTCATGTAGTATTTTTTTCATATTTGAGGGAGAGAGAGAAGAGAGAGAAGCTTGTAAAATAGAATAGACACTCATAAAAGAAGAAATAAAAAAGAACAACTTAAAGAAACACAGAAAATCAGAGATCTGGAGAGTCACCATAATTTAGAATTTTAAAGCAGATAGACTATGTTTTCTGGTACCCTTCCCAGACACGAGTTCCTTTCATAATTCTATACTTATAAAACCTGTCTCAAATTATTACGCATCTCTGGAAGTTAGTTTTCCTATATCTAAAAATTAACATATGTAAATTAGCTCTCAGATTGTTTTGAGAACATATGATAGCATCTAATAAATTCATGGATAAAGTAGGTACCTAATTAAAATATGTGTTTTAGTTTGTATATATTCTGTTCCAGAAATATTTAAGATAACACTCGTTAACTTTCATGCTATGATTTATTCTACACAAGTTTTATAGGCAATAGTATTCAATACATAAAATTCAAAGAAATATAAATACATATTGAACACCTACTGCTTTTCCCACAGCATTACAGGCAAATAACATGGGACCAAAAAAAAAAAAAAAAAAAAAAAAAGCTCTCCTATTACAAGGAACTTGCTAAATTTTTCTGCTGCCCTCCTGACAGAGGAGCTCTTTGGACTTAGTCTTGATTGGCTGTGATCTTTTAAGTAATACCGATGACAAGTCAGAAGGACTTAGTACATGGTCTTATAGCAAAATGATCTTGAATATTTCTTTCAGTATCTAATCCACCTTGCATAGCATTCTCATATAATAATAGGTTTCCTCATTTAATTTTTTTTATGATTTCCTGAATGGAGCAAACTTCATTCTCTAATCTTATCCCAGAAGTCTTGCTTTCTTTAGCCTTGGTCGCATTAAACATTTTTAAGCAGCTAATAAGTGCAAGTGCGAGTTATCTTACAGTTACAAGTGCAAATTTCTTTTATATAGAACCATTGTGGTTTTTATTTATTCACGGTGTGTGTTTGTAATTACGTTTAGAATGTTTTTTTCTTTTGAAATTTTGTGGCTTAAAATATTCTCTTAGGCTCGTACCCTAGAAAGTTTGTACCTTACTCTACGTTTCAGACTGATTTTATTAAATTTTATTGGCTATCTGAGCCAAAATCAGCAATTCCTGTTAAAATATAGCTTCTCACTGAGAATCGCTTGTTACATAGTTTGTTTAGTTATTCTTTCACGCAACCGTATAATCAGTGCATGTAATGAAAAGGTACAGGATATTTTGATTGCTCATCTGTATTTCAAAATATTTTTGATGTCTTTTCATATTTCCCTTTAGAGCTTTGTTATGCTTTCTTGCAAAAGAAAACTGCTTAAGAATGCAAGGGTCAAGACTTTCCTAATTTAACCTGAATGCCTTTGCTTCCTGAGCTACAATCACTTATAAAACTCACAGAGGAGCAGATTCATCTGTTACCATGTATAGTAACATCTCTAAGAGACAACTAAACATGACAGTTGAGGGAATTTGCAATTGAAAGAGAAAAAACATGAGCAGAGTTGAGAGCCATATAATTACCCTCATTCACACTGTGACTAGCTTTAAAGTGATTTATTCAAAATGGTTACCCTTGTACTCTTAGTCACCTCCTTTCTTGACTGTGTGCTAATTCTGATTTTGGCATTTGTCTATAGAATATATTTGTTCTTCCTCTTGAAAGGGAATTGTGCTATGTTTTCAGTAGTGTTTAAATCAGTTGATCATATTTTGCAATTATCCCATAATGTTAGTTATTTGAATTTCAAGTTGCAGTGTTCTTAGAGAAAGCTTAATATCTTCATTATACATACAGTCATGGTTAGCTAATTAGCATTGCGAACGCTGCAGTTTAACCCTGGATGCCACTATTTCTAGCTTCAAGGATATATTGGGCTTTCTCACTTAAAACTTTAGAGGGAAAAATATCACTGTTGAATTCTACTTCTTGGTTCTTTCAAGTAAGAAGCCCCCTTTTAAAAGTGTCCAGACATACTATAAATGCATTATAGTTCTCATCTATTGGTTTATAAATAAAAGCATCCTTGAATGTTTTCCAAAAGAGTAATGCGATTTACAATATAGTTAATGAAAATTAAGCTATATTGGTTTTCCTGGAGGGAAATTGCACTATGTCATTAATTTTAAAAATCTCTGATTATTTCTTCAGTTTATTGGGAAACCAGAAAGAGATTCAAAATAATGAAACAAAAAGAACATATTGCACTTTGACATTGTCCCTAATTAAAAGACCAGTGTCCGTGAAGCAATTTCCCCTAGTTTGAGTTGCCATTTTACTTGCCATTGTACTTGCGGGTTTTCTTTTCCTTCCATAAATAAGGGTTCTCACTTCTTTTAATTAAAAAATATAAAGGAACTTATATTATTTATGAGTTATGAGAAATAACACATGTTATTTCTGTGTTAAAATTATGTCTAAAATTTCATTAATTTTAACATTTTTAACTTCTTATTATATAGTAGGGGGAAAAAAACATTGATCATATAAAACAGAAAGGAAAAGTGACTTACATAAGGTTACGTGTCTGGCAATGGTGGAATGGGGACTAACACCCCTGTCTCCGGATAGCCGGTCTAGTGGGGTTTTTGCTTATCTGGACTTCAGGGCCTCGCAATTACTTCGTTTGTGGAAATTCAGAAAATAAGCATGAGAAATTTCTAGCCCAGGGGCTATATAGGAATGGTAACTTCTTTATAGATTTGATCAGTGACTTAGTCTGAGCTCTGTGTACATACCATCACACTCCACCTTCGCGTAGACACCTGTGGTTTAAAATGTTCTCTCCCATTATTCCCTCCCTCCCAAACTTTCTCACTCTCTTTCTGAAAGTGTAACCTTTCTCTGAAATCCTCACAAAATATGTCAAAGGAGATTATAAAAAATGTACAGAAACAGCTGTTGACATCTACAAGGGAGAAGATTAGACTCCTTGAGGACAAAACATATTGACTGACCATCATTACAGTGAAGACGAAGATTGAAGTTTTTCAGAATGTGATCAAAACGCCCTTTAAAATTCTGTTTTAGATATTAGCCTCTAAGTTTGACTTTCTTAGAACTAGGCATTCCAGAGGGAGAGTTGCTTTATTACAGAAGTTCTCAACCTGTGGGTCGCGACTCACAGGAACTGTATTAAAGGGCTGTGGCATTAGGAAGGTTGAGAACCACTGCTTTATTAGAACTATCTATCAGGCACATTCATCTGAATTTAAATTGACTTGGGCTGACTTTCGAAGAAATGCCTATCTTAGCATTTCTTTCCATTTTTATCCTTTCAATGTTTCCAAACCTTAATGTGTAAAAGTAAAGTGCAATGTATTTGTTCCTATGGTGATGATTTGATGCTAACGTCTTGGAATCCCCACTAATGAAGTAAAGTTTGAAATAGAAATACTGATTCCACTAGGGTAAATAGCTTACAGTAACTATTCCCATGGGGTCCTAAGATATACATTAAAGACATGATGATACATCCATGAGGTGAAAAGATGGGATTAATATGGGTACAAGCCTAAGGACTAGGGAACTGGCCTGATATTTCTTCTAGTACGGAGATGGGTGATCATGCAGATGACTCTTCTCTTTCCTCTGCTCCTTCTCCCTGTGCTCTGAATTCCACATCTTCACAAGGACTTCACATCAGTCTTTTAAAGGTGGGCGGCATCTTTGTGCCTGTAGCCTTCCTTTGGACCTTTCTTCAGCCACACTGCTCATCTCTGTTCTCCTCTATATAACCTTGCTGATGTTTAGTCTATCTGCATGAACTCTAATGCCATTCACTTTTGAAACCACTTCCAATCTGTTTTTGCCCCACTGCACACTTGAACTTGTTCTTGTTTTCAAAGATTTTCATGCTACCAAATCTAATGGCCACAGCTTTGCTTTAATCTCACCCAATCTCTTGCCAGTATTGGTAGTTATCTACTCTCTCCATTTGGAACCACTCTCCTTTCTTGCCCTCCTAATATCACACACTTAATAAAGTGTTTTTATGGTCTCTTATTTTTTGATGTTCTTTTCTTCTAACTGTTCCTTAAATCTTTGTGGTCTTTCCTTTCCCTTTTCTCCCCCTCCTTTCCCTTTCTTTCTCTTCCTAAATTCTCTCTTACATTTCTTTACTTAGTTGATATCAGTCAGCCCCACAGACCTAAAGTCACCTGTGTGTTGATAATTTTCAAGTTATTTCTTCTTAGCTTTCTACCCTGAATTCCAGATTCATTCATATTTCTATTTACTATGTATCTCTATTTATATATGTCTCAATATCGCCTCAAACCTTATTTGTCCAAATGGAAATTTTGGTTTCCAAAGCACTGCTCAAAACTGCTGTTCCCCTAATCTTCCCCATATCTGTATCATCATGTGTTCAATTTTCATAAGCTCCGAACACAAAAAGTAGCCTTGATCCCTTCCTCTCATTTACTTCCCTGCGTATCTTATTTGTCATCAAGTCTGATAGTCCTATCTCTAAAATTCATCTCAAATCTTTCTACTTCTTTTTCTTGCTAGTCCCTACTACCCCCCACAAAGTCCACTTAGTAACCACATTATTATTTTTGATTATTAAAGCTTGAAAGACTTTATTTTTTAGATGAGTTTTAGTTCACAGCAACATTGAGTAGAAGATATAGAATTTCCCTCATACACCCTATATCACACATGCAGAGCCTCCACTATCCCTCACCAGAGTGGTACATTTATTACAACTGATGAATCTGTATTGACACATCATTATCCCCCAGGGTCCATAGACACTAGAATTAAGGTATCAGCAAGGCTGGCTTCCTTTCTGGTAGATCCAGTAGAGGATCTGTTCTCCTGTTCTTCAGGTGGTGCAGAATTCTGTTCCATGTGGTTGTAGGACAGATGTCTCTTTGTCTTGCTGACCATCAGCATGGCCATTCTTAGGTTCCTAAGGACTTTATCTAGTCGTTGTATAAGAGCCACTACCTCTCAGTACAAGCAACAAGGCATATTATCCATTTCAGCCTGCCACATATCTTACCTTTCTCCCATAGTCACCTATTTCCCTGATCATAGTCTGGGGATGTTCTATACTTTTAAGGAATCATATGATCAAAATAATCTATTTATATATCTAGTATAACTTCTACCTCAATGTCTGTACCCATAGCAACATATGAAAAGTCCCTTTTTCCGTGGATTCACATGTTCCATTAGACATGAGCATCTTTGGAGAGTCATTATTCTGCTCATCACACAACTCATATTACCTTGATCACTCACTTTCAGCTGTGGTAACTTCCTTCTTATCCCCCACTTCAAAGACTTTACATTTCCTAGGCCTTACTCCTGGACCTGTTCCTCTGGTTCTTTGAACAGCAGCAGGCTTAGTTGAGGTTGTTTCTGAAAGATGTCACATTGAACCCATAGGTAGAGATTGAGTGAATTGGAGGTAGGAGAATTTGGGGAACACAGAAGCTATAGACAAGATATTGAGTCTGACAAATATGATGGTAATAAGTTTCCTTAGGCCTATTTGTTTAGGCTGTTGGTCTCTCTTCTCCAGGGACACTGGTCTCTCATGAATTATTGAGGTTGGGGGAGTCTGGGGCATGTTAATTTTTCTTTTCTGTAATGACCTTCATTCTTGAGTTGAGGGTAAGAAAACAATTGCATGAGGGTTTAATAAAAATTGTCATGAAACTGGATTCTCACTGCTTTTCCTTTCTAAGGCTGAAACTTTTGCTTAAGCATAAGGAATTACTTGGTTATTATTATTTTAAAACAGAATCATGTACTCAGTGAAAGAGGGTATTGCTATTGAGAAAACACCAGTCATTTTTATACAGAAGCTTATTTTAAACTTTATTTTGCAGCGTTCCTAAGGATTTCTTTCTCAACTAATAATGAGCTCTTAAGTGTTAATCTTTATCTGTTTGCATGGGAGAGGAAAACATATATTTTATATATACTTATGTTAACTAGAAAACCAGTAGCGCATGTAGACTAGAGCCAGTGGTGTGACATTCTGCTGGTGTGGTGAAACGCCACGATATCCATCACCTTGTGTTTGAAGATACAGCACAGCTCTTAGAAATGTCATTGCTACATATATTTGCAACTCAACAATAGTTCGAGGCTGGTGAATCCATCCATCAATCCATTAAAAACTCTCTTTTTGAAATAGTAAAGTTTTGATTTTTGTTAAGACAAATAAATTGGCCTCAGGATCGATCTGGAGCTTGATAGACTGAACAAAAAAGAGGTTTCCCCTATTTATATTCTGGGGGAGGGTGCCTTGTATTTAATTTTATTGCTTCACTGCCTATGAAAAATGATATGTCCTCACAAAATAACAGTGGAGTAGGGCAGTATACAATAGAGTATGGCCAGGAATTTAAAAATGTAGAATTCAGGTGTGGAAAGGGATGAAACACTAGAGAGAATTCCAGCCTGTCTGGAAAATCTTGCTATGAACGGTTAGCACTTGTTAAGGCTGTTGATTAGTTAAGAATGTTCCACAAGAAAAGTGAATCTGATGGTCCTGAAGGTCGGATTTATAACATATTGATGGAAAATTCATGAACAATGAAGAAGGAAACTTTGTAGTCATTTGAGGTAAGCACATAGGCAGAGTAAGGCAGTACCCAACAGAAGGGTCCTAGTATCAGGGATGGAATCAAGATAGAGACTGGAGCTGGGAACAGAGTAAAGATATCTTACTAAAAACAAAATACCTATTACATTGATTTGATGCTCAGCCAAAGATCATTGAGCCAGATCCCCTACAGTCCATCCTTTCTGAGATCACGACTGGGTTTATCATAGTGAGGCACCCGGACCACTAAGTGGATCAAGGACCCTAGCCACAGGGATATAAAAATAACTATTCCAGAATTCATGGCATGGCATTTCCTTCTTTAGTTTCTTTTTTGTTTTCCCTAATTTGTCTCCTCTTCTTCATGCCAATTCTTTTTTAAATACATTTTTCCTTCTTTCCAGGCTCTTCTTTGGTTGATGGAAAAAGGAATTAGAGGCTACAAGGTTATGATGGCAGGAAGAAAAATAAAAAGGGGGGCAGCACCTGTGGCTCAAAGGAGTAGGGCGCTGGCCTATATGCTAGAGGTGGTGGGCTCAAATCCAGCCCCGCCAAAAACTGCAATAAGAAGAAGAAGAAGAAGAAAGAAAGAAAGAAGGGAACCATTCTTTTTGTTTTTAAATTTTAGGAAGCCCTGACACAGACATTTCTATACATTTTTGAAAGTGAATGTAGCACAAATAATCATGAAGTGAAGAAAGTCCTATCCAATTGGGAAAACACAGATTGGATTATCACTCTGTGGCCTGATTGAATCATTCCCTTAAGGAGACATAGGACTTCATGGCATTAAGTGCAGTGCCAGAGGTGCATTACAAAAAACCTCCTAAAATTATTTCCCTTTCTTCCTTCTAGTACCCTTTACTCAGCTGGAGTTTATTTTTCCTTTTCCTTGTGATTTTAAAATTTGTACTGAATACACAAGAAGGCTAAAATACAACATTTTCTTGGGGAGAGACTTGCCACCCAGCTGGTAGTTTTATTATAAGAATAGTTACCTGGGAAGGTGATTTACTGGTGAGAATAAAATCAGTCTATCCTGTTACCTCTCCATTGTTTCCCCTAACAGACCTGTTAGAACACAGTCTGTGGAGTTCAGAGGGATTTGATTCCCATCTCTGGACTTTCTCTAACTGAAAGGCTGAACAAGGATGACCGATAAACGAACCTTAGGTGTATGTATTCGCAGTAGATACGGTTGCTTATTATGACATACATAACATTTTGCCTTTGGGTGAAGGGATATTACATGTAATTTTTAGCCTGAGATTAATGCAGTCCACATTAATGACATAATAGTATCATAAACTACTTTATTGAACTATTCAAAATAGAAAAAGTTCTTTACAAGTCCTACTGAATATTAAATATTCAAAGGGGACTGTCTGTTTCTGAATCCACACCTATTATAGAAACACAAGCTTTGCTGCAAGTGATTTGGACTTTCTTGCCTTCTGTTTCCACACAGTGAGGGATGTCTTTTGATCTGCTCTGATACAGTAGTCGTATCTTTCCAGTGGGTAAATTGCTTGACTTTGGATGATGCATTATTGCTTCAGGTGCTTGGGTGCCCTTTACTTGTTATATGGAGTGCTGTCAAGTTCTGTAATAACCTAGGAAATGAATTCACCTTCAAACCGGCATTTCTTTCTTTACTTTGTAAAAGAGCTACTGTAAATGCTTTAGGACCCTTCTCTCCCTTTCTTTACCTCAGCCCCTTTCCATGTCTTAAGGAGTTACCAAACACCATGCTGGTGTCCCCAGGGTGCTCAGCATAGTTCACCCTAATGCATTATTGAATCCTGTAATCTAAGCCTTTGATCTTTCTCTCTCACTTTATGCCCTTTTGTATTAGTTATCTATTGCTGTGTAATAGATTGAGCCAAAACTAAATGAATTAAAAAATATTTATTATTGGATAGTTTTTGTGAAATAAGAATTGAGTAGCAGCATAGCTCAATGGTTCTGGCTCAGAGTCTATCATGAGGTCAGGACATTGGGGCAGGATTAATGTGAAGGCTTGACTAGGGCTGGAAGATCTGCTTCCAACATGGGTGGCTAACATGCCTGGGGGCAGAAGGCCTTAATTCCCTGCCAGAGACTGGGAGTGGGTCTCTCCAGAAGGCTCTTGAAATGTCCTTTTGATGGGGAAGCTGGCTTTATCTGGAGTGATGCCTTTTATTACTTAGTTTTGGAAGTCATATGCTATCACTTCTTCCATACTCTATTCATTGGTAGCAAGTCACCAAATCGAGCTCACACTAAATGGAAGGAGAATTGTCTTAAAGGGAGGTGTATCAGAGAATTAGTGAACATGTTTTAAACCACCTGCTATGGTTTAGATGTTTATCCCCTTGAAACCTCCTATTGGAGTTTGATCCCAAATATTGGAGATGAGGCCTCATGGGAAGCATTTGGGTCAGGCAGATGGATCTTTTATGCACAGATTAATGCCCTTGGGGTTGTGTTTTCACTCCATTAGTGCTCATACGGCTGGTGGTTTAAGAAGAGCATGAAACCTCCCTTGTCTCTCTCTTGCTTCCTCTTTCACCATGTGATCTCTGTACACACAAGCACCCCTTTTCCTTTCACCATGAACATAAGCTGCTCACTAGATGCAGATGCCCAATTTTGAACTTTCCAGCCATTAGAGTCATGAGATAAATATGTATTTTTGCTTTATAAATTACCAGCCTCAGATGCTTCTTTATAGCAACACAAGATGAATTACGACAGCATCACACCCCACACACCTGCCCTTGCCTTCACTTCACCTATTTCATATCTTTTGACTTCAGTTGATAATGCTTATAACTTGGAGTAGTTGTGTCAAAATATCTGGTCCATATGGGCACATAATTTATATTCTGGCTCTTCCATTTAATAATTATGTGACTTTAGGAAAGTCATTTAACTTTATAAATCTCACTTTCATCAACTATAACCTGGGCATTTTGGTATGTCTCTTGCCAGATGTAATGCAGAGTGGAAGTCACGCAGACAAACAACTAAGACAGCATTTTAAGTGGAACAGATTTGTGATAATTGTGAGCTGTAATAACAATAATAATAAATGATTACTACTATGGCCTTTGTGTTGTATTTTGGAACTTTTAGACAACTTGGTATAACTTTGTAATTGCTAGGAATCACTGTGGCAGATGCGTACGAAGGACCATTTTTAAATCAGAGTTCTCTTCAGTCCAAAGGCTCACTTTCTCATCCCACTTAGCCTGTCCTTCACTGATTTCTACCCAGAGGCTACAGTGCATCCCACTGAAATGTCAGTGTAGGGTCCTGGGTTGGAGCCATTTCTTTTTTTAATCATAACCTATGTTCTAGGTGACTTAAGGCAACTTGTCAACCTTTGCAGGTCATTTTTCTTTATTATAGATTTAGGAATACATATGTCTCTCTTGCATCACAATGAATCAGAAAGAGTTGATGCAACAGGGCCTTACACAAAGATACCCCATTCTTTCGTTTAAGTCAGTAGTTCTTAAACATGACTGTACATTGGAATATCCAGAAGTTCTTTGGAAAAAAATCTTGATACTTGGTCCCACTCCAATTCACATTTAATTGGTCTGGAAGCCAGATGGTGCCTACACATCTGGAGGTTTTAAATCCCCTCAGGTATTCCCAATATGTTGAGATACACTGATTAGATTATAATTTTATGTTCTACCCCAGCCATGAAATCAATTAGACTAGAGTTAAAATAGTCTAACTACAAATTTACTTAAATCCTATAATGCCATGATTTTGGCCTTGATCTTTTTATTTTTATAAATTCTTTTATTTTTATTCATATGAATTTGACCTGTTAGTTTTGTAATACATTATTTTTTTTTATTCTTGCTGAAACTCCAAACTTTCCCTTATGCTTAGAGCATATATTCTCCTTTTTAAAGCAATAAGAAAGAAATAAGCAGGTACACATTCATGATGTTTCCTCCAAATAAAATATTCTTCTAGCAGAAGAAATGACACCATGTTGTTTTGGTGGAAGCATGTCGGCATCCTGCATGCTCTGTAAGAACCAGCTATGCACGGTGCCATAGGCACACTGGACTATGTATTGGCAACGGTGCTCATAGCAGATGGGACGGAGAGCAGGCAATCAAGTGTTCAAGCTCTGTCTCTGAATTGACTAATGGTTTTGATGGCAGAAATTCAAGGCCAAAGCACTGGGGTGCCAGTCTTTGTGTTGTATTGAGTGTCTGCAATTAAAGCTATGGGACCATTCCCTTTCTGCTCTAACTCAAACTTAATTAATTTTGAATTAAAACAAATAGTTTCCATGACCACATGAGGTACATTTTGGGTTTGGCTGATCAGGATTAGTGTAATGAAGTCTCCACCCCTTCATTATCCCCCACAAAAGACCCCTAAGAAGCTGATTTAAAATGCCATCCAAAGTGGCATGTTGCTGCTAAATATTTTGCTGTGTATAGGGCGTTTTTATATCCGTGTCCTATGTAGAGAATCTGTAGGTGTCTTCTTGGAAAATGCCAGTGACCTAATGTGGCACAGAATCAGCATGGGTATTTGGCACTCCTCCACAACTCTGAGAAGGTCATTCGTCAGGGCTATCAGAACTATGATGGACTAGGTCCTGCTCTAAAATAAAGACGCAGTATAATAAGTAGCTTGCAGTGGGAAGTTTAATTATACTTTACGTGTTTATTGTTCTCAGAATTAGCTCTGTTGGTAAAATCTCAGTCCTAATGCTGCTTCCAAGATTGTGGATTTAATTTTCATATGGATTATTAGCTTATATTCTATTGTGTTATCACAGATTGCTCTTTTAATCCCACTAGAGGCCTTGCAAGTGCCTTCTCTCTGGCAAAAGAGAGTTACTGATCAGTGTTATTACAGCCACCTTACTAGGAGAATATCACAAAGCCCATACTCATAGTGAGGTTAGCACAGTACAAGACAAGCGGCCAAAATCTAAACTTAGTCTCTATTTCAGTATTTTTCTGGGTTCAGATGAAGTGCCCTGGGCTTCTATGAGATGCATGTGGTTGCAACGTGAGTCCTCAATTGAAGTCTCTGTTGGCTGAGTTGTTAGGTGGTCCACTGTGATAAGAATGACTCAGCACACAAGGTATTCTGCTCCATGATGACAGACAGCATATTTTTCTAAATAAATTGTGTAAAATTATTTTTAGAGTTTATAGATCGCATACAATTACTTGTATATTCTGCACTCTCTGTATTGGAAATCCATGTAAATCAGATTATTTGGCTTCATGTGAGACTGTGCAATGTGGGACCTGAGTTCATATAAACTGTTGTTTTTATCCTGTTTTCTTCCTTTTGGAGATGCCAAGAGTAGAAACATCCATGAGTATAGGAATGAGGTAATTATAATGATTGAGAAAAGCCTGCCAGTATGTCATCCAGGATGCCACCTGACAGTGTCTGACATAGCTGACATAGTGTGGAACTGAGTGGCAGGATGGCGTTCTGATTGCTTAATTCCGCACTCCCCATGGCTAGCCCTGGACTGACACACACAGAAGAGCATTTTACAGCTTCCTCCTTTTCTGTTATTTCCATCTACTGTTATTAGTCAGAGGATAGAAAGACTTTCCTAAGAGTTGTAAGGCTGTGACTTCAGGGCCGTGTGTAGCTCTTCCTAGCTTCCAATTTTAGCTTTTTAGAAAACTGCTATTCTAGAGTACTACTATTGCTGCAATTTAAAAGAATTCTATGTTCTGTCAATGAAAATATAACATATTATTTAAAAAAATAGTTAATGCAATGAAATAGCAATGGAGAAAAAAGTATCATTGCTTTCATTGCACAGCAGGTATTCTCTGAAAGTGATGTGTCGGGGCCGTATTTAAAGTACTGGCAAATGCTGGTTTCTACTTATTTTTAGTTTTGATTCCAAAGCTGGGGTCATCAAAATCCCTGAGCACAGCTATCAGTTCTGACATAGGTATCTTTTTATTAAGAAGACAATATTAGGCTATGTTTGAGTAACAGACCCTAAAAGATTAATAGCTTAGCATAGGCAAGTCTAGTTTTGCTTCTGCAAAGTCTGCTGTCTGTCTGGCAGCTTCTCCAGGAGAGCTCCCTCAGCAGTGACTTGATTTACTCTGTGGCTGTCTTGTGACTCTGTCATCTCAATATGCAGCTTCTAGTTCCCTGTGACGGGAAAAGGGTCAGGCCTATAAGATCTCGTACCAACCCTTCTGCTTACAGTTTTCAGTCCAGCGCTAATCGGGAATGTGTTCCCTGGAAAAGAAGCATGAAAGAGGACCCCGTAAACAGGGCACTGACACTGCCACAAGGTCACTGCATTCTCTCATTTCCCTTCCCTGGACTTTATCACTTCATATCCAATTGCTTGCAGTTGTCTCCAGACTGGTCTTTCTGGCTTTGGTCTTGACATGTACAGTACTTTCTAAGCATTGCTGCCAGAGTAATCTTTAATCACTGCTTTCATCATATCAGTTTTCTGCTCTAACATTGTTAGCACCGTCCACCCCACTGATGATAAATACTGTCTAGATTCTTCACTGTGCGTCATGTAAGACTGAACAGCTTGGCTCCAGGCTACATTTCTAAGCTGATCCCTGTGTATCTCCAAAATGAACAAACTCAACTTGGATTCCCAATTCCAGTCTTGAACTTGTGGTTTCCTGAACATGCCTTGTCCAGGTCTGCAGACCAGGGTGGGGTGGGGTCTGCCTGGGGTCTGCATTATTTTCTCTGTGTCCTCCACACCTATCTGTGTCTGGGTGTTCCCAGTTCAGGACCTCGAGGTGATGGCTGTCTCTATGCTACACTCTTATTTCATCCATTATTGAGTTACTCCAGTGGCATTACTGACTGGTATCATTACTTACCTTTTTGTGGGCACTTGTCTTCTCTCTTCTATTTGGTCATTTGCATGACAGAACCTAGTCTTGCTTATGCCAGAGATTTCCAAAAGATGATAAACACATCATAGTGTTTCATAAAAAAATTTTTTTTTATTGAATGGTAACTATGTACATTAATGCACTTCTATAAAATTTGTTAAGAATGGATGCCTGAGTGATTAACTGAGATCTCTAACTTGTTTTGCAGGCTCCATCAGCATTATAATGGTATTTATACAGGTATACACAGACAGCATGGGGTCTGCAGCTGAAAAGTCTTGAGATGAATATTGTGATCCTAGTGATGGTATCTTTGCTTGGTTTTTCATAAACAAGGTTTTAAAGTTTTTCATTATAACCCAGGGAAGTTCAGGGTTCATGGCAATGAATGTTTGGTTCTGTCGTCTGCCTTAAGTCAGGAATTGATACCATGACTGGGAAGCAGCTATACATTTGAGGGCACAAGGCTTTGGAGCCAGAGAGCTGTGGGTTCAAATTTTAGAATCTGTAACTTGTGGTTGTGTGTATTTTACGATTTGGCTTGCTGAACTGGTTTCCGTAAAACAGTCATAATAGTTACCTCTATCAGAAGACTATTGAAATGTGGAAATGACTAAGTCTGTAAGACGCTTAGCAAATCTGATAGTTACTGCTTAAAAATAGTTAATTCTGACCAAATGCAATGGCTCACGCCTGTAATCCTAGCACTTTGGGAGGCAGGAGGATTGTGTGACTCACCTGAACAAGTGTGAGATCCCATCTCTAGTAAAAATAGAAAAGTAGTTGGTCATGGCTGGCACATGCCTGTAGTCCCAGCTACTCAAGGAGGCTGAGGCAGGAAGATCACTTGAACCTAGGAGTTTCAGGTTGCAATAAGCTTTGATGATGCCACTGCATACTAACCTGAGTGACATAGCAAGATTCTGTCTCAAAAAAAAAATAAATAAATAAAAAAAATAAAAAATTTTAATTCTGTCACTCATATGTAGTACTTAATACTATTTAAGAAAATAAAGATGTCACTCTACTGGTGTTTAAAAGGCCACATTGATTTCATTGTTTGTCTTTCTGGAGTTTTTTCACAAAACAGACAGGTAGAGGAATCATTCATAGACAGGGCTCCATCAAAAGAATTTTGTCAAGAAATTGTCCTAGCGAAGGTCATCTATCGAGAACAACTACATGGGTAAGAAACAGCCTCCTTGCTTGGTCCACTGGGCTGTTGGAACTATTCCCTGTGGTGATGTCCAGATAGCCTCAATTATGAGAGATATCATGAATTGTAGGAGGAGACTATAGTGTGACAACCTTGACTGTAGTTGCTCCTTAAATCAGGTAAAACCTTGATGGCTATTATAGACAGAGGACAGGCTCATTTAGACTATTAAAATAAATGGTAAAAAATAAAGTATTGTAAGGAAGACACTTTGATTCATGCCCAGTCTTGTTTTGCTGTGCTTCCAAGCGGAGTAGCTAAATGAGAATTTAATTTGTTGTGAATCCTGGCAACATGTTGGGGGAAAATGGAATTTACAAATGTTTTAAATTACTGGGAAGCTTGTGAAATTGTATGCACTGTTTTGTTTTATACATTTTGACTCATACATTTTACTCATACGTTTTTATGAGCATGATACCTTGTTTCAAATAGTGGTGGTGAAAGCTGTTGTGAGCAGAATTTTGAACCCCATTGCATGGCAAAAAATTGCATGGATTTTTCTGAGTTTTAAAGGACAAAATCTTTAGAAAGTACATAGACCAAAATGCGGCAGATTGGATTTGATACCAAGTCCAAAATGCCCATTTGTAGAAATAAGTAAATGAAGTGAAGAGACAACAGGAGTGGAGGGTGGTGATGGTTTCTTCATTTAATTTATCCAGGCTTCTCTTTTTCCTTTCCTGACTTTTGAAAACTTAGTGCCTGGTAAGAACTACCAAAGATTCTTTAAACTATATTTTCTTTACCCATTGTAGAACTAATCTATAGTTTTTATAAACTGAAATAAATCACTGGTAACTTAGAGAAGCTTTACCTATTTAGGATTTTTAAATTAAAATTTCTAAACCTTAAATATTTTAAATCTCAGTAGATATGGATTATAAGTAAACTTCCCTTGCCTCTGGATTGGATTTGGGTGCAAAATTTTCTTGCATTTTGATAAGATCTAAAGTTACTTACCTGAGAAATGAGCTTTCTATTTTTTTATATCCAGGTAAGAATATGAGACACAGAATTTCAAAAAGTGAATCTAAATGAAATTCAAAGAGTCAGTAATTGAGAATAGTCATGAAGCCTAAAATTAAAAAAGCGATATTTATTTTTTAAAAAAGATTTCCTCATTGCTTCCCTTGGAGCAATATAAGTCATCGTCTCACAAAAAAATTGTGACAGAATCTTATCCAGCTTTTATCTTCTCACTCTTCTAACTAGTCCTTCTGGTGCAAGTACTGAGAAGTGACAGTTCACAAGACAGCAATAAATGGCAGCAAGAACTGGTGAAAGGCGCTTAGAGTTAATTCCCGCCTAGTCCATCTGAAGAAAATAGAATTTGGCAACACCCATAGCTCAGTTGGTAGGGCACTGGCCACATAGACCAAGGCTGGTAGGTTTGAACCTGGCCCAGGCCAGCAAAAACAATAATGACAACTTCAACAACAACAACAAAAATAGCCGGGCATTGTGGCAGGCACCTGTAGTCCCAGCTACTTAGGAGGCTGAGGCAAGAGAATAACTTAAACCAAAGACTTTGAGGTTGATGTGAGCTGTGATGCCATGGCACTATAACTAGGGCAACATAGTGAGACTCTGTTTCAAAAAAAGAAAATAGAATTCAAGTGAAAAACAGTGTGCTTGCTGTATAGAAGAATAGTTTTAAGAGAAGCTCCTTAGGTCCTCCCTTCCACCTGCCCACCATACCGACCCTGCCCACCTATTTAGAAATTCTGTGGTTGACATTACCTTTTGGGTTCTGGCCAATCTACTGGTTAGGATGTGCAGGGATAAACCAGAAAACAGTGGCCACAACCTTAATGTCCTATGGTCCAGGCAGGGGTCAAGGTGGAAACACAGGCAGGTTTTCTTATCAAAATGAGCTGGCCAGTAAAGTAGGAGTAAAGGGAGAAAGAGAAGGGTGTCAGCGACGCAGAGGCAAGATCAGGGACCTGTCTATTGTTTGTCCTCAGCATCTTCAGAGGAAAGGCAGAGAGCAAGGGCGCTTTTTGAATTATGTGTCTCAAGACCTCCCAAATATTTCATGCTCATCATTAAAAGAACAAAACAAACTTGTTCCTGGGGAAAGCACAGGCCTATACAGAGAACCTAGTAAGAATAGAATCTTTAGAGTTCGGATGTTACCAAAAAATGCTTCTAAGTTACCCTTTCCCTCCTTATCTGTGCCTGGGGACTTTTCTTCCTTTTCTTGTCTCTTTTCTACACTCTTGATTCTGCTCTCTTGCCCTTATCTGTATTTCTTTTCACCTGATCACAACCATAATTATTCTTGATCCTGCAAAGTTTAAACATCGTTAGGGGTGAGTTTAGGATTGCTCTAGTTTTTAAAAATTTCAAAATATTACAGTATTACTAATATTTTGGTTACATGAATAGCTTAGGTACGGTTTGCATCAAAGTTATAAGTGTATCCCTCACCCAGATAGTGTGCATTCTACCTGTTCAGTGTGAATTTACCCCTTCCTCCTACCCCTTCCTACCTCTTGCTTTCTGTTGAATTTGACTACCATATGTGTACATGGGTGGTGATCAATTAGTCCCAATTTAATACTGAGTCCATGTTGAGTTTGTTTTCCCATTCCTGCGATACTTCACTTAGAAGAACGGTCTTCACTCTATCCAGGTTGTTGCAAAAGAAACGAATTCACCATTTATTTTATTTTTTTGTGGCTGAGTTGTACCCTTGTCACCATTTCTGTTAAACATAGAGCTGCAAGCCCTTGGCAGACCAGTCAGGCAAGAGAAGGAAAGCAAGAGTAATCAAATTGCAACAGAAAAGATCAAACTATCACTCTTTGCTGATGATATGATCATATATCTAGAAAACCCCAAGGAATCTACCAAGAGACTTCTAGAATTGATAAATAAATTTAGCAAAGTCTCAGGTAACAAAATCATATACAAATCAGTAGCATTCCTATACATCAATAATAGTCAAGCTAAAAATTGAATCAAAGATGCAATACCTTTTGTAGTAGCAATGAAGAAAATAAAATACCTAGTAATATATATAACAAAGTAGGTGAAATATCTCTGCAAGGAGAACTACCAGTCACTGAGGAAGGAAATTGCACAGGATGTAAACAAATGTAAACCATGCTCATGAATCAGAAAAATCAACACTGTTAAAATGTCTGTACTACCCAAAGTGATCTACCAATTCAATGCAATCCCTATTAAAATACAACATAATTTTTCACAGATTTAAAAAAAGTAAATATGTGTTTCATATGGAACCAGAGAAGAGCCCAAATAGCCAAAGCAACTTTAACCAAAAAGGAGAAATCAGGAGGTATCATTTTATCAGGCTTCAAGCTATACTACAAAGCTATAGTAATCAAAACAGTATGGTACTGTCACAAAAACAAAGAAATACACCAATGGATGAGAACAGAAAACTTAGATAGAAAACCATCCTCATATTGCCATTTGATCTTTGGCAGAGCAGATAATAACATACACTGGAGGAAGGAATCCATATCAATAATTGGTACTGAGAAAAACTTGATAGCCACATGTAAAAGATTGAAAAAAGATCCATATCTCTCATCACTCATAAAAATTAATTCACAATGGATAACAGACTTAAATCTAAGGCATAGAACTGTAGGAATTCTGGAAGAAAATGTTGGAGAACTCTTATGGGCATTGACCTAGGAAAAGGATTTATAAAGAAGAGCCTGAAGGCAATCCTAGCAATAACAAAAATTAACAATGGGACCTGATTTATTGAGTGAAAAACTTCTATGAAGCCAAAGAAACAATCAATGGAGTGAAGAGAAAACCCTACAGAATGGGAGAAAATATTTATATGCTATGTATTCAATAAAGGGTTGATAACCAGAATCCATAAAGAACTCAAGCAATCAGTAAGAAAAAATATCAACCCCATAAAGAACTGGGCAAAAGACATGAACAGAAGCTTTTCAAAAGAAGATAGACTAATTGCCAATAAACATATGAAAAGTGATCAATGTCTTTAATCATCAAGGAAATGCAAATCTAAATTTTTAAAAAATTACTAATAGTCAGGACCCATATTTCAATCATGGCTGCAGGTGAGTTAAAGATTAACATATTCTAAAATTTGACTTGCATGGATATAAGTGTGTATAAGAATATATCCATATTATATTCTTGAAAAATATCATGCTAATAAATTATTGAAATAATGAGATTAAATAAGGATTGTATATTGGATAGACAGAGACATTTTAAAATTAAATAGTAACTCTTAGAAATGGCTAGTGATTTGGACAATACCTGGTTTTGCTGAACTTTTAAAACAAAATTAAAAAAAATAGAGTCATTTTCCAAATGTTCTTTATCTCAATTACATTTATTTTCCTAGGAGATTTTGTGATCTAACTAGTAAGTTTGGTTTCTTTATTTAGCCTAATATATGCTTAGTTTTCTCTTTTATGAGTTTGCCTTTTCTTTTTCATCAAGTTTTCATAGTAGTATTCTTAGGAATGCATGCTGTAGCTACCCTATGGCCCATTTTATCACCTATTTAGTTTTTTCCCCAAGACATAGCAGTATGGAAAATATTACATATTGCTTCTGGAAGAAGGCAGATATTTATTGTATATCCTGCTTGGTGATACCACTCCCTTAAGAGACTGAGGGCATGCTCTCAATTTATCTTAAACAAGGCTTGGGGCTGACTGGTGTAACCTTAAGGGATTTAACGCGTCAGCCAACAAGCCCCACAACACAAATCTGCAGGCACATGACACTGAAAAATAGCTAAGGGTTTATGCTGTACATAAAACTCTCAATGTGCTTTTATGCTTAAATATTCTTTTGACCCATAGGGTGTTTTAGCAATGATAGTCTCTGAATCAGTGGTCGGTTGCTTCTTTTTATTCTTTTTCTCCAATAGTTGCATTAATCCCATTGTTATGCCTCAGACGTTGAAATAGGGTACAAATGACAATAATATCTCATCATTCATTGATCAAATGACATTTTAATCTTTTGGCTCTGTGAGTTGGGATTACCAGATTACCCAATTTTATTATTTTAAAACTCTCTATTATGCTGTCATATTATCGAATAATTACCTTCCACAGAGTTCAATACTTAAATCAGATATTGGATAGATGGATAAAAAGAATCAGCAAGAAGCTTAAGATAACCAATTTTGGTAGTCTTGATCACACACATCAAAGGCCACTTCAAACACTACTGGATGATTTTCAAATGGCTGGCTGACATTTTCTCAAACGGGGTTTTTTCTTATTTTCTTTCTTTCTTACATCAGTGATTAAAAGTGAATGTGACAAAATGAACAGTAATAATTCACTAAGTGTGATGAGAATCCATGAATGGCATGTAGGCCTATTTTTCAGCGGTAGCCTTTTGGGACAGCTACATAACCATTATGTTCAAGGCCCCTCCTAATTTTCTCCAGCTTCTCAGCCTGTTCCTCTTTTACTCATTTTCCACATGAACGTTCTCCCAGTTCCTTTTTCCACCACTAAACTTGGCACGGTTGGTTTCTTCTGACTGAACTATGCTTTCCTAACTTCACTACCTTCTAAACTCTTCATCCTTTAGGTGTTATCACCACATTGTCCGGGAAGACATTATTGACCTCTCAAG
Organism: Otolemur garnettii; assembly: GCF_000181295.1. NCBI lineage: Eukaryota > Metazoa > Chordata > Mammalia > Primates > Galagidae > Otolemur > Otolemur garnettii. The sequence goes on from NW_003852403.1 coordinate 18,413,764, forward strand.
CTATATCCAACCTATAATCTATAACAAGCTTTTATTATTATACACTGTGCTTGTCCTTCATAGCACTGTGGCAACTTAGGTTTCATGTTTATCTATGTGATCCCGTCTGCTTCAGCTTCCCTAGCATAGATCCTGGCATGGGCTTTTATGTATTTGTTGAATTAATATATCAATGAATTGAATGAATGAATGAATGACTGCAACAAGGAAAGACATTTTATTATTATTTATTTGTTTTTAAGAGATAGAACCCTGTCAGTATATTCTCTCTCTCAATTCTAGAGAGAGAAAAAGAAACAAAGTTCTATTTATATAGCACTGGGGTATATGCTTTTACTTATGTATATTTTATGTACACATATAAGTAGAATACTTTAAAAATATTATCAAGTACTTCTTATATACAGGCAATCTACAGGATGTTAGATAGGATACAAATAACTAATATTTTTGAACTGGTCCTGCGGTATATACTTTTTACATATTTTATTATACAGTAGAACCTCTGTAAGTTGACCACTCAAGAGAGCACCCAAACTGGTCAATATATAGAAGTGAACAACATAAAGGTCCAGGCCTACTATACTGATATGTACATGTGGTGCATATCCAGCCTATGAAAATTAAGTCAATTTAAGGAGGTTAGTTAGTGTAGGGAGGTGGCCAACTATGAAAATTCTACTGTATTTATTTCCTGTAACAGTTTATTTCTTGTAAAATGTCTCACAAAGTTTCAACAACATTCCCAATGTGAAAACACTTGCAACTGACCCAGCTGGGAATTGTTCTTTTTGGCAGCAATGTGAATATACTTATAGACCTCTAATTATAGGGGGAATAATTGGCCAAGGTTTCTAGGTGCTCTGCTCTGAAATCCTTTGCCATGTTTACACCCTGGCCATGTTCTTTAAAGGCTGTTCCTACCCAATGCCTGAGCATAGTAGAGATTCCAAGGTATACCTGCTCCCAAAACACATGGATCTCTTCACTGAGCACTGTGGCTTGAGGACCCCCTTTGGATCTATTAAACCTTCTTTAGATTGTGCAGCCTGGGAAGCTTCCTTCAGACTTCCCTGTCTCAGCATCAGGTTTGCATCTGATAGCTTTCCTAGCCCTCCAGTCCTGCTCAAAAATGCTTCCATGTTTAATCCTGTTTTGACATCTGCTTCCAGATCCAGACTAACTTATCCTTCCTTCAAGAAACCTTGAGAAGAGAGAGAAATAGCATGTGCACAGACAATTTGAAGAGGGCAGTGAGAATCTAGGCAAGCGAGAAATTGGACTTCAAGAAGGATTTAGAATTTTACTTTTTTTTTTTTTTTTTTTAAGAATTGGTACCTGTCTCACTGATTGGAGAAGCAAGAAGAAATAGTATGGGGAGAGAAGAGAGTTAGAAAAATAGATATTCAGGCCTTTTATTAAACTATAAGTGAACATGGAGGAGGTAAGATGGATTGAAACAGAGGACCAGTAAAGTCTTATAAAACTCGGGAGGTGATATAGAGAAGGGATTAAGAATGTAAAATCTAGAATTAGAAAGATCATGCTTTGAGTTCTGTTATTTACAATTAATAGCTGTGTCAATTAGAAAATTTTTCATCTGATAATCTTATTTCCTCATACATACATACTTATTTCCACATACTAAAATGTGTTTAGTAACACATCATCAATTAAATGAGATAATGTATGCAAAGAGCAAAATGAAAACAAAATTGTTTCTCTAAATAAGCAAGGATCATAAATATTAGGATTTGGGAGCTTAAGTGGACAGTTATTTCCTACGTGGATAGACCTTTAAGAAGTATATTACTGAGGAATTTTGTTTTAAAATTACCTAATATTTTTGTTGTACTATAAAACTAATTTGTGTGATGATGTTTCAATGAAAAATATAGTCTCAGAATTTGCACCTTGTGCAGTACTACTATATATGTAGTGCTACAGTTACATATAAAATTTACTGATCTAAATACTTCTGTTTGGCTTGGCACCTGTAGCTCAGCAGCTAGGGTGCCAGCCACATACACCACAGCTGGCGGGTTCAAACCCAGTCTGGGCCTGCCAAACAACAATGACAACTACAATCAAAAAATAGCCAGGCATTGTGGCGGCACCTGTAGTCTCAGCTACTTGGGAAGCTGAGGTAAGAGAATCGCTTAAGCCCAAGAGTTTGAGGTTGCTGTGAGCTGTGATGTCACAGCACTTTACTGAGAGTGACATAGTGAGACTCTGTCTCAAAATAAATAAATAAATAAATAAATATTTTTGATCAATGAAAAGAAAGACGAATTCTGCTGAGTGAGAAATACTGGTATGAAAGTTATCATGTAAGATGATGAGATAGTCCCATAATCAGAGAAAATTAATTTTTTAACTCTGGTGTTTATAATTATTTCAGAATCTCTAATAAATGCCGGTAATGGATAAGTTCCCCTTTCTGACATTTATCTGTAGTTGTTCATTTTGAAGATTACAAAACAGTACATGTATTAATGGCAAGCAATTTACTTATCTTTGTAGGTCTGTCACTTTTATCATCAAATGTTGATGAAAAAGTTTTGTTCATATGAACTTAACACCAGAAAAATATATTGTTGAATAAGCTCTTCATATAAAGCAGAACAATGGCCTGATTTAAAGAATGCAAATTATTTGATGATGCCTTCTTGATGTTTGTACAACTTTCTTTAGTAAAGGAGAGCCAGCATTACTGGGTATTTCCTACATTTTGCCTTGTGCTTTATGCCAATGGGTTTTATAAGTACTTTGGTTCTCTAAATAAGCAAGCCTGCAGGCACACACACATGGAGGAGGAGGGGCCAAGATGGCAGACTTAAAAGTATTCTACACAGCTGCTGTCATGGAAAAGATGGAAAGTGGCAAGTAAGTATTTACTTTTGGATCAATTCTCTAGGAGAGAGTATTGGGAGTCAACAAAGATGCTAGAGGAGGCACCCATACGGGGCGAAGAGAGGGAAGTGGGGTGAACTATTTGTTATGATTGGCAGTACCCAGTAGAAGAGCCTGTATGTGGGTAAAGAGGAAAGAACTCGGGGCTTCTACACTTTCCCTATGGACATTGTAGTCTGGGGGTGGTGTCATTCGGGAAAGCTCACAGTGCATTTGCCTTTTGCCTGGTTGGTCAGTATGCCAATATGTGACTCATACACACCCCCAAAGGATCACACTAGCCCTGCAGCAATGGACCCTAACCAAAAGGAAATAGTTGAAATGTTAGATATGAAATTCAGAATATGAATAATAATTAAGGTCAATGGGATTGATGGGAAAGTTGAAAACCAACACAAAGAAACCAACCAAACAAAAAAGAAACCAAATAAATAATTCAGGACATGAATGAAAAATTCACTGCAAAGATAGATAATACAGGAAATAATATAACAATGTCTGGAAATAAAGTCATTTAGACAATGTCAAAATACAGTGGAAAGTTTTAGCAACAGATTAGACCAAGCAGAAGAAATAATTCCAGACCTTGATGAAAGTGCTTTCAAGTTTACTCAGTCAAAAATGAAGAAAAAAGAAACGAGAAGAATGGATAATTAATCTTAGAAGTACGAGATTATGTAAAATAATTATAATATTACTAATCATAGGTATCATGGTCATAGGTAATCAAGTCCTTCATAATTGAAGGACAAGAAGAAAAAGTAAAAAGCATGGAAAAACAATTTGAGGGACTATTAGAGGAAATTTTTTCTGGTATTACCAGAGATTTAGTCATACAAATATAAGAAGTTCAGCAAACACCTGGAAGATTCTAGTCAAATAGGACATCACAAAGGAAAATAGCCATCATTTGGGCCAAAGTCAAAGTTAAGGAGAAAAAAATTATAAGCTATGAGATGAAAGCATCAAATAACTTAAAAAGGAAAACTCATCAGGCTAATGAAGTCTTCTTAATAGAAACCTTAAAAGCCAAAAGGAATTGGAGTCCCATTTTCAGTCTTCTTAAACAGAATCGCTTCCAGTGAAAAAACTAAGTACAACTAAGTTTCATAAATAAAGAAGAAATAAAGTCTGTCTAAGATAAGTATACACTAAAGGAGTGGTCACCACTAGACTGTCCCTGCAAGAAATGCTTAAAAGTGCTCCATGTATGGAGCAGAGCAATCAATACCCACCAGGATGAAAACACCTGAAAGTTAAAACTCACCATTCTGATAAAAGAGAAACAAGGGAGAAAAAAAGTAACTAGGTAACAGACATCATGGTGACCAGAATAGTATTTCACATATCAATGACAACATTGGATGTAAGTAGTCTTAATAGCTCAGAAGATAATAGGTTGGCTGAATGGTTAAAAACCACAACCTAAATATATGCTATTTCCAAGAAATCCATTTAATTCAGAAAGATTCTCCTAGACTCAAGATAAAGGAAAAAATATTCCATGCAAATGGAAATAAAAAGGGAGCAGGAATAACTACTCTCATATGAGATAAAATAGATTTTTAAAAATCAATAGTTATTTTAAAAAGGGCAAAGATTGCCACTATAAAATGACAAAAGGATCAATTCTACAAGAAGATATAAAAAATCCTAAATATATATGCACTAATACAGTATTAGTACTAGCAATACTGTACTACTAGTACTATCTAGTGGTGACAAAACTAGATAGATCATCAAGACAGAAAATCAATGACAAAAACAAAACAAAACACTGGACTTAAATAGATAGGATCTTAGAACAAATGGGCCTAACAAACATACAGAACATTCTGTCCCAAACTACAGAATATACCTTCCTCTCATCAGCATCTAGGACATTTTTCAAGATCCATCATCTATTAGACAAAAGACAAGTCTCAGAAAATTAAAGAAAAAAAAATACAATGTATCTTCTCAGACCTCAGTGGAATAAAACTAGTAATGAATTCTAATAGGAACTCTCAAAACTACACCAATGCAAGGAAAGTAAATGACTTGCGGAGGATGATCCTTGGGTTAATCACAAAATCAAGATAGAAATCAAAATAGTTTTCAACCTGTACAACAAAGTTGACACAAGCTCCCAAAGGTTAAATAGCACTGGTATATACTAATAAAGTCAGTATAAGATTTAAATCAAGAATTTTTACCATTTATCATAACTGTACAGATAGTAAAATATCTAGGAATATACTTACCCAAGGAGGTGAAAAGATCTCAACAAACAGAACTAAAAAAACATTAATGAAAGAAATCATAGTTGACACAAATGGAAGAACATCCTATGTCACGGATTTGAAAAATTGACATTGTTAAAATGGCCATATTTTCCTAAGTAATTTATAGATTTAATACAATTGCCACCAACATTCTAAATACCAATGCCATTTTTTTTTTTGCAGACCTAGAAAAAAATGCTAAATACTGAAAAAGAGCCCAATTAGCCAAAGCAATCCAAAGCAAAGGGAGTAAATTCGGTGGCATCATATTACCTGACTTAAAATTATACTACAAGGCCATAGCAACCAAGATAGCATGATACTGTTATAAAGGTAAACAAACCAATGACATAGAATAGATAACACAGAAATAAATCCAAATAGCTACAACAAGCCAATTTTCGACAAAGCAGACAAGAACATACACTAAGGAAAGGATGTCTTAAATGGTGCTAGGAAAATTCGAGAGCCACATGCAGAAGAGTGAGACTGGATCCCTGTCTCTCACCATATATATCAGTTAATTCAAGATGAATTGAAGACTTAAACGTAAGACCTGAAACCATAAAATTTCTAGTAATGAATGTAGGAAAAAACTGTTCTGGATATTGGCCTAGGTAAAGATTTATGACTGAGACCCCAAAAGAAACTACAAAAGCAACACAAATAAATAAATGGGATTTATTTAAACTAAAAAGTTCTTCACAGCAATGGAAATGGCCAACGGGGTATAGGGCAACCTACAGAATTGGCAAAAATATTTGTAAACTATACATCTGACAAAGGACATTCAGAATCTACAAAGGACTCAAATTAGTAAGAAAAAAAAACCCCCAAATATCCCTATTTAAAAGTGGGCCAAAGATATGAACAGATTTTTGTGAAAGGATTATATGCTTAATATCACTAATCATCAGGGAACTGTTAATTAAATCTAGAATGAGATACCACCTTACTCCCGTGAGAATAGTCATTATTAAAATGTCAAAAGTCAAACAAGAGGGAAGCACCTGTAGCTCAAAGGAGTAGGGCGCCAGCCCCATATACCAGAGGTGGCGGGTTCAAACCCAGCCCTGCCCCCCCCCCCAAAAAGTCATGAAGATGTGGTGAAAATGGAATACTTACACATTGTTGGTGGGAATATAAACCCAGTACAACTTCTATGGAAAAGAGGATGTAGATTCCTCAAAAAACTAAAAATAGACCTACTATTTAATACAGAAATCTCTCTACTATGCATCTCCCCAAAGGATAAGAAGTGGTTTTGTAGAAATGACACCTGTACCTGAGTGTGTATTGCAGCACAATTTACAATTGCAAGTATATGGAATCAACTAAAGTGTCCCAAAACTGAGAAGTAGGCAAAGAAAATGTATCTGGTTTCTCTTGAGCTTTTGCACAGTGGGACTGAGCTCTGTACAGACGTTAGGACAATGACAAGGGTGTTCTAAAGAAAAGCAGTTATTCCTTAGTTGTTGAATTTAGGTAGAGGAATCTATGGTCAAAGGGACCTACAAAGAAAAGCATAAATCAGTATGCAGCAAGGGGAAAAGATGAACGATACATTCACAATAACAACTTACCTCTGGAGTAGGAATTTGGCATCAGTGTAGTAACAATAGGAATAATCACTGAAGAGAGAAGAGATGCTAAAATTAGATTGAGCAGAAAAGCGTGGATAAAGCTTAGAATGTTCACCAGTATTGTGAAGACCGAAAATTTTTCAATTTTCCTTTGCAGACTATGAAATTGGTTCACAGCTCATGGTGTGATACTGAATTTGACTAAATATTTAATAAACAAGGAAAGTTAGAACTCAAGTGAATATGTTTGCAATATATTCTGTTTTTATTTATTTTTCTCATAGGATGAGGGACATTAAATTATATTAGATTGTGCAGGATGATGTTCATTATTGTAAATTCCCAAGTTTTTTGATAAATTGTAATTTAAAAAATTATAATAGTAAATGACAAATTTTCTATTACAAAAAATATTGACCATTAACGGCAGTAACAAAACATCCATTGGTAGCTTTTACTGAATTATTATGTTTTTTCACTCTGAAGCAGAGAATGAGATAGTAATGAGTAGTATCAGAAATAATTTGTTGCTAATTTCTTAATTTGCATAGTGTATCTCTAACAAAATGGATCGTCAGTTTATAGCAGACACCGAATATTCCTATCATGAAGTTTAGTAACTTTTTTTCAGCTGAAACATGGCCTACTTGCTTGGCTAAGCTGGGTGGCACACCGTTTACTTGGGAAACTGCCATGGTAAATCCTAGTAAAAGTTTTTAAACCCTTCTAATTGGATTTATCAAATGTTAACCAGACAGTAATATGGTAGAAGTGATTATAGTGTTGTGAAATGTTAGTATAATCTTTTTTTAATGAATATTCTATGATTTCCAGTAATGTGACTTAAAAAAAAAAACAAAACACGATTTCACATAGCAGTAACGCTTGAGCTGGTGTGTGATATTTGGTTCCTGCCACTTATAAAATTTCTAAAGATGCTATGGATTATATTCAGCAATTAAACTTGGAAGATAGGACTGCTGACAATACAAAGAGAAATTTGATTTTATTCAAGATGATGTACTTTAAACCTCTCTATAATCTACCTAAATCAATCTGTATCTAATCAATCTAATCTACCTGTGTCAATCTAAATGTTTTAACCACAACCAGAATCATCTCCACCCTGACCCCAGTGTGTCTCTGCTGCTTACTTCCTTCTTTGGCCTTCTGATTATTACCTTAAATTAATAACATCTGGCTTCATCCCAGCTCATCCAGTCCCTCTTGCCATCTCATCTCTGCTCTAATATTTGAGGACATGAGAAAAAACTCAGGCAGACCATAATCATCTATTGTCTGTGTATGCAGTATTTAATTTTTCAATAGAGTTGATCGACGCTATTTAAAAAGTTGGGATTTATTGAGTCAGGATCTATTACATGTCACGATGGAACTCTAGATTCTCTAGAAAAGTGTGGGACCATTGCATCCACTTTCTAACACAGTAATATGTGGCTGGCTTTTATAGAGTCTTGAGTTTGCATCTTCTGACTCTACATTTTGTCTTAAAGCATATGTTTTATCTCCTTTAGAATTTTTTGGTTTGCTTTTTTTCCAGAATTTTAAGTCTCCTATGTGCTCACCATCTCTTATCTTTTATTTATCTTTTACCACTCAATGTACCATAGGGTCAACTGTATTCTGTGTATCTTTTATCTCCTCTGTGCTCATAACAAGTTCACTGAGGGTGGGGACTCTGTATGAGTCTCTGTACCAATGCACAAAGCCAATTTGCTGGTGTTTGCTTATTAATGAGAATTTTTAACAGTGATCTTCATCATTGTCATAAATGCTCAACAGGGTCAATGTATTCAGCAGACTCAGTCCTTAAAGTAGCATGGATTCTAAATATTAAAAACCTTCCAATTAAAACCAGCAAAATATTTGGCATTAGGCAATTTTTCCTACTGCGTTAAAATACTTTTATGGTAGCAGGTTGGCTTAATCTCTAACAGCGAAAAATTGGTGCATGGCAGAATGAGAATTGGAGCTATTCTTTTGAAATGCAAATGCATCTTTCCACATTGGAAAACATTGACTTTAAAATATACTGCAGATTCATATTGCTTGTTTAGAGCATTTTATTTATTTTGCTCACTGATAGTTGTTCCATGTTCCCACTAATGACATGGTGATACTTGAACTTAGAGATGGGAGCTATTGTATATTTCGGTTTTGGCTAGAAGAGAAAATAGGAAAGCCAAGGTCCTTCGACTTCCTGCCGCTCTGCTTTCATCCTGTGACATTAAAGCCATACATCATGGAAATGGCATATGGACTGTAAGAGCTAATGGGGTCTTAGTTCATCCCTCTTTCTGTGTCCTCTGTCTGCTGCCCTGGGTAATGCCTTATTTCCCATTTGCAAATTCTAGGGTAATATGCACTTAAGGTCTTCAACCTTGTCTTTGGTTTGGCATTATTCAATTATTAACTTTCTGTGAATTCCTCAAGAGAAACAAAATATCATAAAAGCCCGTCTACCCCGTGGAGCCTTTAGAACAGAGACCCAAAGAAGCATTTGCTTAATAACCAATTATTAATACCTAGTAGTTTTAGAGATATTTCAAAGATGTTCACATTGCAGTGAATGCAAATGTGTGTGGTCTTGTGAGTTTTCTACCGATTAGCTCATCTTTTTGTTTCTCTTTCACTGGTGTTTGAGTGTGGATAATTTTGCTAAATGAAAGCTTATTTCAACCCATCGGCCATGGGAGTGCCGTAAAATGTATAAAACTCTACCTAATACTCTATATTTAGCATTCAGTGCAAGGTCTTGGTAGATATGTACATAAATTTTTTTGTATTTTATAAAGTCAAATAAAATACACATTTCCAATATTCAGTCTTTATTTTGCAATAAGAGATTGAATCAGTTGTCATTAAATCAGCATGTATTGTGTATCCACACAATACATAAGGAGAAAAAAACTTGCTTTTGCAAAAAGGTCAAAAGTTGAACAAAATAAAAGCCGTCAAAGAGAAATATTTTGATCATTTATGATTATATCTTAGGTTCCTGGGGGAATACAATGGCGAAGACCTAGTCTCTCTCTTTAAAGATCTCACAGTCATGGGAAGGAAATAAAAAATGAAAACAGATCATTGAAACATCTCATATCTAGTTTAACACTTATAATGAATGTACTCTTGGTTAGGAGGTCCAAACCCTGGACTGGCAGGCAGGAACTCTGAGGACAGGTTTGTCCCGTTATTAACTAGCTTTGTGGCCATGTCAAGTCACTCAAACTTCTTGGACTTCATTTTTGCACTATTTAAATAAAGTGGATATGACCTCGTGACCTTTGCATTTATTCTAATTTCTTTGATTCTCCTGTGGTTCTATGATTCCAATTTAGATACAGGCAATCAATGGTATAAAATAAAACAAAAATGTGTACAGCTAGAATGAATTTAATACATTAAAAATCAAAGAGTATCAAGGATAAATTCAAAAAAGAAATTTTGTTTTTCCTGAAAGCACCTGTGAAATGATATATTGAATTTTTTTTTTCCCTTCAGATGTTCACTTTCTGGTGTATTTTAAGAAAATATGATCTTTATGAAAAATTACTGTCAATTTTCCCTTAAAAATAAAGTTCTTTTTGATAGCAAATGATTTGAGCTAAAAATGAAAATTGTGAAAATCAATACTAAATGACATGAATAGTTGGAAGTAAAAAAAACTTGTGTGAATACATCTATGTGAATTTTGCCTAATACTCTTATAGATTTTAAATAACGTAATTGAATATGGCAATTATTTGATATATATAAACTGATAAGAAAATAGTTGAGTATACTTATGAAAATACAAAAATTATATGCATAAAGAGACTAAAATTTATTTAAAGGAATTAAAAATATCCAGTAAGAAAAATCAAATTAATGACACAGTGTGGTTGTGATGAAAGCACACATACCCAATATGAGTATTTAGGACTGAGTCTCTGAAGTTGCTTAGAAAATGATGGAACCTGGATATTCATGCCTTTTTTTAACATGATGCTAGACATACCTACTACTGTCCATATTTTCTATAGTTAAATAAAATATGGGGTGAAGTAAGACTTCCTTTCACAGCTGCATTCAGTCCCCCTCACTGCCACACATAGATAACTATGTCTGTTGAATATCATTCATAAATGCTGGAGATAGAAAGAACATGAAGAATCATTCCTCCATGGCCAGGTGCTGTGGCTCTCACCTGTAATCCTAGCACTCTGGGAGGCTGAGGTGGGAGGATCATTTGAGCTCTAGAGTTCAGGACCAGCCTGAGCAAGAGTGAGATCCCACCTCTACCAAAATAGAAAAATTACCCAGCTGTGATGCACACACCTCTAGCCTCAGCTACTTGGGAGACGGAGGCAGGAGAGCATTTGAACCCAGGAGTTTGAGGTTGCAGTGAGCTATGGTGACGCTGCTGCTCTCCAGCCTGAGAGACAGATTGAGACCCTGTCTCAAACAAAGCAGAACAAACAACACAAAAGAATCATCTACTCCATTATCTACATTTCATAAATATGGAAAATGATTTCTCAAGAGGTTAAGGGATTTTTTTTTTTTTTGATGTCATATCAACAGTAGCCTAATTGGTACCTTGGTCCTGTTCTTTTCCTATTATTCTAGACTTTCATCCTAAAAGATGCCATTATAACCTCTCAGAGGAAAAAAACACCTATAATATATCTATAAAATATATACTTATAAAAAGGTAAACTTAAAAAATCCCACATTTTAATATAATAATAATAATTTTATGCTAGAATTGTTGTACTTTCAGGTGCATAAAGGGTATATATATATATGTGTATATATTTTACGTTCTCTGTTAAGGAGCTGCTTAATTTGTCTACATCTGTATAAAATACCTAACTACCTCTCAGTTAATAAGCACTCTATAGCAGAGCTGGAGCATAATTATAGTAACTCCTATTGCAGTGTTTGCAAATTTGCTAAATAGAAACCTTTTTTATAAATAAATAAACCAAAATAAATTATTCCAGATCAAGATAAAAAATAGAGATGATTAGTTAGAATCAAGTTACAAGTTAATGTTAGCTTAGAAAATGTAATTATCAGAATAATTTCTTCACTATGTATTAGTATGATGTCTCAGCCCTTTTTGTGTTACTATAACAGAGTGCCATTGACTGGGTAATTTATAAAGAAAATGAATTTATTTCTCATAGTTCTGGAGGCTGGCGAGTCTAACATCAAGGAGCTGGTGAGGGCCTTCCTAGTGTATCATTCCATGGTGGAAGGCAGAAGGTGGACAGAGCAGGAGAGAGGGAGAGTGGGAAAGGGACCAAATTATTTGTACACCAAGCCTTCTCTATTCAAAATCAACCTACTCCTATAATATTGACATTAATTCATTCATAAAAGCAGAGTTCTCATAACCTAATCACATCTTATGAGGTTGCACCTGCCTACACTGTTGCACTGGAAATTAAGCCTGCAACACATAAACTTTGGGAGACATGTTCTAACCATAGAATCTAAGCTACTTGCCTATTAGACCCCTATAATCTGGACACAAGCATGGCCAATATTACGTGTATTACTAACATACTTGAATAACTTTAATAGGCCTCATGAAATGAGTAATTTATTAAGTAGTACCATTTCAGTAGAAACAACCACAAAATGGACAGGAAGCTGTCTTTTACATTGGTGCAATTCCTACATCCTAGTGAAGTCTCTAGTAGACTCTATTATATTAGGCACTCTGTGAATTATGAAATCTTCCTTACCATTCATGTGAGAACACCCTCACTTCTAAAGAAATCTCTGTCCACACCAGTTCACTAGGAGGTCTCCTCTAGCCCCCAGCTTTAACTACTGCCTATATACTGATTGCGTTCAAATTAGACCCCCTATTGCTAACTTTCTGCACTTCTGCCTAACATGTCTGATTGCATATCCAAGCTCTCCACTTGCTTGTCCAGAACCCTTCTTGAAATAAATTGCTCTAAAGCTGAATGTCACATTTTTTCTGCAAACTCTCTTTTCCCAAACCTTTCTGTTTCAAAAAATGAAAACTATCTTCCTCTGGGTTCAGTCTGAGGACATAAGTCCTGGAAATCATTTTCAGCTGCTTTCTTCTTTCCAGCCTTTTATCAGCAAATCCTGTTGGCTCAGTCTTCCAATGGGTAAAGATTCTCAATACTTTTTGTTACCCTCATCCCTGACTCCCTGGTGAAAGCCACCATTTTGTCTCTAGCCTGGATTATTGCGATAGCTTCATAGCTACTCTCTTGATTCTCTCCTTGTCCTACTGCAGTCTGACCGTGCCACATAGAAGGTGATCTTTTTAAATAGTAGGTGACCTTATTACTTCTAAGCTCTGTATTATCCCAAGTTCTCCAGAAAACCAGAACACATAGTGTCTCTGTGTGAGTGTGTGTGTGTGGAGAGAGAGACAGAAAGAGAAAAAGAGATATTAATAAATTACAAGGAATTGGCTCATATGATTATGAAGTCCTAAGAATTGCAGGTAAGTTAATAGGCTAGAGTACCAGGAAAGCCAATGTTGTGGGTCTAGTCTGAGTCCAAAGGCTTAAGAACCTCAAAAAAACTGATGTACCATTTCAGTCTGAAGGTTGGTCGGCTCACAATTTGAGAAGCTGATGAGTTTGAGTCCAAAGGCAAGAAAATGTTGGTCTTCCAGTTTGAAGGTAGTCTAGGGTGACCAGACGTCCCGCTTTTTAACAATTTGTCCCACAGCATTTTAAAAAAGTCCCGATTTTTGGCAAGAATGCACGAATGGGCAGGAGAACAGGAAGGGAATATATGATTTTTGGCTGCCATGTGGCTATTTCACCAGGATATGAGTTTTATATTATTTTTGTTAATTTTATAATGTTAAACTGTAATAACATTGTAATAACAATGTAATTGTTGAGAAGTGATTATCGAGAACTGCTTATCAAAGTTTGCATTGTTGTCAGGCCCTGCCCCCTCTCCCCCCCACCGTGTTGTCCCACTTTACCAATGTTAAAATCTGGTCACCCTAAGGTAGTCAGGCAAGCCAAATCCCCTGAGTAAGGGACAACTTCTTTCTTCTAGTTAGGTCTTCAAGATCTGGGCCAGTAACAGTCTCTCAGAAACCCCCAGAATAATATTTGATGCAATATCTGGACACCCTGTGGCCCAGTCATGTCACAGCTCTGAACCTCGCTAGCCCCATCTCTTACTTCTCTCTGTTCTGCTCCTCTTCTCTTCCAGTCACTCTCACCTCCTTACCTGTCCTCATTTTCTCCTAACACATTCGGTGTCTAGGATTTCTGTTTGCTCTTTCCTCTCCCTAGAAGAGCCTTCTCTCTGATAATGCTCCAGTTTACCTCATCACTACCTCCAAGTCTGCTCCACACCCATTCCACAGACATGCCTTCCTTCACCATCACTGCGAGAGTAGTATCCACTGTCCCAGTCACTCTCTGTGTCCAAAACGTGTGTTATTTTTCATCATAGGCCATATCATTATCTGGAAGACAGTAAATCTTCACTTAATGTCATCTATAGTTCTCAGAAACAGAAACTTTAAGTAAAATGACGTATAACAAAACCAATTCTACCACAGGCTCATTGATATACACAAATTTATGTTCCTATGGCACATTCTAGTAACAAAAACATCACCAAACTTCTAAATAAAGATTCAAAACACTTGTAATATTCAACATTGAAATAAATGTGAGTTATAGTACACTTATAAAAGATTAATAAAAACAAGCAAGAAAATTATTTACCCAGTTTTTAACAAATCCGTGAGTGGTGGCAGTCCTAGTGGTGGTAGATTAAATCAAAGAATAAATGTCTGCAAAGTGAAAATTCTGAAGAGTACCTCCCACTACCACATAGCTCAAAAACAAACTACAAATCGGGCAGGCTTGGTGAGAGCTTTCCTCCAGCATTGTTTACTGATGTCCATTTGTATGATTATCGTATGCTTCATGAGTTTTTAATTTTACAATAGAGTGTGTTCATTCTTGCTCTGACCTGCTTGTTCTAGTTCAGGGTTGCAGGTGGCTGGAGCCTATCCCAGCAGCTCAAGTGCAAGGTGGGAATCCACTCTGGGCAGTATAACATTCCATTAGAAGCAGGGCGCGCACACACACACACACACACACACACAGAGTCTCTCACACCAGGACAATTTCGACTCACCAGTTAACCAATGTGCACATCTTTGGAATGCAGAAGGAAACTGGAACACCCAGAGAAATCCACGCCCAGGTAGGAAGAATGTACAAACTCCATAAAGAGAGTGGCCCTGGTGGGAATCAATTTTCCCATCAACATCATAACAAAATGTTGAACAAAACAACATTATTCAGGCACCTGCTGTAATTCATATTTACGTATTGTTCTCTTTAATGTAAGTTCCTTTAGACCCGTGACTTTGCCTTTGTTCACCCCTGGATCCTCAGTGCCTCAAACAGTCTCTGGACCATTTGATTTGCATGAGTAACTTTACTAAAATAATTGTATATGAAAGTTTAAGAAGACATAAGTGCAAAGAATTTTCTGAGACCCCATTCGCAGGGTATCTTATTCATGGAAGGGAAGAAGGTCATTAGTGAACCAAACCAGAGAAAATTAGAATAGGATCATTGGGTCCTTCCCTCGGCTATGAAGTAGGCCTTTTAGCCAGCTTGGATGGTTTTTGCGAAAGCAATAGACAGGGCTTACGGTGTGGTTACATTGACGTCTATATGAGTTTGAATATTTACAGAAGATTTATTTGAGAGGAAAGCTGAATAGATGCAATCCTAGATTGGGCCTATAAAAATTTCATGTACTCTCAGGGTAAACAAATAATTTATATAACCACAAGGGAAAAGGATTAGAGACAGTTTAATGGTTGTGATTGTCTTATGTGTAGTAAATAGTGTGATGGCATAGATACTCATAAAAAGGTGAGTATCTGCTTGTATACAGGAGCAGGGAAAGATTGCTTAAGAAAACAGAAGCACCTGAGTAGACACCTGTCAAAACAAGAGCCATTAGGGAGACTGCCGGTAGCATTTCAATTCCCCCATTGCTTCTGCTGAGTGTAGACTTTGCCATCTGTTTGTTATATTTTTGAATGAGGTTGGTCCTTAGAAATGCTATCAATACACTAAGACATAATAAGAGATCCCCCACATCCAGGCCTTCGTGTTGTAAGTGAGCATTGATATTTTAATAGGTTTTTCAATGTTTTGACTAGAAGGAATTTTTTTTTTCTTCACTGGTAGATTTCAGAAGGAGAGACATTTCCTACTTTTGGTGAAATCTTCTACCACATTGTGTTTAATGTCTGCAAATTCTAAGAAGTCCCAGGTCCTTGGTGATTTTCTTAATACTCAGTTTCCATTTTCCTCAGCACACTTCCATATCCTCTTATTTATACCTTTGACTATGAAAGTGTATTTTCTTTAAGACAGTTAGCAAATTTAACTTGTAACTGTGATTTGCCAATCATTCCACAAAATCATAGAGTAGGATTATTGAAATGAGATATGAAACATTTTTACAAGTATCTTTATTTTTCCATCAAACATATTATTTCTTTTATTAAATCATAGCTGTACACATTAATGCGTTTATGAGGCACAATGTGCTGATTTTAGATACAGTTTGGATGCTCGCATCAAACTGGTTAACATTTACAAGTATCTTTCTATATTACTTTGATATATTGTCGGCAATAAGGCCTAAGACACGTGTTATTAGTCTTGAATTTACCCTTGTGTGTTTCAGCTCATGATGCTAACTTTCAGACGCAGCTGATTACTTGTTTTAATTGTATAATTGTACTTACGAACAGGATCTGAACATTGAACTCTTTTAATATAAATAGCTTTAAAAAAAGAAAACGGAATTAAAGTGTACCTTTTTTAAGTATTGCTACTTGGTACTCATTTATTATTATTTCCCACCTTAATCTAGTGGGAAACGGAAGTAATATGAATCAGTCATGTAGTCATTCAACAAACATGTATTTGGCCTTTATTGTGTCAGGTCCTGTTAGGTGTAAAGTGAGTCTTTGGACACACAAGAGGGTATGGGGGAGAAAGGTCATCTGAAAAGTGGCATCCATTCGTAAAGTGAAAATAACCCTTCAAGTATTATAATAAAATCTACTTTTTGGTGGACTTATCATATTCCTCATATCATTTGTTACAACTTACATCTAGAGCAATAGTAGTTCTCAACTGGGGCTATACTTTGGAAAATATGAGGATCTTATAAAAAATAACATGTCCTGCCTCCAGACATAGCAATTCCAATTTAATTATTCCAGGGAGAGGTCAAGTTTTACCCTCATTCTCGAAGATCCGCAAATGGTTGTAATGGGCAGTCCTCATTGAAAAGCACTATTTAACTCCTCAACTATCACATTTTCCAAATAGTTACTATTTTCGGAAATAAATGACCTTGTGGCACTTGCCCACAATGCGCACAATAAATTCTTACAAAACTCTCTAAAAGGCTTCGCCTATTAGTTACCAAAATAGAGACACAATAATGACTACTATTATGTGTTTATAATGTGCCAGACATTGTATCTGAACACATACAGATATGTGTATCTTTAAACTCTACCATGGCCCTGTACATTAGGTCACATTTTTAGACTCTCTGTTGAGACTTAGATATTAAGTAAATTACCCTAGTTTACCCAGTAATCTAGTATCTGGGGCCAAAATTCTAACCCTGACCTGTGTGAATCCGAGGATTTCTCCCAGGCTACGCTGCCTTCGTATTCTCAAGCTGCGTCTCTAGACGTAACTGTAACTCGCTTCACTTTACACATCCTGGGCTGTGGGCAAACAAAGGACATTTTCTCCCATTTTCTCACCTGTCATTTGCATACCCCGTTAGTGTGGGCATACAAACTGACGGGGTATGCCCTTGCCAGTCAATTTAATTTACCCTTCTTAACCATACTTTAAGGCACAGCTCCAATGCAGCCTCATCAATAAATCCCTCCCTGGATCTTCCCAGTTGGAAGGAATCGCTTCTCCCTCTGACCTTCCACAGCGTCTCTGTCTTCTCTGCACCTCTCTCAGGTATCCTCATTATTTTCTACCTTCCAGTTATGTGTACATATGATTAATACTCTTGTTTATGAGATCCTTGAGATCACAGTTATGTCGGATTCATATTTTTATCCTGTAGAACACTCCGCACAGTACCTAGTCCATTGTTGAGGCTGCAAAAATATTTGCTGGAGGAATACACCGTGAATGAAGAAAGAATAAGCAATCTGATTAAGGGCACCTCACAAATCTATACGTGCGACAGGAAAAGAACCTAGTAGCACACATCATATGAGCTAGAGTTCAAAATATCCCTCTTATTTCAAACTATCTTTGTTTCCTGTGAAATGATGTGATTCCTAAATGTGTCAAGTTTTTAAAGGGATTTTATGGATGCTTTGATTTTATATGCAACCTGAGGAAGTAAGTGACCAATAAATAAGAAATAAGGGCATTTCTCTGTTCCTGATCATTTATGTTAGCAACTGGAAAGAGAATAGAAAAATGTATATACATGGGAAGGCGTGGGACGATAGTGTAATTGCAAATGGTGTTTTATTTAGAACCTCTCCTGTTTATATTTATGCAGAAGGATTTCACATTGCATGCATTTAGATGCATTTAGCAGATCTACAAGTTGTTCTCATTAAGGGAACACTAATGCATGTAGCATTCTTACCAGAAATAATGTACTTTTCTTACTATCTAGGAGAAACAATGTTCAGATAGCTTCTAATCGCAAAGGAGAGAAAATCTATTTAGAAAAAAAAAAAAAAAACAAAAAACTAGCTAACAGGACTATTGCTTAGGATGCCCTTGGTGGCTCTGAAGAATTTTTTTTTTTTTTTTTGTCTTAGCGTTTCTTTAGAAAATCATTTTGATTTCCATGAAGGATGAGTTTTACTATTTGCTTTAGATATCACCACTTTGTACTTGCTAGAGATGAAGTAGACCAGTGAGTGTTTTTACAATGGATTGTTAATCTCCGGTCATATCTGGTATGTAGTAGGTTGTGGATTGGTTTATATGAACATCAAAGTACTAAATGTTGTTGTGGAAAATTTGTTTTCAATTAGGAGTATGGAAGTTACGGATTTTAAGTTGAGTTTTCACTTGCATGTTTTAGGGGGAATATTTTAATCTCATTGCACATAGAAGAGAGTTTGAAATTTGAAACTAATAATCTAGTGATCATCTGTTTTATAAAATTAAGTGGGCATTTCTTTCTCAGAAATCAAATAAGAAAATTTTTTCTATAGAGTGCCAGATACTAAATATTGTAGGCTTTGTAAGCCACTCTCTGCGGCAAGTAACGCTGTAGCATGAAACCAGCTGTGAACAACAGACAAATGAATGAGCATTGCTGTGTTCCAGTAAAATTTTATTTATGGGCACTAACATTTGAATGCCCATAGTGTTCACGCATCATATAATAGTATTTTCCTTTTTATTTTTCAACTCTTTAGAAGTGTAAAACCATTCTTAACTCACGAACCATACAAAAACAGGTGCTGGGCCAGATTGGACCATATGTTCGCCCAGGTGTGGTTGAACATAGCTGGCTGACCTTTGTCTTGAATTCTAACTGTAGGTCAAATAGCTGCTTTGCATTGTCTTCAGACAATTATGACTCATGGTAGACTTTTGAAGTGTTGCTGGGGATGAGGAGTGGAATTATTGAAAATACTACTGCCAATACAATGCTTCAAAACCACGGTATGAAAACAAGTAAAAATTTATAAAAATAAACCTTGCCAATAGCAGGATTATCTTACAATTTACTTGTAAACTTCCAAGCACTTGTGTTTTATAATATTATTACCAGGGTTGGCAAATTTAAAGGCTTAATTTCACTTTTGATTATCCACATTAGAAAATATACCACAGTATATTCTGTAAGATTAATACATTTTAACATTCTTCATACATCTCCCTAGTGCTTAGCTTATATCGTATCACTGTAAAGGAGGAGATACTATTAAATGCTAGTCATTTTTGAAGTATAATATTTATCCTTCCAATAATATCCTACTTTTTATTCCTATAGCTACTGCCTTTTGAAAGATCAGTCTGTAACAAATACATTTCATTCTTTTTCTTTTTGTGCAGGCTGAGATTTTTTTAATTGATCATTTAAAATTATAGTTAACAACTCATTAAAGATGTACCAGTGTTTAAAATTGAAATAGGGCTTTCAAATAAGAAAAGAAGACATATCAAAGTTAGCCCAGAGGTGGTGGGGCAGAGACCTAGGAATGTACTCTTGATTTATGATACTCTAATTTTTTAAATTAAGTTATATATACATAGATGATGAATACATTGATGCCTTTGTGGGATTCAATGTGTGGATTATTTGTACAAATTGGAGTGAAATACATTTCATTCTTATATGTTCTCAAATGCAAGTATATATATATTTATATTTGTACTTCCTAAAGTCCTAGAAGTCCAGAACTGATCTAATAACAAATAGCTTTCTCATTATAGATTTACAGCATATTGAAAAGTATGAAGGGAGTCAGGAAAGGTCCTGCCATTAAGTTGCTTCTATTCTGGTTGATATCCATGATAGGCATTGGATTTTATTAGTAACATGTGACACAATATAAGAAATAATAGAGGGTAACCTGCACTCTAACTTAATATAAAATCAAAACATTATACCTTTTACAAGGGCACTTGAATTTAGCTTCTTTGTCATAGAATATGTTTGATCAAACCAGTCCAAAATGTAAATAAGTGTTTGCGAGAAAACATTTGACCTTTATCATGACCCTTTCTCTGTTACTGAGCTCCACCTCAAGTTGGACTCTCATCCTCATCCCTCAACAGTCGTTGAGCCATACTTCATGGCCCTGCTTCATCTCCCTCTTTGATTTGGCTTGCCCAGTTGGTCAAGCATGGAGTACGCAAAGCATGGAGTGATAATAGAGCAGGCTGTAAACGTATCTACTGTGCAATTACTTGATAATTTAAAAAATTTATAATTTCTAAATTGTTGTGGGCTATATGTGACAATTCTTGGGCAAGTATTGAGAGATGTGAGTTTAAATGAAGCATAAGACTTAAAGGTAGGAGGATGGCATGCCTTTAAAAAAATGATGGGAAGGGGTCAGGGCTCATAGTATAGTGGTTGAGGCACTACCCACATACACCAGAGTTGGCAGGTTCAAACCCGGCTCAGGCCAGCTAAACAACAATGACAACTGCAACAAAAAATGCCTAGGCATTGTGGTAGGAGCCTGTGGTCCCAGCTACTTGGGAGGCTGAGACAAGAGAATGGCTTGAGCCCAGAAGTTTGAGGTTGCTGTGAGATAAGACGCCATGGCACTCTACTGATGGTGATATAGTGAGACTCTGTCTCAAAAAAACAAAAAAAAAAAAAAGGAAGTTCTAGTGAGATGGAGGTAAAGCTGAATAAATTGTCAGAGGCAAGGATGAGGCTAAGGCTTTTGAGGAATGGTGAATGGGTGAGTCTAATTTTATCAAGAGTAGGGCTTGGATAGGTATTTGGAGGTAAGGAGATTGGAAAGGATCTTCCAAGCTAGGTTATGAATGAAGGCTTTGTTAGTGAAGAGTTTGAGCTTTCTTTCATGGGGAAATAAAAGTCATGAGAAGTTTCTAGTAGAAAGGGACATGATAAAAGCTGGGTATAATTTGGAAAGATTAGTAAGATGAATCCAAAATTCCTCAATTGGCACTGGAATGTGCAATTTGACTGATTATTTCCATAATGGTAATGTATTTCTTTTCAGTAATCTGATAAAAGTATCAAGATACTTTGGAGGTAGGCCAGGTGTGGTGGCTTATTTATAATCCTAGCACTCTGGAAGGTCGAGGCAGGTGGATTGCTTGAGCTTAAGAGTTCAAGACCAGCCTTATCAAGTGTGAAACCCCCATCTCTACTGAAAACAGGAAAGCTAGCTGGGCATCGTAGCAGGCACCTGTAGTCACTACTTGAGAGGCTGAGGCAAGAGGATGGCTTGAGCCCTTGAGATTGTCCTGTAAGCTATGACGATACCATGAGACTCTACCCAAGGTGACAGAGTGAGATTGTCTAAAAAAACTCCAATACTTTGGAGGTAGAGGGGGGAAGCTGTAGGATTCAGAGAGTTGGTTTCCTGACACTAACTAGAAAGCAGGATTTATTTTTACAATGGTCTGAATTTCTTACAATGAGGCAGGCTTAAAAAGATTTTGATTTTTCAGCCTTAAATTTAATTAAGACTGTTTTCTTATAGTCCACAGCTTTGAAACAAATGATTGCTTTATCATGTAAGAATAGTTATCAATGGTATTAAGAAACTTATCAAAGAAAAACTCCTCTATGATAGGCTGCCACATGCAGGCACACGCCTAAATCCAAGGCTACAGAGCTTTGCCCTTTGGTAAACAAAACACATCCTGGTAGGTGAATGAAGCACATAGAATAACAAAGATTTTTGCCATTCAAAAGAAATGGATTTAAAAAAAGAAAACAAACGTGAAGACTCTTAAATTTGGAGAGCAAATTGAAAGCTGTGGATTATATCCGGTTCCTCCCCACTGTCACAACCTCATCTGCTCTATTCCCATAAGCACATAAGTTTTGAAAGCAGGGAGAAAGCTGTAATAAGACTGTCTTAAATTTCAGATTCAAAATGGTGAAATAAAATGAGAGATAAAAGATTGAAAACAATAGGGAAACAGTAAAGAATTGTATTATCAGCTTGCATTCTTATTCTTTCTAAAATATCTTTGAATAACATTTCTTCTGTGTATATTTTTTCTCTTATTTTTGGATTATCTCTCTGTAAGAGTAATACCAAAACATATTTTGAGTTGTTTATGAATGTGGATTGGGTGTAAATTTGTAAGTTGACTTTTCTAATGGGAGTGATTTGATTTATATTACTCAGTGCAAAAAATAAAAAAAGCTCTTATATGCTCAAATTTTCACACACAGCTTTTTCTCAGGAGTATGTAAGGAATTCCAAAGCTCTAAGTTTAAAAGTTTCAACTTTAAAAGCATTTCAAAATATTCATCAATGTCTTACCAGTTGTATTGGTTTCTTAGGGATGTTGTAACAAAGAACTACAAACTCGGTGGTGTAAGACTACAGATATTCTTTTCTTAGTGTTGAGCGCAGAAGTCAGAGGTGAAGGTGTCTGCAGGACCACGCTCCCTCTGATGGCTAAAGGGAAGAATTCTTCCTTGCTGCTTTGGCTGCTGGTGACTTCCAGCTCTGCCTCCACTTCCCATGGGCTTCCTTTCTCTGTCACTGTATGTCTTTCTGTGTCCTCTCTTATTATGAAGAGACCAGTCATTGATTGAGGACCCAGTCCAATCCAGAATGATCTCATCTGGAGTCTTATGTTGATTAATTACAGCTGCAGATAAAGTTCCAAGTGAATGTGAATTTGGGAGGATACAACTCAACCCCCTATACCAGCTTACAGAATTTCAGTATCATTTTCATATTCACCAATAAGGAAGAAATATGACAAAACAAAAAGAACAAAGCTTGAATACCACATTAGGGATTTGGCTACCATATTACAGGATTACTATTATTTTATTGTGTTTTTTTTCTTATTTTCCCATTGCCTAATGACTTCTCGGCCCAATTATTTCTGTTACTGGAAAATTTGCATACTTCAAAAATCCAACCAGATTCCACCAAACCATTACAAAAGGTATTATGGCTGTTGCCTTTTCTGCACAAGAAGGAGGTATTACATTATAAATGCATCTACTTTTAGGCATCTTTGTTTGAAGGCACGTATATGTGTAACCCTTAAAACAAATAAAAAGAACAGATGCCAAGATCTGAATGGTCAGATTAGCTTTATATCCATCTGGGATTTAAGGATGGCTCCATTGTTTCTCTTTCCTTCCTTCCTTCCTAAATTCCCCAGCAAAGGATTTTATGCATAATTGTGCAAAATAAATATCTTAGGGTAATAAAATATGATTCAGTAATGAAATAAAATCTGAAAATAATTCTGTGGGGCTCTAATAGTATTGTGGTCATTATAGATACATTTGGTGGTTTTCCAGAATTAATCCTGCAGCACAGATACTCCTGAAGGACACACCATAGAAATCTATTTAGTATCCGATGTGTTTGAACACGTCTATTGCTCCAATAAGTTAAGTTTCAAATATGTCCTTAGTAAGTGCTAAATTACTGTACATTAACTTTAACAATGTCAACACGTTCCATTTCATTAGTCTGATGTAAATCCTGTGTAAGCTCATAAGGTGAAACATATTTTATCTGCAAGAATTTGTTCTTTGCCTTAACAGCAGCATTTTTTAAACAATGTTTAAGGGCCACTGGAAGAGTAAGGAACATTTCCGTTGGTAATAACGCAATGTGAACTTTAAAGGAATATATTGCTTTGTTACATATATCTCATTTTTGATGGGCGAAAATAAGAAGCGATGGGAATGTGCCTTTCACTGTCAGAGGATTGGGAGGATCCAGTCACTCTCTCATACTACTAATACCATATACAGAATTGACTCGATCATTTCTGGTTTTGAATTAAAAGATGCTTACAGGCAAACTGGAAGTTGCCTAGGCATAAAATTAGGTCTCTGGCCCATTAAATTAAGTGTAACTGCCTTAAAAAATCTTCCCCAAATATCATTTTTATTTTATCATTATCCTGCATAACCCAAATGCAGCTCCTTATTGTAAAACATACACCTAAGTCCAAACTCTTGTACTTGGCTTTTAGACATACCTACCCTAAACTCATTCATGCTAATCCATTGGGGTGTCCCTCATTCTTACAATTCAGATCCACTGCCTGTTCTTCTCTACACGTGCCATGTTCACTCTACACATATCTCTAATTTTCCCTAAATTCCAACTTCTATCGCCTCCTTAGCTGGAGAAAACTTTCCCCTCCAGCGGTCTCATCAGACACAGATCAAGTCTCCCTGCTCCATGACTCTTTTCTGAGCTATCCAAGTTTTTAACAATTATATCATCTACAAATTTCTATTTCATTTTGGAATTGGCATAACACTATTTGGAAAGGTGTGACATGATGGCTTATCATTCTCTCATTGTTTAACATTTATTTGCGTCCCAACACCAAACAAAATGCAGGCAGAACATGGGCACTGCACTGTTTTTATGTCTTTCACAGAATTTGGTAAATACACAGTAAAATCATCTAAATAGATTTATTATGAGAACACTTTATATATCCTAATATATGGGTATTAGGTAAACACTTCACATATCCTAATACATTCTTCACAACACATTTCTGAAGTCAAGATGATTTTAATGATAAAAAATTGAAGCATTTGAGGTAAAGTACCCACAAAAGATCAAATAATAAAGCCAGCATTCCAAATGCAAGCAGTTTGGCTACCAAATCTATGCTTTTAAACTTTATGTCCCCTTTACATAGTAGATGATCATTGAGTATATGGTTGACTGGCATATATTAAGATATTCAATATGTGCATTTAAAATAGGGTCAGTCACCATCCTTCCTGTATAATTTTATTTCCGGCTTCATGACAACTTGGAATGATAGGCACAGGCCTGCAAAGACTTCCAGGCAGTGTGACAGGGTAAGTTCCTACTTTGAAAAGAATGTTCTATTTCAAATAGAGAAAATATAAGTCATATAAACAGAAAGCACAAAAACTCATTGCTGCTGTCAAAAACAAAATAACATTTCCATGGACTGGAAATAGAAGATAAACGTAAAAGGCAAGGTAAGCCTGAAGTCATGGACTAGTGGGGAATCCTGAAAGTGGCCTAGAAACTGGCTCCCTTGTGGTTGTAGAGAATTAAAATATTTCACGCAAGATGGGTCGCTAGATTCAAGCTCACTATTGAAAGCCAAAAGCTGCCCTGAGCGCTTTTGGTGCACAGAGGTGCACAATGTGGTGTTTTAGTGTATGTATGCATTGTGGAATGATTATACAATAAAGCTCATCCATAATTTCCCTTGGCATTTTTTCTATGTGTGCTTAGAACATTTAAGATCTGTTCTCTTAGCGAATTTCTAGTAATTCAGCAATGTAATGCAGTGTTATTAACTAGAGTCACCACACTATATAATTAGATCTCTAGAACTTTTAATCTTGCTTAAATGATGCTTTATGCTCATTAATTAGCAACTTCTATTTTTCCCATTCCCCCTAGCCACTGGCGACCAACGTTATACTTTCTGCTCCTGTGAATGTGATGTTTTAGATTCCATATATGTGTGAGATCACATGGTATTTGTT
Source organism: Otolemur garnettii (assembly GCF_000181295.1). Taxonomy (NCBI): domain Eukaryota; kingdom Metazoa; phylum Chordata; class Mammalia; order Primates; family Galagidae; genus Otolemur; species Otolemur garnettii. Next base: position 18,439,805 of record NW_003852403.1, read on the forward strand.
TTTCTGTGGCTGGTTTATTTCACTGAGCAGTTCATTTCTGTTGTTGCCCAAAACAGGATTTCCTTCCTTTAAGATTAAATAGTATTTCCTTGTGCATGTGTTTGTGTGTATATGAAGCTAATGCATATATAGGTGTGTGTATGTAGTACATTTTGTAATTCATTTACTATTCAAGTGTCAGTGGACACATAGGTGGATCCCATATCTTGGCCACTATGAATAACTCTGCAATGCACTGGGATTGTAGCTATCTCTTCTACATACATACTGATTTCATTTTCTTTGGATATGTACCCAGATGTGGGATTTGCTTGATTATATGGTAGTTCTATTTTTAATTTTTTGAGAAGCCTCCATCCAGTTTCCATAATGTCTTACCAATTTATATTCTCACCAACAGTATAGATGAATTCCCTTTATCCCATATCCTCAACAGCATTTGTTATCATTTGTTTTTTCGACGATAACCATCTGACAGCTGTAAGGTGATGTCTCCTTGTAGTTTTCATTTGCATTTCCCTGATGATTAGTGATTTTCTGAGCACCTTTCATATACCTGTTGAGTATGTTTATGTCTTCTTTGTGGAAATCTACAGAGTCCATACATTTGTGTGTTTCCTTCTCGTTGCCCAGAATGCCATCTTTTACTTCTCCAATACAAACATGAGCCATTTTTCAAAGCCTCGCTCAAGTCTCCTTTCCCGAATAAAGTGTCTTCTATTTTTAGTATAATTTGTTTCCTTAATTAAAAATTGAAATGCTTACACTTGCATGCCTCTTGGTTCCATAAAATGTCTGTAAATACCACCTTAAAACCCTTTTGTAGTTCTTCATTTCTTTCCAGCCCTCAATATATTTTCAGTATTTGAAACCAGGTTTATTGTGAGCCAAATATATCAATTAGGGGGAAGGAAACTTTACTCGTCAAGAAGTTGGAACCAGAGTAGAGAGTCATCTTTAAACAAATATTGCAAACAAGTGTGAGTGAGAGAATATCAATTTAGTCCCCGTTCTGCTACCAGAGAGGGGGGGAATTGCCTTGTAAATCATCAACTCTGTAATGTAATGAAAAGGAACAGCATGAAAATGTTCCCACTGACACACATAGTTTGATTCATGAAACAATTTCTTCATACCTCTTAGTCTACTGACTGATTCCTCAATATAAATCTTTCTGAAGATTCCGCAAAGGACTAGCCAATCAGAGAGATGAATAAAAGCTTTTATAGGAACAAAATTCCCAAGACTTAAACAAGACGTGTTGCTTATATGTAAAAGCAAGCGGCATAGAGATAATAATTTGCAACCAAAGTCCGGGAACTCTGGGGATTTCATTGAATGCCACACAACTAAGTGGCTTTCCCAGAAATTAATTCTACAAGTCTTCACCATTCAATAGGCTAGTCTGTTACGAAATAAATGACTGGTCATAAACAGCAGGTATTGACTAAGAATTGACTAAGAATAACCAAGGAAAAGAACCATACTCAATAATTGAATGCCTAATGGATAACATTGGGAAAAGCCATAAACTACTCAAAAAGAACAAGGATAGTTATCAGAAGTAACCTTAAGAAAGGGCCTTAATTCTTTTAAGCAGTGAAACCCAAGAGCAGACAGTAAATTTTTATTTAGAATAAATCTAATCTAATTAGAAGAATTTATGCTTAGATTCGAACCAGTGGCATTTGGAAATATTATTAGCCAGCTACTCAAGCTTGGTATTTTCTGACAAGGAGCAAAACAGGGCTTTCGTTATCTGGAGATCTATAGATGTAATAATTGGGATATCATTGTTCTCCAATATAGTGTCCAATTTAGTTAATCATCCCCCATTAGTGAAGGTAGAACATTATGGATTCCATTTATTAATCAAAATGCTGATAAATACTGTGCTTCTCTTCCTACCAAATCAACATTCCAGAATTCATCTATATTGTGAGAAGAGAGTAGAGAATATTGCCTGAAGACCTGGATGGTTGAAAAGACTGAGGAGTAAAAGGGTCATATGCTTCTCTGGTAGTAACTAATGCCTTTTTCTTTTTTTTTTTTTTTTAAACTATCATTTCATTTTTGAAAATACAAAATTTTATTATTTTTTTCATTAAATCATAGCAGTGTACATTAATACTACCATGGGGTACAGTGTACTATTTCTGTATACAATTTGAAATACTTTCATCCAACTGGTTAACATAGCCTTCATGTCTTTTTCTTAGTTATTGTGTTAAGATATCTACGTTTAGAGAGATTCACATGTACCCGTATAGGATGAACCATAGGTGTGATCCCACCAATCACTCTCCCTCCACTCACCCTCCCCTCTCCGCTCCCCTTCCTCTTCCCTCTCCCTATATTCCTGGACTAAAATTATCCAGTGTACTCAGCCCTACTATGAAACTAATTTATAGCTTTCATAGGAATGTTAGTAATTAATTTCTGACTATGAAGTTAGGTTTTTAAAAAACATGCCCTCAGAGCGGCACCTCAGGTGGCTCAAAGTAGTAGGGCACCAGCCCCATATACCCAAGGTGGCAGGTTCAAACCCAGCCCTGGGCAAAAACTGCAACAAAACTGCAACAAAAAAAAACATGCCCTCATTCTCTTCTCCATTGGTTTTCATAATATTGTGTTAATCAAGATGCTCTCTCCTCTTCGAAGATGATTCACAAATTATAGTGCATACTTGACAAACAGAAATATGTCGTGCTAATCAGACATTTCTCATATTTTCTGCCCCTTCTTTTGTTCCTGATTCTTATACCTTGATGTCATTATACATGTGTAAATGGTCTCCAGTGTTTCAAACTTTGCCTGCTTCATAAAGGGGTATGCATTTTGGCTTTGGAGTGGAAGGGACCTGAGTTTGAATCCTACAAACTTATTAACCAGTTGTTAATTGTGGCCAAAGGCCACTAAGGGACTCTTTGTTCAGGATTTGACAAGCCTCTCTTTCATGTGGTCTTGCTTTAGTCATAGTATTAACCTGCTTCAGTAAACAGTGGATGGAAATTCAGCCTGCCTCTCCTCCTTAGTGGAGCTCTTCCTGGATTGGGCCAGCCATATTAAAATCCCTTCAGGCAGACAGCTTTGAGATAGCCACACTTGGGTATCTTCAACCTCAGTGTTTTCACCTCTTTCAAGGAAGGATCATCTTTTATTTCCCCCACTAGGCTTCCAAAACAGTCATCCCTGCATAAAAATTTCCCATGTCCCTGATGCCCTTCTCTATAATGTAAAAATTCTACTTAGAGTAAAAACACAACAATGATTCTACTTCACTTCAAACTCCCAATAAGGTCTACCAACCATGATTTTTTTTTTATCAATTACAAAGCACTTCATCTATTCATATCTCATCATGCTCACCTGCAGCCCTTGATCAGCAAAACTAAATTAAATCCTCCTGTACTTGCTTTGCGGTTACACAACCACACTGACTGATTTAGATTTCAACAAATTTTCACCACCTTTGCTTTCCACTTGGGTTACTGACGTTTATTCATCACGTGATCCTGTGTGCTTCCAGTTTTCAATGTGAGACAATTAAACTTTCAGATGTATATCTTCCTGATTCTTTGTTCTGGCCTTCTATCACCAGCAAACTTTCTTTTTTATTGCCATTCTTTCCATCAGATATATTTCCAACACTAATATAGGAATTGAACAGTTGATATATAATTTAAGGAAATATCACATGAGAAATGCTGTAGAATATCTTGGAACTTGACAATAAATTTGGTTTCCTTTCCTCTTTCCTATTTTTGAACCTCATAGACTTTTTTTCATATCTCTTTTATGGCAATTAAGTTATCATATTTTATATTTGCTTGTATAAGGGCTTAACTGTAAATTTAAAAAAGTTATAAATTACTTATATGTTATACTAGCAAGTGTTAGAACCTGGTAGATGTTTGCCTACAGCCTATGGTTATTGATTTGAAATGCTTTATTTAGTCATAACACAGATAATTCTTAACTCAACCATAACTTCTATAAATGCATTTGTATAGACAGACTTAAATCGTAAGTCCCCTGTTTTACTGAACCATCCCTCCATTCTGGGAAATGAGAGTTGCATACCTAATGCTTTTTTTTATTGAAAGTTTTGACATTTGGATATCATGAACAATCTATCAAAATTCTTATGATTTATTTAATGCAGCTACTTTTTCTGAAATAAGTTCATTTAACATAAATGTAGTCAAATACCCTGAATTTTAATGACTTAGGAGGAAAGTAATTAAATTGGTGAATGCTTGTTTAGTTTTAAACCCTTTAGGAACATATAATAACTGTAACTATTATAACAACTCAGACACTGCCTGGTGGAGTTGTAATTAATAGATAAGGATGATCTTTAATTAGCCCATCAAAATACTTGTCTGAACAGTGTCAACCCTCCATATACTGCAATTACACTGTTTGTAAGTAAATAGATACTTTCAAAGCACTTAAAGAGTAGTTTGCATTCTTAGGAGAGAAGAGATGCCCTCAACCTTTTTCATGATGTGTTTAATTTATTTAGCCAGACTTTTCTTCTTTTTAATAGAGGAAACAAACAAAGAAAAAGACAATATAATAGGGTTGATTATCTCAGTGAACATTCTGACCCATTCCAAATCAGGGTACTTCAGATTAATGTAGTTTCTTGAAAAGATGTAGACCACATAGCTGTATAGCATTCTAGAATCATAGAACTACAAAGAAACCTTCTTTTCAGATCCGTTACTCCAATTATTTCAAGGAAGAAATTGATTTATTCTGAAGTTCCTATGGTTAGTCATGGGCTAAGCCAGGCTTCTCTTTGAGTGTCTCTGAGTATTATCTCTGTGCTTTTTGAAAATAAATGAGTAATGTGAGATAACAAGAGTCACAGATAGATGACTAAAAAATGAAAATATATTTTAAGCTTAAAGAAAAATAATCTTAACTATTATTTTGATACACAAATCTTCGGCAATTCTACAGAGAAGGCAAATAAGTTAGAATTTTTAATTCATGTATTGAAGGACAGTAATGTATTGCTGTTCTGCACAAAATTTGACACACTATACTCAAGACTTCACAACATTGACTGGGTTTTATTTTTGTGTCTCTGGTTTTATAAAGTTCCGGGTACTTCTAGGTGCTCAGAACACACAGCAAATATATTAAAAGCACATGTGGCATGAAAAAGGTTTGCCGGGATGTCGAGGTAGTAGGGAGAGATGGCTTCCTGGAAGAGAAAATGCAGGGCCCGAGTCCTTGAGGGTAAACCAGGGGTGGCCTGACATTGTCTGCAACTGTGAAGGAAATACCAGTTGAAATAGAATCCATCTAAATGAGATCCATTTAACGTAGTTTGTTGACTCTGATCTGGGGTCATCTATCCCTTGTTTGGTAACAAGGGCTTCTTCCATTTCAGGATAACAGGAACATTGTAGCCTGAATACCATTTAAGTGATTCTTCTGCTCTAGCTTCCCAAGTGGTCACCACCTGGCCTTCCTGGAATTGGTTCTTAAAGCAACATAAAGGCTTTTGAATTCAAATGACTTGAGGGATTTTCATTACCAGAGCTGCTTAGTTAATAGGATACCTACCACCCCAAATCGGATACTTTACCGTCTAAATTTCACAGACAACTATGAATGGGCAGCTGTACATTCACAGTTAGTTCTGATGTCTTCAAAATTCCAGGATATCACTGAGGAATAAAATATGCAAAATATTAAGTCAAACAAATTTATGATTTTCTATTTATTTAAGTTTGGGAGATATCTGCCTGTTATAATTTGTTTAATTTCTCTGTCCATATGTCTCTTCAGTTTGCTTTTCCAGTCGGTGCTTTCATGAATGTTCTTTTTTGAGACTTTTTAGGAAATGAAGAGATTGACATCTGAAGAGTCATCCAAAGTGCTTTCACATTTCACACTTTTTGCTGTGTGAATATCATGGAACAGTTGTCTATGTGCACTTTTTATGGGACATTAAGTATTATTTTGGATTCAAGCCTAGACTATCAGAGTGGATGAAAAATTTTATTATTATGAAGTTTTTGTGACTTTTTGCTTTGATAAGACATTTATTAGATTGCATTTCATCCGGTTGCATGGTTAGTAATAATTCTGTATATTTTTATGATTTCTCTTTAAAATAGTCATATTCATGTCATTTGTCAGCTGAGAAGTAGAATTTTTGCCACTTTGGTTTTATTCATCTTCAAGGTTATGCTCTTTCTCCAGTCATATTTCTGACAGCGTCTGCTTTTCTCCCTTTCCTATCACCAGTATAGATGCATGGCTCAAACGTCATCAAGCAGGTGATGGGTAGTGATCAGTGACAAACGTCACAGAATGAAGAGAATTCGATTTTTAAGGCTCAGCTCTTAAAGAACAATCTGAGGTTTGGCCTCTCCTTTAAAACTTTTTGTGGCATTGTGACACCACCGCAGACCACTTTATTTGAAACTGTCACAACTTTCAACTATTATAAATACCAAACTTGTCTGTTCATTCAGCTCTCGCTCATGATCCTATTTTTTAAAATATGAGCATCTCAACATATATTGATAACATAGTTTACAAATGGAAGGGACAATGAAATAGTGATATGCTGGAGCAGCCCAAGGACTAGTGATCATCCTGCCCAAGTTCTTGCTAGTACCAGCCTGCAATAGTTTGGTGACTTGGCTAGGGTTACAGAATAGCTGCTTACCAACTGGTTCCAGAAAACAGACCTTCTGCATTTTGTCTAGTGTTTATTCAATTAACTTTTGGTGTTTCTATGTCAATGCATCCAATTTAACAAAATTATACTAAGTTCATTATTTTCACCAAGTACTGACAGCACAGCAGTGTACAACACACCAGCACACACATAGGTATGTGCACATTTATTTCCTAGAGACCTTGAAGTCTGATACTGGAGGCAGGTAGGCAAATGCATAACAGATAGGCTACCGAAGCCTATGGTAATTGTTTCTAATTGATGAAGGCATCTTTTTTTTTTTTTTTTCCTGCTGAACTGAGACACGACTTACATCAGTTCCAACACAGCATTCCAGGCATTCACTATGTATGCTATGCTGAGAACTCTCAGGCACATTGAAACCTATTTACTATCAAGCTTGAGAATTCTCAGGCGCATTGAAACCTATTTATCATCAAACCTATTTACCATCAAGGATTAGTAGTTTCCTTAAAGAGTTAGCTTCTAGAATACAAAGGATTGTAATAATAGTAACAGTAGTACTAATAATAGAGACCATCCATTACTAAGTTGTAGGTTCTAAACACGTAATTATTGAAGCAAAATTGTTGGTACAGGAATAACCTACCATCAACTCAGTGCGTTCTGAGCTGTAGGGGATGTGAATTTCCATGGTATCCATGGTTAGAGTGCTCTGCAACTGATGCATGGTTTCTTCATCTCTCTCTGTTTGGTCCGTGGTTCTTGGCCTGCTTCCTGTTCTATTAAGTCGGGCATCACAAAGACATTACAACTTTGGAGTTTTATCCTAGAATCACTAAAACAACCCACTCAGGCCTTGTTTTCTCAATGGTTTCTTTTGAATAATGTGTTATTGCCCTAGCTGCCATTATGAATGATGGAGGAAGGGAATAATGAAGACAACCCTTCTTACAGAGACCTGTACTGTCACTGGGGTCTGAAATGGGTGAAGAAGAATATGTAGACAGAGCTATGCACAAATGGATACTGAGAATGAGGGAAGTTTGTAGACCTTAATGAATGTGTCAGTCCTCGGGAATATAATACGTGCACACGGCATGCCAGAGTATATACGTTGGGATCCAGGGATTGTTAGTCTTCCATGGGACCATCAAAGGAGCTAAGTTTTCAGGATGTAGCCTTTTCTAAATCTTCAGGAAAAACAGAGAAAGAGCAACAGAAAAAATGGAAGCTTGATGGGGGCTGATGACAGGAAAAATAGTTTACAAAACTGCTTCTTCTCGAATGGCAGAGTCTTTTCCTCCTGTACCCCTTGAAGGCGCTTTCTCTGTCCCTTCCCAAGGGTAATGAATCACCATATGGGGAAATTTACCATAAGTTTAGTTGAAAGAAATAAATCTTCATGTGACCCACTTGCTAGAGTCAGTGACTCGCCAGAGAAGGCAGCAGAATTTACATGGAACATCTGATTGGTTGAATGAACTTCGACTTTGGGGGAACTATGGAATTTAAGCATAAAAGGCCCTTCAGGCTTTGCACGTATCCAGGCCAGGGAGTGTGAAGTGGCTGCAGTGATGCACTGGAGCTGGCTAGCAAGTGTGGACTGTACACATCTCTTCCTAACTCTGAGCTCCATCACATGTTGGTAGTGTAACGTGGATTGTGGTCGGAATACTTACCATGGAATTGTCAAATGCTACAAAAAATTGCCTTTTTTTTTTTCTTGGAGAGCCAGTTGTTAAATATTTACTAGTATATCAATGGTTCAATGTATCTAAACATTGAATTTTTTCTCTATTGTACAGAGGTTCTCGAAGTGTGGCTGTTTTGTTAGAAATGCAAATTATCTGGCCCTGGTAGTAACCTACTGCGGAGGGGCCTTCTAGAGCAGTGGTTCTCAGCCTTCCTAATGCCCTCTAATGCTGTGACCCTTTAGTACAGTTCCTCATGTTGCGGTGACCCCCAACCATAAAATTATATTCGTTGCTACTTCATCACTGTAATTTTGCTACTGTTATAGATCATAATGTAAATATCTGATATGCAGGATGTATTTGGGTGACCCCTGTGAAAGGGTCGTTCTGCTCCCAAAGGGGTCCTGACCCACAGGTTGAGAACCACTGTTCTAGAGGAAGGGCTCAAGAGTTTGTTTTAATAAGACCTCCCTGTTAGATGGATTTGATGTGTGCTAAAGAATGACAACCACCGCTCTAAGGGCTAAGTGATTGAGGAATAAGAAGCCATGTGTGATTAATGGTGTGATGACCATAATTTAATGACTATCTCATATCTGTCCCATTGCTCATATAAAGCTTTTAGTGATACTTGTTGAATGGATTGCTACTTATAGCACTTCCAGTGAGTGGTGGTGGGGATGTGTCAAAACTCTATTATTCCAAAGTTCAGTGCAAATAGAAATACACCACTCGCTGGTCAATGCTCATATTCTTCATCTGAAAGCATTGTCAAAGGGCAAGGGGTATCCATAAGTGGACTAGTGGACTACCATGGTGTTGGCTGAGCTAAGAGTCAAACTCAGGATTGCTTGTTAAAATGTAGATTGCGGGGCCCCAGCCCTAGAGTCTCTGATTCCACAGGCCTGGGTGGGGCCTGATTAATTTGTATTTATAAACGAATTCCCAGGTGGTATTAATGCTGTTGCTCCAGGGAGCACTCTTTGAGAACCCTGCTTTAGAACATCTTCTGAGTTATCCGTTTCTGTGTGAGTTCTGCCTCTCAGCGTTTTGTTCTCTCTTGTGCTACATTTAGCTCGACGATGATTCCTCCTGAGAGAGGATGCAGCCCACATCATGTGGGGCACAGTATTTAGTGTGCAGGAGCCTGCTGAGCCTTCCATTTTCTGTCAAGGTATTATTCAGAGTCATAATGCAGTTTGTCATTTCTCTTCATTCTCCCACTAAGTTTTTACAGGCTTGGCACCTTGCAATTGTGTCAGCTGAAACTCAGCTGCTCCTTACTGCGGTGTTTATGGCTTTATGATTCACACCTTGCACTGCCTCTGATCACTCACCAGGTTGAACAGGGTCTTTCCCTCTTCTTTGAATATACTTTATTTCTTTGGAATAGAATAACTTAATGTACCCGAGTTTCATCGTTTTCTTATTTTACTCTCTGTAGCAGAATCACAGCTCTTTTCAGTGCATGAATAGCACAGTTTAAAGGGTGTATGGTGTTTTCTGGTTTGAACTGTGGTCTGGAGTGAAAAGATTTAAAAGATTGTCATGGCGGCTCTAGGAGGCCCTCACAAGCTTTATTGATGAGCTCAGTTGGGATGTCTACGGCATTTTTCTTCAACTCTTGGAAAGGAGCATTTCAATATGTGTGGTTTATGTTGGTATTGGTTTCATTTTTTAAACTCACATCTTCAGATAACTTGTGTCCTCCATGAAACCCGAGTATGAAAACTTTAAGGTTTGTCTCGGTCACTCAATCATTGTGTGATCTTGGGCATAGTGTTTATTATCTGTGATATTTCTAAAAGTGTTTTTTAAATTCTAAAATCCCATGCAACTCTGAAGTGTTATTGTTAGTGTTTCTTATAATACTCAGCATGGTCAAAATACAGACCAGACCCTGGGGGTATAGTTTCTGGTGTATGTATGTGGGGTGTGTGGGTATGTGTGTGCATATAATCTTTTAGAGACCTGCTTATGGAAGGTGACACTACAAGTAGACCCTTAGGATGTAATTTCTGGGGGTGTGTGTATTTATGTCTCTATGTGATCTTTACAAATCTGTGGAGGGTGACATTCAAAATAGTATCTGATTATCTACTTAATGGCTAACCTGAGCATGCAATTCAAGAATGCAAATGTCTGTATAAATGCTGGCTGGCTATTAGCTCGACTTTAGGAGAGAGGATAAATAGGGTATTAGCTGCAGTCCTGAGAACTTTTCTCAGTATTCTCTACATAGGCACTACAGAGACACACCAAGGAGTTAAGGGTATGTGTCATTTAAAGAATAGGAATACTTAGAGAACAAGACACCCTGCGGTTAGTTGGTCTTTGGTAAGGTGGCTCCTTAACTTCTTGTATAACAACTAGGATCTTTTTTATTTTTGACTGTAAAGTCCCACTTACTGATACAAAGGACAGCCTATCTTAGTTATTCAAAAAAGAAAATAGCAAACGTGTGTGTGTGTGTGTGTGTCTATGTGTGAGAGGGAGTGTAAGTTCCTGACATTTGAAATTCCAGCCTATGAAAGCACAAGGAGGTCTAGAGGATATTTCTCTCTCTGTTGGTCTCTCACTAAGTTCAGGATATTGGGTGTGTGGTGTCCTTGAAATTTCGTAGTACAGGGCCCTGAAATTTATCTCAGTCACATATTTGACAATTATGTATACTACCCAAACAAAATAGCATTAAAAACTATTGGAACATGTATCTGGGGATACTCTGCCTCAGTACTTTTTAGCTTGCTGATGGTGAGAACTCAATTAACTTCTTTGAAACTTAGTTTTCTGATCTACCACACAGAAACCACAAGCCTTGATTTACTTACCTTCTCTAAGTTTCAGATTAAATAACACATATAAAAGTATTTTGTTAACTATAAAGCATGCTAGAAATGCAATATTTTATTTTCCAAATGCTTATTCCATAAAGATTGCATGTAGTCAATGGAATTGTAGAATTAAAAATAGGCTAGAAATATGTGGGTTGTATGAAAAATTCTTTATGTGGATTCAGCTGAACGGTCACATGCAGTAGATCTTGCTTTATACATCAGACCTCCTGGCAGACTGGCCAGCTGCAGTTCTGAACTCCCTCTCCAGCATCTTTACCGCGACCTGAATGAAGATACATAGGTCAAGCTCTTGAGATTCATAGAAGACTCAGAGCAGAGAGGAGTGCCCAATACTGTGAATGGTACATTCAAAATTCCAATTGATCTCAAGAGGCACTAACACTGATCAGAAACCACCCAGATGAGATATAACATGGATATAAGTAAAGTTCCTCATTTAGAATAAAAATAATCGTTTGTGCAAAGTCAGGAAGGGGATAATCTGCCTTAGAGAAGTTGATCTGAAACCATCTGGGGGGTTTAGATGTGTACAAGGTCAAATAGAATGTCACACATTTACTTTGAAATAAAAAATACTGAATACTTTTGGAATAGGGCTACTTATTAGAGTAATCTGGTGTTCAAGACGTTTAGTTTCTGTGTCAGGAAATTGGAGTTCTGGTTCTGACTATGCCAGTGTCTTACAAGGTGACCTTGCTGAAGTCATCTAATGTCACTTCCCTTCTGTTTTTCTGACCTTTAAAATGAGAAGTTTAGACTAAATTATTTCTGAGATTGCTTCCAGCTACAAGACACTGAGTTTGGTCTTAAAAAGTCTTTTGTTGACTTTGTTCGTTTTTGAGAATTGATACATTGATAGAAAGAAGTTGCAATTACAGTAGAATAATTGATACCGAAAATTAGAATATGTATGTATCATTTTATTTTCTCAGTGACTGTGGTATTTAATTTGTGTTGGCTTAGTCAACGGCCTCTTCAAAAATAATGTACTTTTCCCCAGTTTGTTTTGCTTAGCTGGTATGCCTCAGGAACTTTTTCTGGAACTTCAAATTTACCTGTAACTTTCAGGTACAAATCCCAGCAGGTTCCAGCTGGCTCACTTTCCTTCTAAGACAGATAAATTGAGCTGTATGTGCTTTTACCGTGCGTGGTCTTAGATGTCTAGCATGAGACTTTCAAAATTAAGGTCCTGTCTCCTGCTCATAGACACATGCGGGGTCTCCGGCCTCTCTTTCTGTTATTCTTTGATAATGAATAACAGTTCATTATCAAAACTATGAAGTCATTTACTGCCAAAAAACGAGTGCTGCTTCTCCTTAACTTACAGAAATATTGCGTCTTTAACACAAGCATTAATTGAGCTGAGAATGACTTAGTGGTTCACAGTGCCTCTGGGTTTTAGAGAGTCTAGGTTTTTCAGGACGAATGGCTGTGTGCATAGGTATATTGTTCACTGTTTCAGAGCACCTGACAAAAATTCATTATGTTGTTTGTTTGATAGAGAGTTTCTTCTAGAGTCCATACAATTGAGTTTCTTGTATTCTTTTGTCTGTCTGCCTTATCCTCACTAGTTTTTAAAACCTTCAACTCTGTCTTCATTGATAATGAATTAATCAGAGTATCTCTCCCTCAATCTTATCAGATTAGGGAGAATTCATGGTACTAAGAACGTCGTGCTAGGGAAGATGCCGTTTGTTCACGCTCCCTTCTCCTCTTCCTCTGTGACTTCCTTTTCCTCTCTCCCTCTCTGTCTTCTTCCATCTCTCCCTTCTTCCCACCTTCTCTTTCCCTTTTGTTTCTTGTCTCCACGACTCTTTCTTGAGTTGCTGCTATGTGTTAGGTCGGTTATGGATTTATTATCTTGTGAAATATCTGTGTTTGTGCCGTTTACAGCCTAGGAGAGGAATCATTGAAATCGACAATTGAAGTGCAGAGTGATAGAGCCAACAGGTCAGAAAGGAAGGCCAGAGGATGTCCCAGACAACACTTCAAACCTGAGAGCTGAGAACTGATGAAGAGTTAGCTGAGCAAAGGCTCAGGTTTGGTAGAAGAAATGTTCCAGACAGAGGAGAAGAATATAGTAAAGACTTGAGATGGAAAAAGCATAGCACAGTGAAGAATTAAGGAAGTCCATGTAAGTGAAGTCTGGTACAGACTTCCCTTAAATCCCATGTCTGACCAATCTTCTGGTACAGAGAAAGTTTGGTGGCCAGAAATGGGATTTAAGGGGCACAATCTTACAAACGCCTTATGGATCCTGGATCTGAAGAGCAATGAGGAGTTATGGAAAACAATAACATGGTCGGTTGTACACTTTAGAAAGATCGTATTTTTTCTGCAGAGTAGTGATTAATTTTGAAGAACACAAGATTGGTTATTGCCATACTCCACGTGAAAGATGGTAATGATCATGATTATACACTGAATTACGGGGTATTGGAATGGCTTTCATTTCAGCAAAGCTTTGGAATCCTTTTTTAAACAGATAAAAATCCTTTCTTTCCTCTTCTTTGTCATTATTCTTATTTGGGGGACATAAAGGGTGTTTAAAGAATAGATCTTTGCTTGTGATGGTATGAGGTTCAGAATAGATTTCAGATGCTGTGTTTATTTGAGTAGAAAAAGAAACATCAGAATAACAAGAGCTCTGAATTTAAGACCCAAATTGCCACTAATGAGCTCTAAAATTACAGGTAAATAATTTACCCTCCCTTAGGTGCTCCTTTCAATTCTAATCTTCTGTGATTCTTGGATGCCCCTGTGTGAAAACTCTGGGGAAGAAAAACCTCCAGGTCTTTATTTGCATTTTAAATACCTTGCTAGTGTTTTAAGCCTGATAGGTGTGCATATGGACATCTGGATTCAACAAGTGAGAAGCTTTGCTAATAGTGGCAGAAATCTGAACTTACAAAATTTGAAACCTGGAACTAAAAATCAGGCTATTTTTTCTACCTTGCTCACTTGCTTATAGACAAGAGAAGAGATTTGGGAGTCTTTGAGGAATGAACCGCAGAAATTTAACCTTTGAGAATGGAGTAACGTTAAGTTAATGTGTGTACTGGTTCTCAAACTTGGGGTCCACTACCAGTATTCATTTGGACATGTAAATCTTCTGTGGAAGCTTGTGAAAAATACAGAACCGTGGTCCCATCTCCCTCCTCCCCATAGCTTCTGAGCAGTCGGTGGTGCTGGTCTAAGGCGAATAGGAATGGGTGCTGTGTTCCAGAACTGTGGTTTCCAAAGTGTTGTCCACGAGATTTCAACAGTCTTGCAAAGTGATTCTTGAAAAAAATATGTAGAGGTAAAATACATTGCAGAAACATTGTGTAATATAGCACCCTTTATAAATCAATTTATTACCTAGCTTGTTAGAGATTCTGAGCTATCCTACAGGAAAGAAAGAATTTAACTCGATTCCTATTGACTCATTGGTCCCTCAATCACTTTCACTGGAATCTCTATTAACAGCCATCAGATCTGGTGTTCTGTAATGAAAGTTTCCAATATAGTATGCCATTTTTTCTCTATTCATTGAAATGGAGTGGCCTGAAGATGTCCCTTCCTTTATTATTTAAATAATTCCAGCTTTGTGGAATTACTGAGGGAGTATGGGTACATATTTTGCCTGCAAAATATGTTTCTTTCATCAACAAGCTATTTGACCATCAGAAAGGGTGTGTATAATGAATTACACGACTCTTCACATTTATTTTTGTGTGAATGGCTTCTATCTGTGTAACCTGCCAAACCCTCTGTATCTATTTTGTTCCATGGGTTTGAGACTGACTCTGTTTCAATGGAATCAGAAATCAATCATGTGAATTTCCTTGCCCGAATTATACTATCTGAAGGGTAGGACCTAAAATTTGTCTTGAATAGGACTGCACAAAATAGTCAGGTTTTAATAAAATAATGAGACTTTCCATAAGCCATGCATGAACATGTTTCAAAATGAGTGTATTTCTGTTTGCCTTCCTAAGGAGAAGCTAATATTTTTTATTAAAAGTATCACTGATCAAAATGTTAGTTCTTTAATCATTTAACAACAATTTTTTTTTTTTTAATCACCGTGTGACAGGGGATACAAAGAAAAAAAAGGCCATGGTTTCTGCTTTTCAAAAAAGGGCAGTTTAAGGGAAATTATCACCTACACAAATGGTGATAACAGTCTGTGGTACTAGTTAATGGAGGGAAATGCAAGGGGCGATTGGAACAGAGAGAATAAAGTACCCAGGTTGGCCTGGGGGAATTAGGAAAGATTAGCTGAGGCTACTTTGGTTTAGTCTGGTTTCTGATTTTCATCTGAAACCCTGTGCTGACTCTGCTCTTCAATTACCAAGAGAAAGTTTAGATTCTGCTGCCTTGCATGTGCTCATATCCTTTCCAAAATAAATTGTGTTTATGTAATAATTTTTACCTTTTCTCCTCACTCATCATTTCCATCCTGATATTACTTTGAATTATACCCTCCCCCCCCCCCAATAGTCTTAGTTTCAGCTGAGTATTCACATTTCTGGTACAAGCTAATAGAATTTTTCATTTGCTTTTGGTTTGCAGATGTTGAACACATGGCTCTTAAGTGTGGCATTATTCTTCCAAGGATGACAGTCTTCAAACATTTTGATTAGTACCTCAATTTTCTCTCTTCTCCATTTTGAAGTGAGCCTGTGTTTTATATCTTCTCAGCTTCATCTCTTACAAAGCTCTAGTGTTCAGGAAGGCAATTTTTGCCTTCAGTTTTATATCTACCGAGCTACTGTGAGGCTCTCGGAAAGGGTTGATAGCTTTTACTTTCAGAAATGGAATATTTGACTTAATTTTTCAAAGAGCTCAAAGAAATATACTTACATCGAGAATAAATACACCTTGCCTCCTTGCAGTTTCTTAGATTTTATTGCGTTGTATCATTTGTAAAATATTTCACCTACATCATTTTATTTAACCCTCACAATGCCACTTAAGAATGAGGAGACTGGTGCTTAGTGAGGTTCAGTGAGTTATTTCAGGTAATATAACAACTCAGTAAAGGACCCTGACCCCAGAGTGACTCTGGTCTCTAATTCTCAAGATTTTTCCACTATATTATGTAGTGAGAAAATATTGCTATATGTTATATATAAAAGGAAGATGAGAGTGAAGGAGCAGAGTGTTCATTTGGTAATGCAAATGCAAAGATTGCCAAGGATCATTGTTGCTGATTTGGGTGGATGAAATTATGCAGGATGTGAGAGAAAGTAAGTTAGTTAACCAGGTCAGATATGGTAGGTGAGTTTGGTCAAACAGGGAAGAAGGTAAAGCTGATTTAGTATTTAATAAAGCAGCACTACCATCATCAGGACAGGTTTAAAAATAAAGTAAAAACTGTTCAAGGACACAAGCCAGTGGTGGAGATGGGGGGCTACTGAATGGAGAGAGGATTTAGACAGGTACTGGCCAAGGAGACTGGGATGCTATGAAAAGACTGCAGCTGGATCCAGGACACCTTCATTCTAAGGATGGGGCCGCCTGCACACCAATCATCCAAGGCCAGAATTGATGCCATGGGTGCTGGTCAAGGAGAAATTTACAGTGAGAATGTAGTCATTTCTTAACAAAGCATAAATAATTTGGTATATTGCAGCCACACAACTCATATCGTTGGGTTTAGATAAAAGAGCCTGGTAGAGGTTAGAGGGAGGGCAGAATTTGGAAAGTGGTTGAAGGGTTTAGGTTAAATTCATTAAAGATATTGTGAAAAGTCAGAGGAAGAGGTTACTCATTGACACATAATTGGCATTGTATCATCAGCCTATAACAAAGTGTAATCCTTCTGAAAATTACCAGAATGTAATATATATAGCAGGCTTCATAAAAATATAAATTAAATATTATAATGATATAAATTAAAATAAGACTTTTTCAGTACTTAGCAGATCAATGAGATAAAATATATATCTCAAACTATTTAAAATTAGAAGTAGCCATGAATATTTTCAAAAATTAAAATTGAAGCTTACTCTTGGCCTCAAATAATACAAATCACATTATCTTAAAGTAACAATAACAAATAAACAAGTAATTAGAAACCAAAACATTCACTCACATAAACATTTTTATAACTATGATTGCTATGCAAGAAATTGCATACATGAAAAGGTGAAATTTTGGTTTAAGATTGGTATATGTTTCCAAAACAAAACCAACAACACAATCAAAATAGGAAAGCATTAATCATCCTCCAATTTTCCTTCTGCCCTTTTGTAATCCCTTTTACTCAGCCCTTCCCTAAAAATCTCTCCTCAATGACTTGTATAAGAAGGGGAATTAAATGCATACAATACTAGATTGAGCACTATAAACAGTGATATCTATACACCTTGAACTAAAGATACAGACAGTGGAAATTCAGAGAAGGAAGATTTCAGGATAATAGGAGTGTTTAGGAACAATTCTTAGTTCCCAGGGAACTTGAATTTAACATGGAACAGGTGGGATGTGTTGGGAGCGCATTGCAGCTTTGAGGCAAGGGACAGTAAGGCTAAGATAGAAACCAGGGTCCCACAGTCCTGACAGACTGAGATTGATTTCTTTGACCCCAGCAGAGCTAATATACTGATGATCTATAGGAAATAGAATTCGGCTAGCTTGCGGACGATATTGAAAATGAGGTCGAGTGTAGATTTAAGATAATGCGAAACTACCACGGACTTTTTGTTTTTAAACTAGGGAAAATGATCTAATTCATTCATTTATTCATTCAAAAATAGTTTCATTGAGTCCCCACTATATGTCAGGCACTATTCTAAGTGCTGATGAAAGGCTTTTAAAATGTGGCCATTTGGATGAACATACTCTGCTCTATGTGAGAATGTGTATGAATTATTTTTGAAATGAACTTATTTTAGAAAATTTTAGGCTTATAGAGAAGTTGCAGAAATCTTACAGAGTCTTGTATACTTTGCACCCAATTTTCTCCATTGTTAACATTTTATATAACTATGGTACATTTGTCCAAGTTAAGAAACTGACGTTAGCACGTTATTATTAAACTGTAGACTTAGTTTAGATTTTTTCCAGTTTTTACCTAATGCTCTTTTTTTGTTTTTTACCAAATATCTGATATTACATGTAGTCACTCTGTCTCCTTAGGGTCCTTAGCCTGTGGTGCTTTCTCAGGCGTTCCTGTTTTTTTCCTTGCCTTGACGGTTTTGAGGAGTACTGATTAGGTATTTTAAAAATAGAATGTCCTTTAATTTGGGTTTGTCTGATGTTTCCGCCATTTCTGCTTCTGAAGTAACAAATCACAAAGAACAGTTGATTTTGTTAATTTTCTATTTGGATATTTCAGATCTGTAATTTTTTTTTTTTTTTTTTAAGTTTTTGGCTGGGGCTGGGTTTGTACTCGCCACCTCCAGCATACAGGGCCGGTGTTCTACTCTTTTGAGCCACAGGCACCACCCATCTATAATTTTTTTTAACAGTCAACCACATAATCTCATGAAATCAAGGTATCTATTCCTTTACCTATTCATTTTGGGTATCACATTTCTGATTTCAGACTACCTGACTTTCTTGGAAAGAAGTATTTCCATTTACATCAGTAGAGATTTAAGTGACAGCTTCCAGGAAATCCTTCTGAGATCTCGAGCTCTTTGATAACCATAGTTCAGTCACCTCTGTGGTAGATCTTTAATAACAGAGGCTTAAATGCTTAGCTGTGTACTAATTTATCAGTCAAATCATCACATGGTTTTGCTTGAATTTTATGCAAGTTGCTAATTGCCATATCACAGATTAGCACCCTCGAGTGACAAAGTACAGACGTGGTCACACGCCACTGTGCCATTTTCTTATATTCTCAGTAGCCTCTCTAAGTCTTGGGGTTTGGATCTCTAAAGTGGGGGTGATAATAAATGCCTTCTGAATTGTTTTGAGAGTCAACTGACAAAAAGCATTTAAAGTGCCCAGCACAGTGTTTCACATGAAACTAGCTCAAAAATATTAGCTGTTCTTCCTAGTACCCAGCATGATAAACTAATTAAAACAAACACAGGAAGCATCAGCCACAATTCCAATAACAGCAGCCGATGTTTTCATCTAACCTCCCTGCTTGTAACCCGTCTAGACCAGAAGATGCCGGGTAGCCCCCTGCTCCAGGCTGCAGTTTCTTGACCACCCTCTGTCTACCACAAGTCTACTTCTTGTAAAAGAAGGGTGTCTGTCTCCAAAGTTATTAAAAAGGAAGTGTTTAAAAAAAGGTTTTTTTAAAATCCACATAAAACATCTGTTCGAGTTAGGAAATTAATCATAAAAAAGATTCTGCATATAAGATTTTCTCTTATAGAATTTTTAAGAACATCAGGTTTTTTTGTTTTGTTTTGTTCTGTTTTGAACCAGCAGGAGTTAATGTCTAACACTGGCATTCTCTTAGAGTCCCCAGTCAGTTCTCACCACAGCAAGGGACGTGGTCAAGCTGCCGATAGATGGATTTTCATGACCCTTCACACAGTTCTGCATGTGCTGGAGGCCCAGAGGCTGGGCTGGGACTGTGCCACCACTAGAGCTGTTGCAGGCCCCCTGTCAGGGCTCGCAAATCCTGGCGCTGCAGGGTAGTAATTTTAGTTGTCTTCTCAG
Source organism: Otolemur garnettii (assembly GCF_000181295.1). Classification (NCBI taxonomy): domain Eukaryota; kingdom Metazoa; phylum Chordata; class Mammalia; order Primates; family Galagidae; genus Otolemur; species Otolemur garnettii. The sequence goes on from NW_003852403.1 coordinate 18,459,643, forward strand.
TGTGCCCCACCATAGAGCCTTTCCTGTACTGCCTGTCACTACGTCCATTGAAGAACACAGCTTTCTTTGTACCGGCCTGTGGATCAGATGCTTCAGCGCAGCAGGAAAAGGATAATCCCACACCTACAGAAATGCCAAGGTTCCTCAGTCTGTAAATCGATCAGCAGGGCCTGCTCTGCACAGCTAAAGTAGCAGTGCCTTTTCTGCCAGGTCTTGCCGGCAGAGGGATAGTTCAAGAGTCCTAATCATAAGCATTTGTTTGTTCTTTTCCCCTTTATTCTCATAAGAAGTAAGAATAGTAAAGCCTTTCTTTAAAGGAATCTGTGCCCTATGGGTAAAAATAGTGATTACTGATAACAATCAAATATTGAATACATTTCATTAGAGGCTACAGCAGAGCGTCATGTGTCTCATTTAATGTGGCACTGAAGAATTCTAGGACACATGAGGGGTACAATGGTGTTTATAGAGAACTCGTAATATATACAGGAGAATGGGCATGCTTCATTAATTGTACTTGTAAATCTTGAGACGTGATGGGTAGCCAAAGGAAAGATTCCTCTGGGACTGCTCAGATGATCAGCAGTAGCAGGTGGCTACAATTCTTGTGCCAGAACCAATTGATCAACGGTGGCTCCCTAGGAGACAGAGGCTCCCTAGACAGGCTGCCACAGGCCCATTCTAACTATGTAGTGAACATGCCATGATTGATAAGGAAATAGCAGCTCCTAGAATCACCATTTATTCTAGGCCAAAGCATACAGCTATAGTTATTTATAATAATTTAAACTATTATGTTACTTGATAAAATATAACTAATTCTATATCTAATATAATATAAATAATAATATATTAATAGTTATTCATTATGGTGTAGAAAGTTTAAACAGTGTGATTCATAAAATATACAGGACAAAATGTGGATTACAGAAACAACATTCCACTCCTTCATTCCTGGAGCCAAAACTTATTTAGTAACTTCTGTGTTCTGGGTGCTGTAGATTTACAGCTAGATAAGGCCTTGTGTCTGTCTCAAAGGAGCTTTGGTTGTCTAGAGAAGATGGTTTGGAAACTATCGCAGACATTCTACATATGGTAATGAAAGTATGTATTAAAGTGGGTATTCACAGAATAAAAGAAGCAATTAAGTCTGCCTGAGTTCACAAGGGAAACCTTCAAAAGGGTGACAATATGGTGTCATTCCAGTCTCTAAAAATAGCAGTAAATACAGGAATCAATTGCTCTTATGAGTCAAAGCAACCCTATTGAAAATGCACAGTACTCTTCGTTATGGAGTAAAGCTATGTGGTTAAGGATGCTGTTGGTTTTCTTGTAAACTGATATCTCTCTGAATATTCAGTTGTGATGAACTCTTAAAGACTTGGATTTCTCAATTTATTTTTTTTGATCACTTTTTCCACACCAACTCCTATTAAATTCCATTGCTTTGTTTTATATTGATCTCTGTTGTCTAAGCTCTTATATTCACTCAGGTATTTATAACTGGAATATGCCAATACAGATGTGGGGCCTGACCGCAAAGCATTATACATTTGGAAATAATTTGACATGCCATACCTCGCACAGGCTTCTGGGTTTTCAAATTGGCGAAACTGTCATATCTATATTTCTCTTTACTTTAAAATGCACATCTAATCACAGCTTTTTTTTTTTTTTCAAGTATGTCATAACAACTGAATTTACAGGCTTGCTGATTCGAAGTCCAGGACCTCTGGGGCTAGACTCAGGTGTCTATGTATGGATATATGTGCATATGAGCACACATCTACATGGGGTTCAATGTTCTTCAGGCCCATCTCTAATTGAATGTCTCTTAACAATCATGTATATTGTTAACATTTAAAAACATGTTGCAGTGGATGCTTATAGACTAGGTGGTTAGTAGTTATCACACTGATGCGAAGTGTAAATGAATGCTTTCTAAGAAAGACATCATGCTTTTGAACATAGCAGACATACCACAGCTTTTGTCCAATATTCAGCTTTTTATTTCTAAGAATTTGTTTTTTTTTAAAAGACAGAAATCTTGCTTTGTTGCCTTGGCTAATGTACAGTGCATCATCATAGCTCACTGTACCCTTAAACTCCTGGGCTTAAGGGATCCTCCTGCCTCGGCCTTCTGGCTATCTGGGACCATATCACCACACCTGGCTAAGTTTTCTATTTTTTGTAGTGATGGGTCTTACTCTTGCTTAGGCTGGTCTCAAACTCCTGAGTGCAAGTGATCTTCTCACTTCCACCTCCCAGGGGGCTATCATTATAGGCATAAGCCACAGAGCCCAGCCAGAATTGTTCTTTCTAGAAGATTTTTTTTTTTATATAAATGACCTTATTTGGGTCATCAGCAGAGATTAGGGATCACTTACTGTGATTTTCTTCCTGATTATAGCAGTCTTACCACAGAAAATAGAAACCCCTCACAGTCCTATCACCAGCATATAATTAACATGGACACAGCATCTCTTTCATTTCCTTTTGAGTGTGTGTTAACACATGTGTTCTTTCAGCCATTTCAGCCATCCAACAAATATTTATTAAGCACTTAGGAATGCCCACGATGTGTGTATGTATCTATGTATATCCATACATCCTTTCCATTTATTTTTACCTGGGATATAATTCATAGACCATAAAATTCATCCTATTAAAGTGTATAATTCAATAGTTTTTTTTTTTGGTTTTTTTTTTTGAGACAGAGCCTCAAGCTATCCCCCTGGGTAGAGTGCCATGGCATCACAGCTCATAGCAACCTCCAACTCCTGGGCTCAAGCGAGTCTCCTGCCTCAGCCTCCCAAGTAGCTGGGACCACAGGCGCCCGCCACAACGCCTGGCTATTTTTTGGTTGCAGCCATCATTGTTGTTTGGCGGGCCCGGGCTGGGGATTTGAACCCGCCACCTTAGGTGTATGTGGCTGGCGCCCTAGCCGATTGAGCCACAGGTGTTGAGCCAATTCAGTAGTTTTTAATATGTTCACAAGATTGTACAACTGTCAGCATTATCTAATTCTAGCATGCTTTCACTACGTCACAAAGAAACCCATATCCATCACCAATCACTTGCATTCCTTCTCCTCCATCCCTACTATCAACTCATCTCTCTTTAAGGATTTGCCTCTTCTGAGAATTCCTGTAAATAGAAAAGGTGGCTTTTGTGACTGGTTCTTTCATTTAGCACACTGTTTTCAAAGTTTATCCATGCTGTAGGGTGAATCGGCATTTGCCTTCCTTATTATAAGCGAATATTATGACATTGGATGAAAACGCTCCCTCTCGTTTACCCATTCATCAGCTGGTATCATTTGGGTTGTTTCCACTTTGTGGCCATTATGAAAAATGCTGCTGCGCACTTCTGCACAAGTTCTTATAGGAAGTATGTTTTCACTTCTGTTGGGTACGTACCGAGAAGAACTGCTGGGCGAGGTGGTTACTCTCTGTTTAACACTCTGAGGAATTGCCAAACTGGTCTCGATATGGGTTGCACCATTTTACCTTTCTGTCGGGAGTATGCGAGGAGTCCCATTTTTCTACACCTTGGCCAACATTTGTTATTTCTGTCATTTAAATGATGGTCATCTTAGTGGTTATGAAATGATATGTAATTGAGGTTCTGATTTGTATTTCTTTAATCATCATTAAGGTTGAGTTTGAACACACGGCACATTTGTATGATGCTGGAAAAATGTCTATTCAAATCCTTTGCCCCTATTTTAAGTGGGTTTTTTTTTCAATTGTTGAATTGTAGCAGTGCTTCATATATTTTGCACACTTGATCCTTAGCAAATATGTGACATGAAACTATTTTCTCCCATTTTGTGTTTTTTTCATTTGATCAACTGTGTTCTTTGAAGCCCATTTTTGAATTTTCATGAAGCCCAATATGTCTATTTGTTCTTCTGTCGCATGCGATTTTCCTGGCATATCTAAGAAATGATTTACTAACCCAAGGCCATGAGATTAGCACCTATTTTTTTGGTAAATGTTTTATAGTTTATTTTATTTTATTTTATTTTATTTTTGAGACAGAGCCTTAAGCTGTCCCCCAGGGTAGAGTGCTGTGATATCACAGCTCACAGCAACCTCCAACTCCTGGGCTCAAGCGAGTCTCTTGCCTCCACCTCCCAAGTAGCTGGGACCACAGGTGCCCGCCACAACGCCCGGCTATTTTTTGGTTGCAGCCCTCACTGTCGTTTGGTGGGCGCAGGCTGGATTTGAACCAGCCACCTCAGGGATATGTGGCTGGTGCCTTAGTGGTTTGAGTCACAAACCGCTGTGCCGAGCTGTGTTTTATAGTCTTTAATTTCCACATACTTATAAATTTCCCATGTTTTTATTACTATTGGTTTCTAATTTCATGGATGAAAAACATTATATTATTTCAATCCACTTAAATTAATGGAGGCTTTTAAAATTGTCTACCCTATTGCCTAATCTTTATGGTTTCTGATGAACAATCAGCTGTTAATGTAATTGAGAACATTTTGTACGTGATAACTCACTTTTCTCTTTCTGCTTTTGAAAATTTGATTAGAATGTGCCTTGGTTTGTTTGAATTTCTTTGAGTTTATCCTACGTGGAATTCATTGAGCTTCTTGAATGTGTATGTTAATGTTTTTACTTATACTTCAGGAATTTTATTATTAAAATTCTTTCTTTCCTCAGCTCAGCAACTGTAGCATAGAGGTTATGGCACCAGCCACATACACGGAAGGTGGTGGGTTCAACCCAGCCCAGGCCAGCTAAACATCAATGACAACTGCAACAACAACAACAACAAAATTATTCTTTCTTCTCTTTTTTCTTTGTCTTCTCCTTCTGGAGCTCTATTATGTATATATTGGTAGGATTGATGGTGTTCCGCAGATGAAGAAGAAGTTACTTTTCGTTCTTTTTTATTTCTGTTTTTCACTTTGAAAAATTTCACTGATTCTTTCTTTTACTCAGATTAAATCTGCTGCCAGCACCTCTAGTGAATTTTTAATTTTGGTTACTGTACCTTTCCCTTCTACAATTTCAATTTGGTTTTCTTCCTTTCAATTTTTTTCAAATAATTTGTATCTATGTGTTGAGATGTTATCACATTTTCCTTTAGCCTCTCATGCATGCTTTATGTGCATTTACCTCTTTGAATATACTTAAAGGATTTTTTCTATTTTTCTGGATTTCCTTCATGACAGTTTCTTTTGACTACCTTATTTTTTGTGTTTACGAATACTAAACTTTATCCATTATAAAAGTTCAAATATTTTCTCCAGACTTTCAATTGTCTTTCACGTTTATTTAATATTATTAAATGAATGATGTTCATATATCTTTCTCATAAACTTGACCCTAAGTGAAATGCCAAAGCAAACTGATAATTCTTATTAACTTTTCATTCTCAGTCTTCTTTAAGGCTCATTGATTTGCATGTTTCTCAAAAATTGATGTTTCTTTGTTTTTTCTCTCTTTACTTTGAGCATTCTTCTAGGAATAACATCACACACTACAGTGGTTTCCACTTTTTCCTAAATCGTTGTTGCCTCTTATGTCTCTATACTTGATAAGAATATAAGTCTAACACTTAAGTTCATGAACTCATCCTAGAAAAAGTGTTACATACCTTGTTGCTAAAAATCCCTATGGTCACCTTCAAAGCAATGTCTTGGGAAGCTATGCACAATGCCAGTGCCTAGACCATCCTTCAAAGCAATTTCAAGACACTTTTTCTGGAATGGCCATCAATGCTATTGTCATAATACCCTTGGTGTCCTGAGTATTGTCAAAATGTCTTCCTTTCAATATTTCCTTTATCTTTGGGTAAAGAAAAAAGATCTTTGGGAACTAGATCAGGTGAGTAGGTAGGGTGTTCCAATATAGTTATTTGTTGACTAGATAAAAACTCTCTAACACAGTGTTATGTGAACTAGTACATTGTTGCAATGTAAGAACCATGAATTGTTGGCCCATATTTTCAGTTAAGATCTTCCTAGCTGTTTCTCTATTAATGTTTACATAGTCTGCTATGCTTCTCGCAGTCATCTGATGATTTTGAGATATAATTCAATGAATTTTTCAATGTTTTTATCAGTTCTACTTATTACTGGCCTCTGTGACCTCTCTTCATCAATGACACCTTCTTTTCCCTCAGAACAATGTTTAATCCATTTGTACACTGCCATTTTCTTCACAGCTTTATTTATATAACATGTCCCTGATCTCATTTCTACTTTTGCCAAGTTTCACAAGAAATTCATGAATGTTTGTTTGTTGCTCTGATTCAAACTCCAGCATTCTCTGAATGGTACACAAAAACAAGCAACCACAATAATGAATGGCATTCTGCAAGACACATTGACGTGGACACTGCTGTGAGACACTGATGTACCAAAGTTATAAAAATTTTACCAAGCTGTTTGTACAGTGCCACCAACATGAGCGCCCAATGGCAGGTTCAAGAACTTGCCAAACCATTATACACTAACATGCATGTGCATACACACACACACACACACACACACACATCATGGAGTACTGCTCAACCATACAAAGGAATGAAATAATGTGTTTTGCAGCAACTTATATTCAACTGGAGACTATTATCCTAAGTGAAGTATCTTAGAAATAGAAAACTAAACACCAGATGTCATCACTAATAAATGTAAGTTTAATGATAGGAACACATTGGCACGAGGAGATATGAATGACATTGGAAACCAAAAAGTGGGAAGGCATGAAGGAGTGGGATAAACACTTACCACTGGGTACTACAAACGCTATTCTGGTGACAGACACCCCCAAATCCCTGACTTATGAGACAAGGTATCAAAGTAGCAAAAACATTTTTACTCCCTTAATATTTTGAAATTAAAATAAAAAAGAATTCTTTTACTCTCTCTCATTAGACTATGAGCCCTTCAAGGGCAGGAGCCATGTTGTATTAAATTTTTAAATCTTCATTCCTAGTATAGTGCCTGAAATATAATAGAAACACAATTAATTTTTGATGAATGACCAATAGTTTTTAGAAAAATTTATTGAATTAACTACTTACACATAAATTTCCTCCTTTATTCAAAGTTGTTGTTATTTTAAGGTGAATGGAATAATTCATGGAACTGATTTATTAATGCAGCATTGTGAGTTAAATTTCCCTAACTCTAGTGGAAGATCAGAAGGCTGACAAGCGTGACTTAAAACTTAGATTTCCTATCATTTCACAAATTGAGTAGACATTTCTTATCATGAAATGAGACACCAAAAATGCTTGGTAATAATGAATAAGAGGAGAAAAAAACACTTGTGTGTTTTATTAGAAAAGATCCCAAAGATGCAGCTGACAGAATAAATTGGAGCAATTGGAGTAGGCATTTTCAGAGAAAGCTTTCTTAGATTAAGACATAAAAAACGTAGATACTGCAAGAGCAAGTCTCTTAGAAGATAAGAAATGTGAATATTTCAAAGCTTGGAATATGTTGTACTTGCAAACATTGTATTTTTCTCCTTCTTGTTAAGTAAACAGAATTTACAATAGCCGGTCTTCACTTTATGTTGCTTGAGTGAGCAGATATAAAAAGTGAACCATGAATAATTGACATAAACTGTTAATCAAACACACTAATTCAAGGAGCAACCAAAAATAACTGCTGCTTTAATTTCAGCAAAATAGTGAAAGCAAACAAAGCTTATGCAATATTTAAAAGTAAATGTGCAACTGATGATTGATACCCTTGTTTTAATGTATCAGTGAGACATGTTCAATGAAAATCTGGGGGCATGAAAAAATTGTGATCAATTTGCCTTTATACAACTAGGATTTCTGAGCTGGCTTTTCTAAACCATTGCTTAGTGACAAGGAAAGAAACCTGGTGAAATAAAATTCCTTTTTCCAGATAACAAGTAGGAAAGGTGGAACTATACATACTCTTTGTAATAATAATAGATAACCTTTATAGAGAACTTTTAACATTCCTGAAAATATACTAAGCACTTTTTATGTGTTAATTTACTCAATTCCCACCTTCTGAAGTAGATGCTATAATTATCCTATTTTATGATTTAGGAAACTGTATAGGAGATTGAATAACTTACCACAAATCATCAAAATAATAAGTTATCAAGCCTGGATTCAAATGCAGACAGTCTAAGTCTAGTTTATAAATATTTATCCATTAAATTATGATGTCTTTTACTCCTTTTTTCTCAATGAACTAGGACTTTACATTGTTGTCATAGCAGAATATCATATAATTATATTAATAAAATACCATATTTCTGCGAGAGCTATCAACTTAGCAAGTAACATTAAGATGTTTTCCTCAGCTATGATTACATATAACCTATAACCATTTTCCTTGCACAAAACTGCAGACTGACTTTCTTTATCCTCAACTTATTGATTTCTGTACGGGCATGGATTTGAGTCCAGTTTCATTGGGTTTATTACCTTTGGCAAGTTGCCTCTTCACTTAAATTGTGTGATTTATTTTCGCAAGGAGAAAATTTTCACATACTGGTACCTGTTAAAGCTCCTTACAGTAAGATAGGGTAAACCAGGAGCAACTGGGACATCCAACTAGATCCCTTCAATCATGTAGAGCGAATACCGGAGATAAATGCAGCCCAGGAGGACGGCAAAAATTCAAACATGAATGGAATGTCTACGGAAAATACTGAGGAATGAAACCGATAGTCTAGATCTCAGAAACTTAACACAGAGTCTCGATTATCTGAATAGACCATGTAATCTAAGAGAAATCTTGAAGTGGTCTGCTGTCAGAGATATGAAACAGTCAGATTCAGAAGGTCTATGTGCTCATGGCAGTTTCAATTCCTCATCTTAACATGGGAATGGCGGTTTCTATCTTACCTGGTTACTGAGAGCATTAAAAGTGTATTTAGAAATACCATTCACAATTCCCAGAACATAGTACAGCTGTTTCTGGTTCTAAACAGAGCATTTGTAAATGACTGAGGATCTTATTTATTATTCCATTGACCTAGGACTGATACTGAATTTTTGTGGGCAGGAGCCTGAGATGCCAAATGTCCATTAATGCCCAGAATGAGTCTGGACAACTAACAACTCTTCCATTCAAAACTTCCATTTACTCTCTTTTGAAAAATGCTGGGAGAAGCGAAAGGACGAAAGCTGTTTTATTACTATGAGTTCTGTCTAATGGACAAAAAGTTCCTAAAATTCCTCTCGCCTAAAGTCTGAATTGCCTCCCTTGATGGAGAAGATCTTGAAAAGCTTGTTATGTGCTCTTGTTTTCAGGATCCTCACCGCACGCGCTGCCTTCTCAGGACTCCTTCTTATTTGTCACTGTTTCTTTGGCATCCACGTCCTGATTTTAGAATGGCACATTGTATGGAATAGTATCTTAACAGTATACTGCGTTCTTATTATTTGCTTTGACTTACTGTATTAACTTCCAAGTGAGCACCTATATTAATTTCATTTTGTGTTCATTAGTTAAACATATGATCCAGACCCAACTGAGTCTCTGCCTTCTGCAATATACTCTGTCAAAAACTGAGATTCAGAGATGAAACAAAAAGCGGGAGGAAGGTGCCCAAACAGCCTAAAGAGTAACTCATTGCCTTGGAGTGGTAATTGGAAAGATTTCTCTGAGAGAAGGGCACAAGTTCTAGAGAAAGGGCTTGTGGGAAGGAGCCAGAGGCAAGAGGCAGATTAGCTAGGGGCACGGAGGGGCAGGGCAGCAACCCGGGGGCACCGGAGCTCACCCTGTGGAGAGAGTGCTAACGTACTTGCTGTTACTACAGCATTCCCTGGTTACACAGATCTTATTTATGAGGAAACATTGAAGGATTTTATGCAAAAAAAAGAAGTCATACTCAGTTTCCAGCTGAAGTGTGAGAGATATTTTGGTGGTGTGGGAGCAGTATAGGAAACAGCAAACCCAGTGAGAACTCTGTAGCCAAAGAGATAAAGATATGGAGAGCCGAAAATAAGTCAATGGGTAGGGATCTGGAGTTGGAAGTTGTTTCAAAGTGGAATCAACAGAACGTGGGGACAGATTGGATGTGGGAGTCAGAGAAAAAGGAGTGATCTAAGATGACTTCAATATCCTGGCTGGCTGGAGGGTGCTATGTCCCAGAAAGGTTGGGACTGCAGGGAAGGAGGCGCTCCAGGGGTGAGGGGGACCGATGTTTGCAGAACTTCCACTAAGGAAGAGCGCCTCTGTATTAGACATGCACATTCAAGTGTTAGAACTATTAATTTTGACTGCTCTGTTTAAGAGATAATATATCCTATGAGTAACTGGGTAATTCACAGGGAATGATATATCAGTGCATAGTATTATTCATTATGTTAAAAGAGCATTACAGAATAAAATCATATGATTGCATAGAGACATGGGAAGCATTTGATAAAAATCAGTAGCTGTAAAAACATAAGTAAGAATAGCAGAAAAATTTCTACGTGTATCAAAGTCATACTGACTCTAAACCAAAATCATCACATAATGTGAAAAAATACTAAAGATTGACTCTAACATAAGATGCAAATCAAAGATGCTTTCTATCATCATCATTATTACATATTACTCAATATTTCTACTGAGTCACTTAAGCAAATGAAATAAGCTGTACGAATGTTAGAAAAGGAAGAAATTCATCCTTATTATTTACAGGCAATTCACATCAACTAAGGGAACAAAAGTGAGCATTTAGTGAGGAGCCCAGAAACAAGAAAAATATGCTGCCGTAATTGGGAAAAAAAAAAAAACCTGTTCACATTAGCAACAAAAATATAAACTACCTGGAAGTATTTTGAATAAAATGACGTAAACCATGAATACAAATTATTCATGAGATAAAATAAGAATTAAATAACTGAAAAGAAATATCATATCCTAAGATGGGAAGACTACATGATATCATAATCATGTCATTCTTGCCAGACACGTGTATAATGATTCCAGTCAACTACCTACTTTTTAAAAGAAGTATATACACAGCCACGATGCAACTATGCTAAAGTTCATATAGAGTAAGTGTTTAAGAATTTCCAAATTTTAAGAATGACGTGTTTCTGAAAGTTCAAACATATGCAGGGGTTCATGCCTGAAATCCCAGCACCGTGGGAGGCCAAGGTGGGTGGATTGATTGAGCACACAAGTTTGAGACCAGTCTCTGTGAGAATGAGACTCTGTCTTTAAAAATAGCTGGGCATTGTGGCAGACACCTGTAGTCTCAGCTACGTAGGAGACTGAGGCAAGAGGAACTCTTTTAAAAAAAAAAAAATTAAAAAGTTATTTTTTTATTAGGAAACAAGTATACCACTTGGAATGGATTTGAAGCAAATTGTGCCATAAGCAGATTTTCTTTAAGTTGCTAAACAAAGTTTAAAATTAGGTAACAATAAAAGAAAATATTTCTGGCACAGGACCAGCAGTACAAAAAAATAGTGTGTAAGTATCTGGACAATACACCTGTTTTGCCGTAGCACAAGTTTTAAGCACATATGGTTGACTGTCCATAGTCCACGCCGAGTCACGACTCCACTCTTCAACAACATGCTGACAGTTCCTAAAAAACACTTCTTTAAAAAAAGGGATAACCCAGATATTCCCCATTTGACCAACTCCATCTATGTTTAAATGTGCAGAAGGGCTTCGATATATCCAGAGTGAGCCACATGCAACCTGTTACTTGATCAATTTTCTAAAACAAGGTTTCAGGACAATGATGGTAAGATAAGGATAAAGGAGGAAGGAACGAAGTCCTTGCTGTGAGCTACGACACCACAATACTCTGTTGAGGACGAAAAAGTAAGACTTTGTCTCAAAAAAAAAAAAAAAAGAAAGAAAGAAAAAAAATTCAAACAAAAATAAGATTGAGAGTCTTCACATAATACACAGTGGTCATTAGGTAATGACTAATGACTTTATGCTCTAACAGCCAGTAGTTCCATATTCAAGCTGCAGGAGATAATTTTTTTAATTATGCTAAAACGTCTATCAGTTTATATACTTTTTAAAGATGATATTTATTTTAACCTTTTGCTTATATTTATCAGCAGAATTTTTTTGTAGTTTTAAATAAGCAAACAATTCATTCTACATTTGGGGGGCCATTATTCAAATAGGGGTTACTTGAACATAAGAATAAGATACTATGAGAGTGGGTCTGTAACCAAGATGACTAACAGATAGACAGTATATATGAAATGGACATGCTGGACTAAGGAATGATTCTCATCCCGAATGGGACAGAGCAGGATGGCATGAGGTTTTGTCATGCTACTCAGAACAGTGGGCAATTTAAAACTTACATCGTGTTTATTGTTCATTTAATATTTTTGAACTGCTGTTGTCTTTAGGTAACTGAAACTATAGAAAGTGAAAACACAGATAAGGGGGACTTTAACTTTTAAACACTTAAGTAATTGCCACACTGGTCACTAAGGTACAGATTTACCATTATATGTCCCCATTAGTGGTGTATGAGAGTTTCAGTTGTATAACTTACTTGCCCACCGTTGGTATGGTCAGATGTATCTTTTCAGAAGTGTGGATTTTATCCACTGATCACAATATTCCATGTGTGATCAAAACAGAGGAAGCATCTGATTAAATTTATACAGCATTTATTGCTGAGATGGTCTGCTGTGTGCTGAGTTCTTGACTAGTGACACATCCTTACTTACTGTAGGTATTATATACTTTTGAAAGCTGCCAAAGCAAAACAGAGTTGACTTCTTATCACTCATAGTTTACTTTTTAACCACATGGAGCTCAGTGTCCACTAAAATCTCTAGATCTACTCTATTCTATTTGTGCTTCTGAGACATGTCTTTTTTTTTTATCCTCAAGTGAAGTGGCACATTTCATAAACTTATTATATTTAATATACTTCACTGGAGAAATTGCAATGGCGTATCATGAGATGTCCAAAAAAATAACTAAATTAAGCATACTGAGGCTAAAACCAAGCAAGCAAGAGTGATTAAATCAACTAATAGAAAACCTAGAAAAAGGCTAAGTCCTGGAAATGAGTTTCTTGATAGCTTATGTCAAAATGGATTCAAGAGTTTACTCAGCTCTTCTTAACAAATACCACAGGGCGTATCAGATAATATGGAAATTCAACTTTCAGAGGAAGAAACTGAGGCTCAGAAAATTAAGTTGGGATCTTTAATTCTGTTTTTTATTTTATTTTATTTTATTTTATTTTTTAGATAGGTTGAGGATTTTACTCATCCTGAGGGAAGGTGTTTTTTGGGCAATGGACACTTGCCTAATTATTCCCTTCAGTTAGACATTAGTTTTCTAAGTACAGGGACAGACTTTTGGTCTCTGTCACTGATGAACACTAACCTAAGATCTAGGTCTCTAGCTAAACATTCATGGAAATGATCTTCTTTCATTTTCTACCTACCCTGATTAGGGGTTGTGATTTTAATTACAAACCCAGCCTCTCTCGTCTGCAGGCATCTCTCTTCTGCCTGTGTTTCAGGGTTTTTGTCTGTAGCAACATAAAGGCCTCCATTCCTGAAGTGTTTATCTGTAAGACTTGATGACTGTATAAATACTTCCAAATTATATGAAACATCCATACAGGATGTGGCTTCCAAAAAGTCCCAGGCTTTCATGGGGTGTATCCATGTATGGAAGTGTGGCACAAAGTTTGGTCCAGTGAGAAGTGTTACGGAAGTTCATTTTGGTCCCTTCACCTTGTTTTACTAAAAATTTGATAAGAAAGCTAAAAGAAGTTTTTGTCCCTATTTTGAGAAATATTTCCACACTATACCTTGTCTTTAAGTATACAGGGTGGTGTAGTGGGTCAGAGCTTGGATTCTAGAACTGGACTACTCAGTTTTGGATACCAGTCCTGCCACTTAATGTGTGATATTCAAAGACTCTTATTTACCTGTATGAGCCTCAGTTTCTTCATTGTTAAATGGGGTTGGTGAAAATATCGATACTTCTTAGGATGGTTGCCAAGATTAAATATGTAGCCGATGTCCGGCACACAGTAAATACTATGTTGCTAGGAATTGTTATTTACGTCATGTTCTATTTCACATTTCATACTTTTAAAGTGTTCCTTCTCTCTTTTTGCTTTTCCATTTCCCCAAAGCACTTATATAATCAAATAGCTATTTATTTGATAGTTCATCACTGAGCATTCATTTTGCTGTATCAGAATGACCTTTTCTTCCCAATTAATTTTCTATCTTATTGCTTCAGATTATCCTTAAGAATAGTATTAGAGGAGTATCATTGAATCCATTCAACATGGCAAGTAAAATGTAAGTCAGAAAGATGAAAAAACTTTCTCAGCACCTTAAATTATAGAAACTTGGTCAATACACAATTTTCTAGTCGCTCCCAATGTACCAGATACATTTCATTCTTATTACTCGTGGTAAACACACAAATGTACATGTCTTTTCCTGGAAAATATAGTCTAACTCTGTCAAAACATTACTTTCTGCTGAGGATGATGGACATTTAAAGGAAAAAATTCTTTAGAACCGCAACCGGCATGTTCTGTTATCTGGATCTATTAATTCCTCTTGTAATTTAAATTGACAGAGAAAGCTATAAAATTGGTAACTTGATTTTTTCTGATAAAAAGAGGCATGTCAGCATCTTTCCTTATGTTTTATTTCCCCATAAATTATCATTATTACTTATTACTCATTTATATAACCAAAAACACAATTGAAGGGTATGTTAAATGTATAATGGTGTCAAGAGGCAAAAGAGAAAAAAATTCCTTAATACATAATTAAATTTAGTCTTTACAGGAGACTTTTAACAGAATGTTCTACTTTTTTTTATTTTTTTATTTTTAAGAATAGAACTGAGCGCTAACTGTGTCAGAGGTTTCTAGACCACTCCTAGGTTTGATGATGTGCTGGGAAGACTCCCAGGAGTCAGCATGTAATTGTAAGCCTGACTATGGTTTGTTATTGTAAAAGGGTGCAAAGCAAAATGGACAAAGGGGAAAGATAAAAGGGCAGGAACTGGAAGAACCTAGGTTCAATCTTCTAGAGGTCTTCTCCCAGTGGAGGCATATAAGACAAATTAATTCCTGTAGCAACAAATTGTGACTACATTTGTGAAGTGTTATCTGCTAGGAAAGCTTGGCTGAGTGTTAAAGTCCAAAGATTTTACTGGGAACGGACCATGAGATGACCCTCTGGCTAGCACACATGGAAATCAGTAGGCGTTTAGCATAAACCACGCTGCTTGCACATTTAGGCGCTGTGAACTACTCTTATCAATTAGGGCATTTTTTATATCAATATGTGCAAAATCTTCAATTCAAGTTCTCAATTCCAGCCAAGGGACAACCTTCTAAGCAGGTCTTTCTAAGTCTCAAGTCTGCTCTGTTAATTCTTTTCCAGATAAGAGCTACATATGGCATTTTCTAGGTCCATAAAATCTTTTTAAATTGTGTTGAAATTACAATTGTAGGGCAAGAGGATTAAGTCTGAAAATAACTGGTGAGAGCAATCTATATTTTATATTATAGGTGTTTAATATTATTATTTTATTTAGTGCCCTTTTGGAAAAAATGGTACCTCGATCTTCTTGTAATATTTTATGAATGCAATGATCTTTTCACTAGTCTTCTCTGAGACGATACAAAGAACAAAAAGAAAAAAAAAAGAAAGTGTTTAGTGTAGAAATAAAAAGTCAACTAAGGAACATGTGGCGTACAGGAAAGCGGATTCGATATTTTATTTTCATTATTAGGAGAGCAGGGCACAGAGTTTTGCCAGAAGTGAAATGGAATAAAGATACAGATGAGATGGGGTAGGGATGCCTCTGAGGGTCACTAATGTGAAGTTAGGGCTGCTGGAAATACCAGGCCTGATAGCACAAAGCCAAATGATTTAATGAACAAAACAAACAAACACAAAGTTCCAAACTAATCCACTTGAAAGACAAAACCAGGAAGTTTTGGATCATCAGACTTTCAATAATTTGGAAGCCAGTTTAAGAACTTGTAGATATTTTTGTTTGTTTGGGTGAACCACACACACAACCACACACACAGCGGCCCCAGAGTCATTGCTGTAGGCAGTATTAAGAAAATGTAGACCAGATGCCTCATGGAGGTTAATTAAAGAATACGCTTTTGCCTGGACGTATCCACAAATGTCAATAACCATAGATGAGAAAGAAAAACAATAAATGAACATCCCTGCTAAAGAAAAAAAAACAGAAAAAAAATCTCAAAAGCAAAAAACAAATTGCATCTTCTGTTACAAATGGCTTTAGTTTTTATATCAGTGCCATAATAAAGGTATAATATTTTGACCAGTTAAATGCGATCATTATTAATGCCTATTGCTTCTTCATGGAAGTTCTGGGAGGCACTTAAGGCTAATTAGTGATTAAGAGACCCCTGAGTGAAAGCTTAAAATTAACTTCTTTCAGTACAGTAGCTTTATGGTTATTAATGGACATCACAACTCCTGTATGCCTCAATTGATCATCTGTAATTTGGGAAATATGCAGAAAATTAAATGAGGTATTTATGCAAGGTACTTGTCTCCATGCCTGCCACAAAATATCTATTCAATAAATGATTCATATTGTTGCTATTGCTGTTATCGTAGGTACTAGATGCTTTAGCCATGGGCTCTGCCCTTAAGGACTGTATATTGTGAGAGAGTCATGCAAATAAATTCTCAAAATGTACAATACATGGTAATAAATGTTGATACGAGGTGCAGAATTGAATGGAGGTGGGAGGTATCGGTCTACGAGGGAAGGAAAGGCTTTGAGGAGGAAGTGAACTCACTATAAATTCTAAGTGAGAGTTGTGTAGGTGGAGAAGGAGGGAGAAGACATTGCAAGCAGACAGAATTCATGTGCATATGTGTGTTCGGGGAGTTAGGAGTACTCGATGCTGGTGGATATCTTAAGAGGTAGGAAAAAAGACTCAAAGCCAGAACCAAACCAAAACGAATTAATATTCACCCTGATTGAAAGAAAGTGAATTGTGGGGTGTACGAATATATAAGTAAATGTATTTATATAGTTGAAATGTTTTATACTTTATATTTGAATTTTTTAATGAGGCATATTTAAATTAAACATAGAGGTCTTAGGTGTTGTGGTTTGTTATGGTTTGAAAAACTCATGCACTGGTTTAACACCTAAAAATATGTAGAATATTTCCACCACACTGTTAAGTTCAGTAGGCCGTCTCACAGATCAAATTTACATGCCTCGCCCCCTCAGATAGCTACTGCTGACATTTATGTTACCAAACATTTGTTTAGCCCAGTTGAGAGCTTTGTATGAATGTATAAGTCTTCTTTCATTAAACAAAATATTTTTGGGATTCCTATGTTAGTGCCTACATTAATACTTAGCACCTTTTAGTTACCGACTAACATTTCTTTGAATCTCACAAAGTTTACCTATTATCATGCAGATGAACATTTGGGTTGTTTTCAATTTGGGGGTAGTATGCTTAAAATGGCTGAGAACATTTTCATAAAATTCTTTTTATTGATGTATATTTTAGTTCCTCTCTTGAACACATCCTAAGTATAATTTTATGGTTACAGATACATTTTTAACCTTGTTAGAATTGACAAATCTTTTTTCAAAGAGGTGGTACCATTTAACACTCCTACCAGCAACATAAGAGAGTTCCAAGTTGTTCCACATCCTTGCCAACATTTGGTATGATCAGTCATTTTAATTTTAGCCTTTCTAGAGGGTGTAGAAATGGTATTCAATTCCATTATGATATTGGTGTTATTTTTTATGTGCTTATGGGTCATTTGTATATATTCTTTTGTAAATTGTTTCTTCAAATATTTTCACCCATTTGTATGGTTTTTATTTTTCTTCATATTGTGTTGGAGCTATGTATGTATTTTGCACACAAATCCATTGTTAGATATATGCTTTGTGAATATTTTCCC
Source organism: Otolemur garnettii (assembly GCF_000181295.1). NCBI lineage: Eukaryota > Metazoa > Chordata > Mammalia > Primates > Galagidae > Otolemur > Otolemur garnettii. The sequence continues at coordinate 18,477,568 of NW_003852403.1, forward strand.
TTAATTTGTGGCATGCCTATTCATATTGTTTTATGAGCAGTCTAATTTGTCATTTTTTATAGTTAGAATGTTCTGTATCATATTCAAGAAATCTGTGGTGTCTCCACTACTGCAAACATGTTATGTTTTCTTTAAGAATATTTCTGCTTTTAGATTTTACAATTTTGAACAATTTTAAACAAAATTTTGTTTGTGGTATTTAAAAATACGTTCCACTCCATCAAAACAGCATGGTAGTGGCACAAGAATAGAAATATAGATCTTTGGGATAGAATAGAGAATCTAGAGATGAACTTAGCCACATATCACCATTGGATCTTTGACAAACGGAACACAGTCATTCACTGGGGAAAAGAATCTCTATTTAATGAATGGTTCTGGGAGAACTGGTAGCCACTGTAGAAGATGGAAATTGGACCCACACCTCTCACCATTGACAAAAGTTGACTCTCACTGGATAAAGGATTTAAATTTAAGACATGAAACAATGATAATTCTAGAAGAGAGTGTGGGGAAGACACTTGACAAAATGGGCCTGGGAAAAGATTTTATGATGAAGACCTCCCTGACAATAGCTGTAATGCCAAAAATATATGGGACCTGATCAAGCGAACAAGCTTCTGCACAGCTAAGAGGATCACAACTACAACAAACAGCATTTGGAATGGGAGAAGATGTTTGCATGTTACAAATCTGACAAAGCATTGATAACTACAATGTACAGAGAACTCAAATTTATCAGTAAGAAAAGAGCAAACAACACCATTTATAAGTGGGCAAGAGACTTGCACAGAAACTTCTCTAAAGATGATGGTCAAATGGCCAACAAACACATGAAAAAACGTTCATCATCATTAATCATTAGAGAAATGCAAATCAAAATCACTCTGAGATATCACCTAACTCCAGTAACATTAGTCCACATCACAAAGTCCCAAATCTGCAGATGCTGACATGGATGTGGAGAGAAAGGAACACTTCTACACTGCTGGTGAATTACAAACTCATACAACTTTTATGGAAAGAAGTATGGAGAAGTCTCAAAGAACTAAAAGTTGACTTTCCATTTGATCCCAAATTCAATTACTAGTTATCTACCCAGAAGAACAAAAATCATTTTACCACAAAGACATTTGCACCAGAATGTTTATCGCACCTCAATTCACAATTGCCAAGTTGTGGAAACAACTCAAATGCCCATTAACCCATGGATGGATTAACTGTGGCATATGTATACCATGGAATACTATTCAGCCATAAGAAAAGGTGGAGACTTTACATCTTTTATGTTTACCTGAATAGAGTTAAATGAAACACATTCTTCTTAGTAAAGTATCTCAAGAATGGAAAACAAACAAACAAAAAAAACATATGCAGTAGACTCATACTAATATGTACCCAATATATAAACAACAACAAGCCAGCATGAATAATGAAACACAAATATAGTCTAGCAAGGGGGAGGGGAAAGAAAGCAGAGGGAGTGGGGAGGAGGGAGTGCAGGAGGAAGGAGGGCACTTGGCAGGTTTCACCAATGTGCACAAAGTGAGAGTATTCAGCATACCCCCTGGGTGAAGGGCTCAACTACAACTTGAACTTTGTCTTAGTATTGAAAACAATGTAACCTAAAAATCTGTACACTCATATTAATTTGAAATAAAAAAGTAAAAATAAAAGATTTTCCAGTGCCATTTATTGAAAACTGACTTTTTCTTATTTATGTCTCTGGGGGCTTTGTAAAAAGTACATTAACCATATAAATATAAATCTCTTTCTGAATTCTCTTCTCTTTCTTTGATTTATGTATCTATATTTTTGCCAATACTATATTTTCATAATTAGTAAAGTTATATAGAAAGTCTTGATATCAGGTTCTGTTATTATTATTATTATTATTATTATTTTTGTAGAGACAGAGTCCTACTTTATCTCCTTCGGTAGAGTGCTGTGGCGTCTAGCTGATAGCAACCTCCAACTCCTGGGCTTACGCAAGTCTCTCGCCTCAGCCTCCCAAGTAGCTGGGACTACAGGCGCCCACCACAATTCTGTTATTTTTTTAATCTAATTCTCTTTTAAGATTTTTTTGCCTGTTCTAAGACTCTTTACATTTTTATATAAATTTTTAAATCATCTTGCCAATTTTTACAATAAAAGCCTGCTGGGATTTCGGTTGTGATTGCATTGAATCCATTGATTAATTTGGGGAGGTTTGACAATGTAGCAATATTTACTTTCCCAGTATGTGCCTGGGTCATAGAGAACTATTTATTTTTCTTCTTTACTTATCTCAGAAATATTTCATAGTTTTAAGAGTAAAGTTTTATACATATTTTATTAAATGATCCATGAATGCTTATGATTTTTGATGCATTTCAAATAATATTGTGTTTTAAATTCTATTTTACATTTGATCTTTGCTATTATGTAGAAATATAAGTAAAATATCAACATTATGGCCTATGATCTGGCCAAATTTACTTACTAGTTGTAATATTTTATCATAAATTTATTATATTATTTTCTCTGTTGTTTGCAAATCATGTTGTTTGAAGCAATTTTTCTATTTGCTTTATATTTAGATGCCTTTTAATTTTTTTTTCTTGTCTCATTGTGTTGACAAGGACCTCTAGCCTAATGTTGATTACAGTTATGGAGAATGGACGGCTTGTCTTAAATACAATCTTAAAAGAAATAAACATTTGATGTTAGGTATAGATTTATCTTTGCTTGAGGAAGTTTACTTCTATACCTAGTTTCCTGAGAGGTTTTTATCACAAATAGGTGTCGACTTTTCACAAATGCTTTTTCTGCATATATTGAGATTATATAATTATTTGCCTTTATTCTGGTGGTGTGGTGAATTATATTGATTTCTGAGTGTGAACTCTTGTATTCTGAGATAAAGTTCATTGTGTGTCATCCTACTATAGTGCTGAATATGATTTGTTAATGCTGCATATTTTGTTAAACATTTTTGTATGAATAATTATGAAGAATATTGTTCTGTAATCTTATCTTGTAATGACTTAGTTGGTTTTGATACTAGGGTTATGTTGACATCATAAATGATTTAGATAGTTTTTCTCCTTGCTGTATTCTTTGAAATATTTTGTATCAGATTTGTATTACATCTTTAAATTTTTTGATTGAATTTCTAGCACAGCCAATTAAGCCTATATTTTATAGGTTTATGAAACAAGATATTTTTTATTCAAGAAGATTTTGTAGCTCTTTTCATAGATAAGATTCAGTATATCTTTTTTGTTGTTTTGGTGTTGTTACAGTTAAATTTTCTTAAGTAGTATTATGCTAGCAAGTAAGATGAATTGGGATGTGTTTCCTTTTTTTATTTGTTCTGGAACAATGTATAGTATATAGAAATTCAAAAAATTATTATTCCTTAAAAGTTTAGAGGAGATAACTCATGAAGTCTTCTGAGCTTAAATTCTATTGGAATTACTTGATAACATTTTGATTACTTGACTAATTACTACCCTATTTAAGACTATTTATCTTTAGTCATCTTGGTCATATTGTTTTCATAAAACCATGCTTTTAATGAAATTTTAAAATTGCATTGACAGAGTTATATAAAATATGATAGTACTTAAATTTTCCCAATTCTATTTTCTGAAATAAATTGAGATACTGAAGATTATATAGGGTGGCCATAAAGTTCATGTGCAACTTAAAATAGTATATAAAATTTTAAGAATTAATTTATAAGTCTATAAAGGATAAGACTAAAGCTATAGAGGATTTAAAGGAGGTAATTTCAAAATCTTTACTTATACATATTTTATGTAGTTGTAGTCCTTTGATTGTGGCTTACTTTTTCATGACACAATTGTGTTATGTTTTTCCAGAAATTTAAAAACAATTTAATTACATAGGGTATCCCAAAAGTCCTCTGCAAAGATGACAGGCATAGGAAAAATGGGAAATTATAACTAAATGTAAATTTATTTACAAAATATTCATTACAAAAATTTATCAAATATTTTCTATATGTTGGCCACCTCTTTGTAAAATTTTCCCTATTAATTTCTTTTTGTACATTATTTATACTGTATCTGTATTATAGAGGCTATGGCTTATTCTATTTTTCTTTTTAAAGGTGTAGAGGGTTTTTTTTGACAGTGTACTAAACACTTGGCATGTAATTTTGATTCCATCAAAGCTTGGTTTAGGTCCTATTAGTAATTTTATTTTTATACCGTTATTCCATTTTTATTTTTGAGAACCATCTCTCTACATAAATAAGGGCACAAGTATAATTGCATTTATTTAAGCAAACGTCCAAATGGATGTATATAAGCTATACAGCCAACAGTGGTTATTTGCTGAATTCCTGGGGATTTGTTTTATTATTATTTCAAAGTATTATGGGGGTACAAGTGTTCTTGGTTGCATGGATTGCTTTTATAATACTTTAGTAGTGCTGCTATACAGGGGACTTGACAATTTACACATTCCTGAGAGTGATGATATGATATTTTGAACTGCTGAACAACTCTTAGCAAAAATCTTCCTGTAAGTAGTTACATTCTTAAAAAATTCAAAATATGTTAAAATTATATCTCAAATGCTATAGGCTTGGCCAGGCACAGTAGCTCACACCTGTAATCCCAATACTTGTGAGGCCAAGGTGGGTGGATTGCTTGAGTTTATGAGTTGGAGAACAACCTGAGCCAGAGCAAGAAGTCCTCTCTAAAAATAGCCAGGCATTGTGATGAGCACCTATAGTCCCAGCTGCTTGGGAGGCTGAGGCAAGAGAATTGCTTAAGCCCAAGAGTTTGAAGTTGCTATGAGCTGTGTTATTATAGCACTCTACTGAATGCAACAAAGTGACACTCTTTCTCAAAAAAAAAAAAAAAAAGAAAAGCTATGCTACAGGCTTAAATGTAAAATAGAGGTAGATTCTAGATCCAGATCATTATAATTAGATGCTTTATCTACATCATTAATATCTGCTAGTTGATACTATTTTATTTATTATTTCAAAATATTATGAGGGTACGAATATTTTTACTTACAGGGATCATGTTTGTAATGATTGAGTCAGGTTTAAGGTGACCAGACATCTCGCTTTGGTGGGACAGTCCCAATTTTTAACAATTTGTCCCACGTCCCCCAGTGTTTTAAAAAAGTCCTGATTTTTGGAAAGAATGCATGATAAGCTAGGGAATAGCAGGAGAATGGGAAGGGAATATATGGTTTTTGGCTGCTGAAAAGGTTAATGTAACTCCATTTGGGAATGAAGAGGTTAATGTAACTTCATTTGGAACTGAAAAGGTTAATGTAAACTCCCTACTCCCCTCCTGGGCAAGGTATGAGAAGGAGACTGGCTCCCTCCCTTGCTTCCAGGCAAGGACAATTAGCTCTGAAGGAGCCAAACTGTCTGGAACAAACAAGTAGCCCTGTCCTCGCTAGAGTAAGGTGACCAGATGTCTCGCTTTTGGCGGGACAGTCCCAATTTTTAACAATTTGTCCTGTGTCCTGTGGCATTTTAAAAAAGCCCCGATTTTTGGAAAGAATGCACGACAAGCTAGGGAACACGGGAGAACAGGAAGGGAATATATGGTTTTGGCTGCCATGTGGCTAGTTTGCCAGGATATGTGTTTTATATAATTTTTGTTAATTTTATAATGTTAAACTTTAATAACAAATAATTGCTGAGAACTGATTATCATTGAGAAATGCTTATCAAAGCTTACATTGTTGTCAGGCCCTGCCCCATGGACCCCACCCCTCCAATGGTGTCCCACTTCACCAATGTTAAAATCTGGTCACCTTAGCCAGGCTCCACGTGTACCAATAGCCATATAATGTTCATTGTACCTAGGTTTTGCTCACCCCCTCCTCTTCCTTCTCCTGGGTGATTTCCAGTGAGTTTTTCTTCTCACTGTGTACACGTATGCTCATTGATTAGTTCCAATTCAATAGCATGTACATGTCATGCTTGTTTTTTCATTCTTTAGGTATTTCACTTGGGATAATGGTGCTTAGTTGCATCCGTATGGTTGCAAAAGGCTCTAATTCATACTTCTTCATGACTAAGTAGACACGCACCACATTTTGTTAACCCACTCATGAATTGATGGGCACTTGGCTTGAGTCCACAGTTTTGCAATTATAAATTGTGCTGCAATACTCATTAAAGTACAGGTGTGTTTTTGATGAAAAGACTTTTTTTTTCTTTACTTGGATACCCAGGAGTGGGATTGCTGAATTAAATGATAGGTCTATTTTTAATTCTTTGAGGAGTCTTCATACTGTTTTCCATAGAGGTTGTGCAAATGTGCAGTCCTAGCAATAATGTATAAATGTATAAATATTCTTTTGTCTCTACATTCAGGCCAATATCTGTTGTTTTGGAACATTTTAATAAAATCCATTTTAAGAGGGAGAAAATGATAGATCATTGTAGTTTTAGTTTGCATTTCCCTGATGATTAGTGGTGAGCTTATTTTATATATTTATCGACCATTTGTCTATCGTCTTTAGAAAATCTTCTGTTCAAGTATTTTGCCCACCTTTTAATGGGAGTGTTTGATTTTTCTTTCTAATTCGTTCAAGTTCTTTGTAAATTCTGAATATTAGCCCTTTATCAGATGTAGACCTTGTGAATATTTCCTGCCATTCTGTACATTGTCTATTTACTCTGTTTATTATTTCTTTAGTTGAGCAGAAATGTTTTAAATTTAATCAGGTATTATTTATTTCTTTTTGTTGTTACTTTGATTGCCATTGGGTGGGAAGGAGTCTTCATAAATGATGACTTGATGCTTTAAGACAACTTTGTCTTTGTCTAGCAGGATTCCATCTTCCATGGCTCAAGAGGTTGGACATAGTACTATTTATCTCTACCTTTTTGACTTTGAACAGATGTTACATAAAACAAAAGACTCCCATACTCACTCTATGCTGTTATTAGAATCTTTCTAGCACCACCTCATTTATAGAAAGTTACTTGTTTGGACCTTAATTCCTAGAATTTGATGCACTACCACCAGGTCGTCTCCTTTTCTACCCAATATTTTCTAGGATTTAGAATCTCTAGTTGGATATATGAAGAGATATCAATCAGTCTGAATTAGGATAGAGGTCTGCTTGCCTACCTAAAATAGTTGTATCACCAGCAATAAACTCCAGAGTTTCTTAAACTTACCTCATTCTTATACTATTTTCACATTATTTCCCCATAGTTAAACACCACCTGCTTATTTGCCTAGCATTTTTAAACAAATTTTAAGTCAGATAACTTTTCAAAAAACTGATCTCATCTGAAGTAATAGTAGTCAATATTTCTGAATAGGTTAATAATTCTAAATAGTTTAGGTATAAGATATAGTAGCAAATATTAGTTATTTGTTTCTTGTTAGTTTTCAATTTTTTTATATGTTTTCATGGGTATTTTATTGAAAACAGAAGGGATTAAGTAATATTTGCCAGGTAAATGAGTTTTAATACTTCTAAGGTTTCATTCTTCATGGACTTGAATTTAATCATTTACTTAACATATAGACAAATAAGCAATTTTTGAAAGTTCCAACTTGCAAATGGATAGTTTATCTCTGAGGAACTTATACAAAGACATATTAAGAAGAAGGTAGGTAAAGTGTACAGTGAAAATAGTCTCTTCGTAGTAAGGTATATATCGATACACATATAAAAGAACCTATAATAATTTACAAGATTCTACTACCTACTTTATTGACATTATAAGAGTGAAGTCAGTGTTAAATAAGGTGATAAATATAAATTCATTGTGAAATTTTACATGAACAAATAATTGTCATGTTAATTTTCAGCTTAACTTGTAAGTTGAAGAAAATATTAGCCCAGTGCCAACACTGTCTCTATGTTTCTAAATTAAGCTGAGTAAATAAATATATAAAATAAAATGAGGCCTAGGACAAGGACCAACAGATTAAATAGATACTTTAGAGTAAGCAAGCTCAGAGCAGCCCAGTGGCTGCTCTCCTCTGAGAGAAAGAATTCTTTTATAAAAACTGCAAAATCACACACATGGCTATTGACAGAATTAATATGTGTTTATTGACTTTACATCAAATTCAAGGTCATAAAAAGCACTGCCCTCTTTCATATTTTCCTGGAGAAAAATATATTGAAGGAGGAACAGATAGAGGTAATTTGAATGGTTCTTAGATAAAATGTTGAAAAGCACTTGAAGGGTTTCCTTTATTTTGCCATTTGTTCACACACCATGGATTTAGTATTTAAATGAGTTTTTTTTTTTTTTTTATTGCCGAATCCATTGAGTCAGTGAACTATATCTTTATCAGGCTGCTAGTGTGGTGGAAACACAGAATGGCCATCCTGGGACCCATAATTTAACCACCCCATAGGTATCAATGAGTTTAAGGTATTTGCTACCATGTGAGTGTTGGAGGATATATTTAAATTATTTTCCAGCTTCCAGAAATATACCCCTTCTGCAGTAGAACTTTGGCTGAGTCTGAGGAACTGGGAATAAACACAGATAATAAAAAGAGAAAACATAATTACTCGAGGCATTTCAGTGGTCAACAAATTGACGTCTTGCCCTTGCTTTTCAGTAGAAAGGAACAAATTTACAAGCTTTTCATGAATTCTAGTTGTTTTCTTCTTAAAATTATGCCAACAGACTCTAAAGAATAGTTATTATTTGTGTGTTTCAAGATTAGATGTATAAAAGAAAAGATAATGATCAAGGATAATAGAGATGCTAATCGTGAAAACTCTACCGGCTCAGAACATGTGTGGGTGAAAGCAATGACACTGTGTTAAAGTGATCACTTCACTATGCTGCTGAAACTTCACTTCATTACCTCCCTCATAACCTCAGATTTTGTGCTTTAAGATTCAGCTGAGGGTTACATAATTAATTTATTCAGTATTTGTTAATATTTACTTTGTCTTTTAGACAGCTATCTTGTAGATTTGCATTAAAACAAAGATACCTTGTTTTACACGGCAGATTTTTTTTTTTTTTTTTTTTTGAGACAGTCTCGCTATGTCACCTTTGGTGACACCAGTACTGTGGTGTCACAGCTCACAGCAACCTCCAACTCCTGGGCTTAAGTGATTCTCTTGCCTCAGCCTCCCAAGAAGCTGGGGCTACTGCCACAACACCTGCCTATTTTTTGTTGTAGTTGTCATTGTTGTTTAGTTGGCCTGGGCCAGGTTTGAACCTGCCAGCCTTGGTGTATGTTGCTGGGGCTGTAACCACTGTGCTACAAGCACCAAACCCACTGCAGATATTTTTTACTTTTACCAATTGATAGTTGGAGACAACCCTGCTCAAGCAAATCTCTGGATTCCATTTTTCCAACTTCATGGGCTCACGTTGGGTCTCTGTCTCGTATTTTGGTAATACTTACATTTTAAATTTTATTATTATTATTATATTGTTATGATGATCCATGATCAGTGATCTTATTGCTTCTATTGTAATTGTTTTGAGGTGTCATGAATCACATCCATGTGAGACAGTGAACATAATTGATAGATATTGTGTGCCCTTATTACTCTATTGACCAGCTAGTCCCTCATCTTTCTCTCTCCTTATCTCGAGCCAAAACAGTAATGAAATTAGACCAGTTAATAAATAACCCCACAGTGACCTGTATGTTCAAATGAAAGTAAGAGTTGTCCATCTCTCACTTTAAATCAAAAGGTAGACATGACTGAGCTTAATGAGGAAAGCATGTTGAAAGTTGAAAGAGAGGTCAAAAGCTTGGGCTCTTGCACCAAATGGTTAGCCAACTTACAAATGCAAAGGAAAAGTTCTTGAAGGAAAATTAAAAGTGATGTTTTAGGGCACACAACCTGATAAGAAAGCAAACTGGCTTTTTTAAAAAAATTGAAACAGTCTTACTCTGTCACCCTGGGTAGAGTGCCTTGGTGTCATAGCTTACAGCAACCTCAAACTCTTGGGTTCAAGAGATCCTCTTGTCTCAGTCTTCCAAATAGCTGGGACTACAGGCACCTGCCACTACAACTAACTAGTTTTTCTACTTTTAATAGAGGCTGGTCTCAGACTTCTGAGCTCAGGCAATCCACCCTCCTTGGCCTCCCAGAATGCTAGGATTACAGATATGAGCCTTTATGCCTGGCCAGAAAGCAAAAGTCTTATTGCTAATATAGAGGAAATTTTAGTAGTCTGGTTAGAAGTTCAAACCAGCCACATTCCACTGAACCAAAACCTAATCCAGAGCAATTCTGTGGAAGCTTAGAGAGGTGAAGAAAGGGCAGAAGAGCGCTTAAAAGCTAGCAGAGGGTTGTTCATGATGCTTAAGTACAGAAGCCATCTCTGTAATATAAAAGTACAAGATGAAGCAGGGATTGCATTAAAATTATATATTGCTTTGGATAGTATGGACATTTTAACAATGTTAATTCTTTCCACCCATGAGCATGGTATGTTTTTCCATTTGTTAATATTTTCAGCTATTTCTTTTCTTAGCGTTTCATAGTTCTCTTTATAGAGATCTTTCACATCCTTTGTTAGGTAAACTCCCTAACAAAGCCTAGATGATAGCACATCTGTTTACAGCATCATTTACTGAATGTTTTAGGTCCCTTGTTGAGACCTAACATTCAGGAAAAAAAAATTCCTTTTAAAGTATTACTACTCTTTGACTATGCACCTGGTCACCCAAGAGCTCTGATGGAGACAGAACTCCTTCTGAATGTTTTCATGCCTGCTAACGCAATATTTATTCTGTAGTCCATGAATTAAGGAGTGTTTGTGACTTTCCAAGTCTTATTGTTTAAGGAGAATATTTAATAAGGCTGTAGCTTCCATGTTTCCTTTGAGAATTGTAGGCAAATTGTATTGATAATGACCCTGTGGAGGATCTAGGAAAAGTAAATTAAAAATCTTTTGAAAAGGATTTTTACCATTTTAGATGCCGTTAAGAACATTTGTGATGTGAATCTCTCTAAATGTAGAATAAAAATGTCTTAACGCAATACCTCAGAAAATGACTGAAGGCTATGTTGATGAGTTTGATGAAAATATTTCAGATTGTGTATGGAACCAGCACACTGTACCCCATGACTGCATAAATGTACACAGCTATGATTTAATAAAAAAAGAAAAAAGAACATTTCTGATTCATGGAAGGATGTTAAAATTTCAACATTAATAGGAATCAAGAAGAAGTTGATTTGAACCTCAGAGAAGACTTGAGGGGTTGAAAACTTTAGAAGAGGAAGTAACTGTGGATGTGAAAGTAACAAACTAGAATTAGAAGTGGATTCTGAAGATGTTATTGAATATTTTAGTAATATTTGCTGCAATTGAATGATAAAACTTGAATGGATAAGGAGTTGCTTCTTGGGATGAAATGTCCTCCTGCTTGAAATGACAATGAATACTATCAAAACAGCATCATATGCAACAGAGAAACCGTTCATGAAAGGGAGAGTCGGTCGATGAAGCAAACATCACTGTTGTCTTACTTTGAGGAATGGGCACAGCCACCCTAGCCTTCAGCAACTACCACCCTGATCAGTCAGTAGCCATTACCATTGAGGCAGGACCTTCTACTAGAAAAAGATTATGACATGCTGAAGATTGCTTTGGTCTTTAGCATTTTAGCAATAAATATTTTTAAACTAGGTATGTATAATGTATTTTAAACATAAAGTTATTGTACACTAGTAGATGCCCGTATAATATAAACATATGCACTGGGAAGCCAAAAAATTCTTTTACTTTATTGAAATATTTGTTTCAATGTGATGTGGTGGTCTGGAACTTAACTCAAATATCTTTGAGGTATGTCTGTTCTCTTAGCATGTTACCTCTTTTGTCTTCTAAACTATGCCTTAGTTCTGTTTTAACCAGGGTTTTCAGTGTCTGTTTCTGGACAGGTAATCTGATCTTAAATGTTTAGTATTAAAATGTACTAGCCTGCAATTAAATAAAAGCCTCAGCAGAAGGTGAGTGGGATAGTCTGATCTTCAATGACTCAAAATTCCATATTTTCTGGTTTATTACTATATTTGTGACTAATAACTTATGAGAGAACCAAGCCTGATATAACTCCAGTAGGGGTAAAGGTCAGGGATGTGATCCCAATGCAGGGAATAAATAGAAGCGCCCTTTCTGTAGTTGCAGAAATATTACTATTCTGACACATCAACAGAGCAGATGTCCTGAGCTTATTTAAGAGGCATCCAAATAACAGCTTAAGTTCAAAGAGTTTTGCAATAAAAAATACTTATAAACATTTAAAATATGTTGTACATAGTGTAAAGAGTATGGATTCTACTATTTCTGAGAAAATTGTAATATGTCTGACTCTATTTTATCTTCTATAAAATGTAAACATAATATTCTTCAAGCTGACTGTTAAACTAGATAAAATACATAGACAGAGAAGAACATAGTTCTTAGTGTGTACTAGGTAAGGAACAAGTAGGTAATTATCATTTAGATAAGTTTATTTAATGCTAAAAATCCCTATAAGCTAATATTTTAGTGAGAATTTCAGAATATAAAACTACTATGCCCATGGGTTACCATTTGACATCCAACACAGGTTACAAACCTGATTCTCATATCAACTCTATTGCTGGCAAATTCTTTAATTTTGGTACACTTCTGACTCAGTTTTTACATTTATAAAATGAAGTGATTTTTGATCATATTTACCAAGATTCTTCTGTTTCACGTATTTTCTGGAAAATGAAAACCATAGTTAAAAACCCTTCAACACTCTTACTAACTTCTAGAAAATATAATTACCTAAATGGGGTGACTTTTAGGTGACCACTTCTCAGACTTAGGTGAGTAGGCAATCTTGGAACTTTATTCCAGAATACTGTAGTTACTTCTGATAATATCATCCATGATTTTCCCTAAGAGTACAGCAACTATGGTAACATAGGTTTTGATATTTTGAAAACAGAAAGGTTGTATAGGCTGCCAAGTGGTAATTGACTTTTGATTTCTGGCACCCACAGCATTAAGTGGATTGTATATGTTTGTATGCCAGATTTCAAAGCCAAAAGTAAAAGAACAAAAACTGCTGAGTATTTGAGCAGTGTAGGATTTAGATCAGAGTATTCCAATTATTCTACATCCTTATACTCAAACTAGAGTATCAGTACCTCCCGGGAGCTTATTGGTAAAATAGAATTTCAGGCCCCACCTAGACACAAATGATCAGAATCTATATTTTTAACAAGCCCTTCTAGGAGAATTGAAATTAGAGAAATAATTCTCTAGAACACTTAAAAAATAAATTATTCTTTCTCCGAATTATTGATACAGGATCACAAACTTCAAATAATGAAATAACAAGGAATCTTAGTAGATATCATGACAACAGTTCTTTTTACAAACAGTTGTTGATTTCAAGTGTCTTAACCTTAAGACCAGACCAAGTATAGATTACACGTTTAAAAAAAAAATAATTTCTTTATAAGGTAAATGTTAAAAGAGGTTTTAAATTTTTAGGAAAATAATATTTTAATTCAACATATGGTATACTAAATGTATACACAGAACTGATTAATTAAATTCTATAGGTGAATGTCTAATTAAAACTTATAATTTATTATTATTTTAAAATTATTTTACAAAATAGTCCTGTAGCAATCTTGTCATTTTTCCACATGGTGTGCTATCTTCCCAATGAAATCTCACACATTCTGTAGCTCAACAATATAGAAATAAATTGCAGCAAGATAGAATTTTTCACAGACTACCAGTAGCTGTGGCAAGAAAACCTTGATTACACTATGGGCCATTCAGTTCCAGTATTCTCATACAACTAAGTAATTAATTCATTATTCTATTCAATACCTAATTATTGAGGCATCCAAGTGTCAGGCATATTCTAGGAGCCAGAGAGAGAGCAATGAATGAAAACGACTCACTCCTCTGTCTTCTCAGTATTTCTAATCTATCAATTGGGGGAGATATATACGGATCAATTAATAAACAAGCAGTTATCATTACAAGCTATGATAGGCACCTGTGAGTGTTAAGAATCTGGGACAGCTTCCTGGCAGAAGTGGCACTAGAATTGAGATGAGAAAGATGAGCAGGACATAACTGGGTAGGAGCTAAAGAGTGGGAAGAGAATTCCAAGTTCAGGATTGATTTAAACAGAACCCCATGGAGAAGGAGAGAATGGAATGTGTAAGTGTCACAAAGAATACAGAGAAGAGGTGGCCTGAGATGGTGCTAGAGAGGTGGTAGGCAGAGGTCAGATAAAGGAGGAGCTTCAGAGCGTGCTAATGAGTTGGGTCCCTATTTAAAATCCTTCAAAAGGAAGCCAAGGGTGGATTTTTTTTTTTTTTTTTTTTGAGACAGAGCCTTAAGCTGTCACCCTGGGTAGAGTGCCATGGCTTCACTGCTCACAGCAACCTCCAACTCCTGGGCTCAAGCGAGTCTCCTGCCTCAGCCTCCCAAGTAGCTGGGACCACAGGCGCCTGCCACAACGCCTGGCTATTTTTTGGTTGCAGCCATTATTGTTGTTTGGCGGGTCCAGGCTGGATTCGAACCTGCTACCTTAGGTGTATGTGGCTGGCACCTTAGCTGCTTGAGCCATAGGTGCCGAGCCCCAAGGGTGGATTTTAACAGAGAATATGAAGAGAACTTTTTATGCATGTATGTATTTATTTAAAGATCACACTAGCCGTGGCGTGGAGAATCCACTGGTTAAGAGACTGGAAGGGTAAAAAGTAACAGGTAAACCAGTAGTGGTGGTGGCAGTAGTCACAGCAATAGAGGATTAAGATAATGGCAATGATGAAGATAAAAGTAGCTGGATTCTGGCAGTACCAAGGCAAGGTTTTGATGAGCAGTTGGAGGGAGAAGACAGATTTAGGGCACTGTCTGGATTTAGGGCTTATGACCCTTCATGGCTGGTAGTGAAGGGACTCAAGTATGAGATCATGAATTTTGTTTAGACAAGAAGACTTTCTTTGGCTCAAATTCTATTAGGTCACTAAAAGCATTTGATTAGAATGACAAATCTTTAGGATGAGAATAATAAACATTTTACTATGCATTAGTTATGGCATGCCACAAAAACATAATGTCTAGTGATTAATAGGGAAATTGAGGGGATGAAGGGGTTGGCACATTGTAAGTAAACTGTTAACATTTGATACTGTTGTTTGTACATATTACAGGTATTCTTTAGCCTTTGTCTCTTCCATATACTCTCTTTGTCTCTTCCATATACTCTGCAATATATTGGTCACTTCTTTACATGTTAATTCAGAAGAAATATTTTTACCTGTTAGCTCTCTTTAACTTGAGCATTTCCATCATGGCGGTGGGGATAAGGAATATTGTTTTGAGTAAAGACACCTCCTGATTAAGGTACAATGTTTGCAGAGAGCTCCCAGATA
This sequence comes from Otolemur garnettii, assembly GCF_000181295.1. Classification (NCBI taxonomy): domain Eukaryota; kingdom Metazoa; phylum Chordata; class Mammalia; order Primates; family Galagidae; genus Otolemur; species Otolemur garnettii. Next base: position 18,492,952 of record NW_003852403.1, read on the forward strand.
GGCTTTGCAATTGCTCTGTATCGGTTTTAATATCTCTTCCTTCAGCTGTCCAGCAGCAATTGTTCAGGGAGAGTGCAGCTGAGCTAACATTCAGCATCCTGCCACCGTGAACACTGGTTACTGAAATATGTAGGTACTTTCCTACTGATAAACAGATCTTACCCTGTTGCCTCTAGTCCCCAAATGCTCCCTGCTGGCTCCAGCACTCCTGCTTGTCAAATATGACTCCCCCTCCCCCATTACTGTTTAACTGGTTCATATACAATATTACACCTACACTCACATGGAAAGTAATCTACTTAGTTACAATACCAAGAATCCAAAAGAACCAGTGTCTTCTGTTCTTCCATAAGTCTTTATAAAAAGTCAAGATCCCTGAACCTGAATTTGATAAATTTTCAGTAATGTAGTCACCACTAATATACAAATCTTGATCGTTTCATAAGAACTTAGGTTTAATAACCATAAAAGAGAACAAAAAAGTTGTTTTATTTATAAAATGGTACAAGAAAAAATATTTTTTCATTCACTTGTTATTTAGAAATGATCCAAAATATGCTGATTAGACATGATTCTTACCTATTTAATAAAGTACCTAAAAAAAAATCCTTCAAGCTGCTTGCAGTGGCTGCCCCTATGGTTCCAGCTGCTGTCCCTGGAGCCCAGGAGTTCTAGTTCAGCCTGGACAACAAAGGGAGACCTCCATATCAAAAAGAAATTAATTTTTTAGAAGTCTTTTAAGTCATAGCTCAGCTTCAATTATTCTGTATCCAAATGCCATGTCTTTAAAATGGTTGTGTAATCTAGACCCACATTAACTTAGGACTGGCATTCACTTACAAGCAGATGGGAAGCTGAGTTTTGATATATGTGCAACATATATGTGAAAAAGTCGAGTGTGACTTTTTACACATACACACACAGAGCAGGATCTCTGTAAGTTGACCACCTGAGAGACTGTAACACACTAGTCAACATTTGAAGGTGGTCAACGTAAGGAACTTGCATTGAATACATGTGGTGCACGTGGAGTCCATGAAAAATAGGTCAACTTAAGGTGGTGATCAGTGCAAGGGAGGGAGGTGGTCAACGATGGAGGTTCTACTATATATCAATACATGAAAAGGTGTTCTAAGTAAATAAGTTGGACCCATTCTTTAGTGCTTCCTAGTGAGTTTCTTCAAATACAGTACTTATTATTTCTCCGAATTTTTTAACCTGTAATGCTCTTGCTGCATGATGTTAAATGTATATTTTATGCCCCATGATTTCTAGCTAGTTCATTTCAGTCTGTTTCCCTGAAGTTGATGGAAGGAGGAGTTAATATCCCCAGCTTTCTAACGGCAGACACTGAAAAGGATCACGCCTGTCTCCAGAGTTACTGGCTCTCTAAACCACACTGCAAGAAATATTACAGGCAACAGATAGTTTCATTTTCAATTTAGACACCCATTATTTGATGTTTACAGGCCATTTCTAATTCTAAGTCCAGAATTTATGGTTTGTTCTGGCGATTATCATCACAGCAATCTCCCGCGACTGGGCTGTGCTTCACTGGGAGCTTTGCGCTGCTTTATCAGGGCTCCCTGACGTCTGCAGCTGATCTATAGCTCGGCGTTCAAATCACCCGGCTCAGAGAGGCTTGGTTTATGACTCCCCAGATGTCTGTCTTTTCTGATGGGTAGGTTAGTCTGCAACATCTCAGTGAGGGAGAAGGTTGACCCTTGGGACAGAGGGTAGTGGTCATTAAACAAATAAAACTCTAACATTAAAGATTCTGAACCCATCTGAATCAAACTAAATGATATCACGTATTAAGTTAAATGTACTGAGTTTTTTTCAGTGGTAAATAATAATGAAACATAGATGTTTCCTGGTTTGCCTTCCAAACCTAAGATAAAAAGTAACATATAAATCTCTTTAATACATGATAACATAGTAGCAGCAATTGCTTCAGATTCAGAAGCCCATTTCAAATGGCTATTTTATAGTTTCTCTTTTGAATAGGCCAGTACTTAATTTTGCCTCTCCGGTGCCTGCGTGTTCTGTAAGTTCTATCCAATAGCATCTATGAAAGCTCACTGAAGGACTTTCAAAATCTCTGCACATGGATTGTCTACAGGAGAATCACTCACCAAATGTGCATTTTGAATGGATGTGGAGGGACATGCCATAGCCTGGATAATATTTCATCTTAAATCTTGCTGATTGGACTGGTCCCCAGACCATCTTTGTCACTAATGCCTACTTACTCTTGCACTTTTGCTGTGGCTTGCCCCTTGCTCTTCCTCCCTCCAAACTAGAGGAACAAAAGAGACGGGGGCCTGGGCTTGGTCTTTAAAAGGCTTGCTGTCTCTTCTTCCCTCAGTTACCCACAGCTTAGCATTTCCAGGATAACTCATCTATCCAGTGGAAGTAGAGACAAAGGGCTGAGAGAGAAACAGAAAAACCCACTGGAGATAGGATTGTGAATGAAGTCCTCCCCAACTTCCGTCCAACCATACCCTCCAGGTTAAGTTTTCCCAGTGTGACTGACCAACAAACCAGGAATATTCTTCCAATAGTATTTTTTCTTACTAAATGAAATAAAAATACTCATCCCAGGGCAGCGCCTGTGGCTCAAAGGAGTAGGGTGCTTGCCCCATATGCCAGAGGTGGTGGGTTCAAACGCAGCCCTGGCCAAAAAAAAAATTACTCAGCCCTGTAAGAAAATACCTCTAGCAGGCAATGAACACCACCAATAGTAATATTTAGCACATAGTATCACATCCAGACAGGCCCCCAAGAAATCTGTTCCTATAACCCATTTTACAGAAGAGCAAATTGAGACCCATAGAGACTGTGTGACTTGGCCCACGGCACCCATCTACTAAGTGGGAAAGATAGGACCTAACGCCTCTTCTCTGACTCACTAAGTAGAGTCTTTTTTCCCTTCCCCATCAGTATTTTGAAAAAAAAAAGAAACTTAGAAAGGCGTACTTGAAATTATTCTTAGAAATATCACTTTGAATAGGCAAGGATTTTCTTTGAAGTTGCAGCATGAATTTTAAGTTTGCATCATTCTGATATCAGGGTTCTGTACAAGTCTGGGGCACCACCGAGAGCTGGACTCTGTGCCCTTAGGGCTCCTTCCTTTTGGTGCCCTTCTTTCTACTCAACTGACCCGGACACCCCTCTCAGGCCAGGCCTCTGACAATTGTTAGTATTCTGTGTATGTCTTACCAACCTCCTCCTCCTTCTGTTTTCCCCAATAACACATATCCAATATGTGGGATGTTTCCAAGGCAGCTTTTGGAATTTAAAACTAAAATAGCTAAGATGTTTAAAAAAACAGATAAAATAAAATTATACATGTATTTCTCCCTATTTCTTTAATTTTACACAGTGGGATAAATCCTTTCCTTAACCCTGGTTGAAAAGTCAAGCAGTGCCAAAACGTCTGTGTCACTCCCTCACCTCTAACCACTAATTAGAATGTAATTGTCAAAACATCTGTCCTGATTTGCATTGGGCTAATCCCCCGTAGTTCAGGGCTATTATAGGAAGGAAAGTAGCAGTTGAAAGAGAATTTAGTGGCTTTTTCCTTTTTTCTTTCTTTTTCTCCCCTTTTCTGGGGTGGAAGCAAGGGGAGGCAGGAAAGATAAGGATGACAGGAAAGTTCTTCTAGGGCTCTGGGTGTTGAAGGCTGAGTTTTCTCCTGGACTGGCCATGGTAATTAACACAGTGCATCAGCCTGGTCATTTCAGGGAAGTTTATTATTTTGCATATTGCCTATTTGCATAGGTGCAGGCAAATTGGGGGGACACAACAAAAAACAGAATGAGACCCTAGGCTAACAGCTGCAGGGAGCCCTGCCCACTCCAGGCCTGCCCAACCAAGGCAGGCAGTGATTCCTGGATCCTGAGGGGGTAGCTGTGTAAAGAGAGCTGCTGGACAGGAGCTGTGGCGTTTAGTGGTAGAACACGGTCAGCTTACAACAACCCCATGCAATAGCAGCCTGAAAATATGTACTTCAACTTTTCTCCCCTCCTGCTTCCCTGTGCCTTGCTTTGACCAAACCCATCGAGAGCCCAGAAAAGTCTTTGCAGTATCTGGAGCCTGGAAGCAGACAGTATGCTAAAGAAGAATGGGAATCCAAAATTAGCTTTCTTGGCTCGGTGCCTGTGGCTCAAGTGGCTAAGGCGCCAGCCACATACACCTAAGGTGGCAGGTTCAAATCCACTGCAGGCCCGCCCAAACAACAATGACAGCTGCAACCAAAAAATGGCCAGGCACTGTGGCGGATGCCTGTAGTCCCAGCTACTTGGGAGGCTGAGGCAGGAGACTCGTTTGAGCCCAGGAGTTGGAGGTTGCTGTGAGCTGTGATGCCACTTCACTCTACTGAGGGCAATAAAGTGAGACTCTGTCTCTACCAACAAAACAAAACAAAACAAAACAAAATTAGCTTTCTTAATATAAATCCTCTCTAAGAAAAACCTTCCCTGGTCTTTACACATTGTGACCTTTATACCTTATTATGGATGTGGAGGTTTCATTCAGAGTCATATAACTAGTTATTGATTATTTCTTTGGAAAATCATTATCTTGGTCTAGCACATCAATGTTCCATGTACATCTTGATTCTTTAGTTAGTGCTAAAATTTTTAAGTGAAATAAAGAGGAATAGAAAATGTCAAATATTAGATGGAGTCTGACAGTAGAGGAAAAATGGAGAGAGGAGGTTTGAGCAGGAGCTCAAGTGACTCTTGAGGTTGGTGCCTCTCAAGTTCCACCATAAAGATCAGCATTTATTCTGAGGGAACCTATGTCAGATCCTGTTTGTGAGTTCTTTCTGTTAAAGATGTCTGTACAAATCAATATTTACAGTGAATAATATTTTCAAAAGGCTAAGAGGACTTGCTACAAAAGAATAGATTTGTGCGTCTTTTAAAATTTTTTATTTCAGATTGATATGGGGTAAAAATGTTTAGATTGCATTTATGCATCTTATTGTACATGACATTGCTAATCTATCCTGAAGGAAACTTTCTCATATGTCGAGTTTCTTGAAAGTGGAGGCTACCTTTATTTAATTTTCTTACATGCTGGAGAATCTGAAACTCTTTAAGTTACGGACCTTGAATGTGCTGATTGAAAATAGCATAGAAAATATTTCTGTTAATCAGTAAAAAAACTCCATGTCCATGTACTTTTGTAGTGTTAAAAATAAATATGTCAGATTGACACAGATTACAGTTAAGAGTGAAAACAGTAATCAGAATGGTGGAAATCTACCTATTGTAGATTTCATAGCTACAGGCCATGGAAATACTTCGTTTGATAGTCTATGATTCAAATTCCATAAAGCCCACTGTTGGCTGAAGTTTGACCTATTGAGTATTATTAAACTAGGAAAACTTGACTTCAGAAATCGAAAGAGTAGGAATTGGACTTATAAAACTGGAGAAATGGCAGAAGACAACATTTTAACAAGATCAGTGGTGTCCTAATTACCCCCAAAGCATCGTAAGAGAGAGAAAAAAATGCTAGAAAACAGTGGTTCTATTTCAAAGATGGCAAATAATTTATGTGTGTTTTGTATACAATGCCATATTATTGCTTATTAGACTTTAGTTTGGTTTTGAATAGGAAAGAAACAGTCTTTGGCCTAAGAGCTCACAGTATAATTGCCAAGATAAAATACTGCATTCTTCCACTTTCTTCCAGAAGTGAGCTAAGCGTCCCCTTCTTTATAGGATGAGGATGGTAATACCTGCTTTATAAGGTTGTTATGAGCATTACATGAGCTAATGAGAAAGCTTAGCTTTCCTATAGATCTTATCTTTAGGATCATAGTTATTTTCTTTAGATGTAGCCATTCTCCTAAAGCTGGCTGCTGGGTCAAGGATCACAAAATCAAAATGATTTCTACAGCTAGCCAGATCTCCTTCCAAAACACGCAAATATCCTCTGCCAGTGACTTAAGAAAATAATTTTAGAAATTGAAATGTCACTAAAGACATGATGTGTGATTTAACCATTCATTGATTTTAGAGGGCTAGGAACTTTGGCTTTTATATCTGTATTTTATCTACATTAACTGTCTTGAATAGTCGACTATGTTCGAGGGGCCAGTATTACTTGCAACATGATATCTATAATCTTGCTGATGACCATAGTAAATCTCCCCCGAATAGATCTGCATCATGTTTCATATGTTCATTCATTCATTTATTCACTTATTCTTTAAAAATTCATTCAAATGATTAATAAATACTGAGCATTCATTATGAAAAGCGCACTGGGGATATAGCAGTGAATAAAATAACTCATGTTCCTTACCCTTAATAATCTTACAATTAGTTGTATTGCTAATAATAAATATAAGTCATTAAGTGTCAGTTATAAGACAGTGACTGCTCTACATGCTTTTTGCACATTATCTCATTTAATGCCCATCAAAACCTTATAAAGCAGGAATTCTCCTCCTCAACCTACAGATAAGGAGAAGCTCAGCTTATACACCTGGCATGTGGGCACTTTGTTGATAAGTCTTAGAACTAAAATTTGAAGAATATTTCCTCCTGATTCAAATAGTGCAAGAACGTTCTACTGCAGTTTAACATAAATGTTATTTTAAATGCAATTGATATTAAATGTCCTGACAAGCTGAGAAAATAACCCAGTTTCCAAAGCACAGAAATTATGTTAAGCTCTTTTTAGATGCCAATATCACGACTGGCTGATTTAATCAATTTTGATGGCAAGATTAGGCACATTTCTTATTTCATCGTTTTAAACCATTTTTCCTTCAAGTTAGATATTTGTTCAAATATATTAGAACAAGCGGCAAAGAGAATACACACACACACACACAACCTGGGAGACTGACAGATATTCCATTATTCTTCTGTGTCAAATAAAAACATTAGCAATTACTCCTAAATAACACCACCATTCCATAAAAGAAATGATCAAAACTTTAATAGAAGAAAATGAAAATATTCTCAAAAAAAGCATTCTCTTAGCTAAATCGCTTTATGATCCCTGTATTTGTATTCTGGTGCATGAACACTGCAGGAAGTGTGCAGGAACCATGATGGGCACAGTCTCTTTGGATCCTGTCCCGACCCTATGTGCAACCTTCAATTGTGAACTTACTCCTTTCCTTCTATAGTAACCATAGGATGATTTATAAGAACAGCGATTAACCCAGGATTTGGCAAGCTCTGAAATCCACGAGAGTGGGGGGCCACAGCAAGTTTAGTTGAATGCTCAATCACGGAAATAAGTACATTTCATATTGTAAATTTCTCCTGATAAAAAGCAATATTGGTTCTGGAGTTTTCTGAGTTGGAGTGAGGAGTGAGAAACTCTAGCAGGAAGACAAGAAAAATGGGAGGTGGGTATTGCAGTAAATTATCACAAAATGTAGTAGCTCAAAGTAGACATAGCGAAAGAAGCATTGATTTTAGGGAACATGTGTCGGACTCTTTCTGACTCTTCAGGTAGTCTGCTTCAGGGTTACCCAGTCGTCCTTGAGGGGGATCTTTGCACTGCGCTTGCACATATGTGTGGCTCGTAATTCACAGAAACTTCTTTAAAAGAGAAAGCCCTGCCTGGCACTCTGGGAGGCCAAGGTGGGTGGATTGCTTGAGCTCAGGAGCTTTGAGACCAGTCTGAGCAAGAATGAGATCCGTCTCTATTAAAAATAGAAAAACAAGCTGGGCACAGCAACACATACCTGTAGTCTCAGCTACTCAGGAGGCAGCAAGAGGATTGCTTTGAGCCTAAGATGTTGAGGTTGCTGTGAGCTATGATGCCACTGCACTCTACCCAGGGTGACAGAGTGAGACTGTCTCAAAAATAAATAAATAAAATAAAATCTCTGGTTTATATCCATCTCTGCTCTGAGATTTGGAGAAAGTGAGTCACATCCCAGGTACGATGATTTGTTTTATTTGTTTGTTTGTTAGTTTTACAGTGCAAGCTCAAGCTTATTTCTTTCCTGTTTGGTGACTATTGATTGAAGTACTATAGTCTGGTGTAAACATGTCTGGTGTGAAAACACAGGCGACTGACTGGAGGGTCAGTATTTGGCCACTTCTTAGACTACACATAGCAATAGAGCACTCTAATACCACATACTATTAGGGTTGGTAGGAACCCGGGAATTTAGTTAAATGACCTTCTTTTATACATACTAAGCACCTTTGAGACTAAGGACAAGGGTGGTGATTCACCTAAGTCATGGTCAACCAGGGAGCTTATTGTAGAACTCCCATTTTCTGATCCACACATTAGCAGTCATCTTCATATCAAGTTTATCATACCGTTTTGTAGGGCATAATGATAACAGACTTTGAACAAAAAACCTGATTTAACAGAATATTTGGCAACTAAAAGGATGGATATTGATAACTTTTGTTAAAAATATAAACACTGTTAGAAAAAAAAAATATATAAACACTGGGAAAAACCCCGTTGGGACTTTTTCCATTGTATTGGAAGCTTTGCTGTCCTTTTAGAAACTATTGGTTTGTCACTTCTAAAAATATATATGTGTGTGTATCATATACTATTAACAAAAGTATTTTCATTTATATCATATATCATTAATGAAAGTATTAGCCATTATTTCATTTACTCATTCACCCACAGCTGTTGAGTGCCAGATACTAAAATAAATACTAAGATTATAGAGTTAAGAGTTGAAAATTTCAAAGGCAAAGCAGAGTGCAAATAAAACATAACACGAAGTTTCATACGTGTTATAGTTGAAATATGTGAAGAGATTACACAAATGAGAGGATTTATAATTTTTCATTTTTATTGTGAGGTTGAAGAGAGTTAGAAAATGTGATATAAGGCTGGGTGCAGTGGCTCATGCCTGCAATCCTACCATTCCGGGAGACTGAGGCAGGTGGATCACTTGAGCTCACAAGTTTGAGACTAGCCTGAGGAAGAGCAAGACCCTGTCTCTAAAAAGTAGCTGGGCATTGTGGTGGGCACCTGTAATCCCAGCTACTTGGGAACTGAGGTGAAGAATTTCCCTGTTGTGTGAGAAGAGAGGAGAGCATTTCAAGGTAATGGGTTTATGTTTAGGAAAGCTCAGGGAAATCAGCCCCCTGGCGTAGTTCAGGAAACACAAGTGTTATTGGTTTTGGTGACACTGATGGCAAGTACAATAATGACTGCTAATATTTCTCGAGCCTTTACTATTTGCCAGATCATATATATCCTTAGTCATTTTACTTCTTGCAATACCCTATATATTAAGGGTATATACCCTATATAAGAACTATAATATAGTTCTTATATTAAATTCATTTTATAGGCAGGGAAACTAAGACTTTGAAGATTAAGGAACTTGTCCAGGAACACATATCTGTCAAGTGATAGAGCTCTGGTAACTGCCTCTACAAACTTATATCCTGCTGGTCATGTTTTAGAAACACATTTATATTATTTACATAGAAGCCATATTAATTTGGGTTTAAGCCACAAGGCATTGAAGTTCTTACGCTGTGGTGGATTAAATATGAGATACAGCTCAGCTCTACCTGGTCTTACCATTTCCAGTGTGTCCTCCTAGGACAAGATACTTAAATTTATGGAACTTGTGTCTTCATACGCGAGCATTTGAAGAGTTATAAACAGCAATCGAGACAATGCATGTAAAGCACTTACATGGGGTAAATAGTTGACAAAATGTCGGTTCCCCTCCCTGACTCCCTGTCCTGCCTTAGCAGGCAGCTCTGTGGTGACAGCATCTTATTATCCCAAACAACACAAAACTTTTCGACAATTGTGGTCGGTTTTTCAAACTATTTCCTTTGGTAGCTGAATCATTCTATCCTTAGACAGTTATAATTTTTAAAAGCCTCATGTCCAATCTCAGCTTGTTTTATTACAGTTGTATTTTCCTATCACAGACCTTGTTTTAGAAAGAGTATTTAACCTCTCCCATCGGGATGTTTTCCTGACATGCTCCTCAGTACAGTGGTATTCTAGAAGGAGTTTCATTTTTTTATGCTTGTCTATTTATATATCTTCCATGCCTGGAAAATATAAATCTGTGCCTCTGTTACGTGTTAAGCATAAAATATTTCTAAAGCTATTTCTGTACAGAAGAACTAAGTTTAAGGACATCATATTTCATCTTTACTATAAAATAAACATTTCCCACTAAAAAGAAAATGTATCATTTTAAAAGATAGGATAAAGTGGCACATGTGAAAAAACCCAAAACAAAACAAACAAAATAACACCAAAACCATCTTCTTGCTGTTTAAATTCTAGGAAGGGCTCCTATGCACTGGTCACATTTTCACTGGACTGTACATTAGATACATTTTTATTTGCTTTAAAATTCATCTTAGTAGTCAAGGGTTCATAGTTTTTGGGGGTGTGATCACGTCCTGCCTATTTCAGATGTCACCTTTTACTTGTACCTTTTCAGGTTTGTGTTAGGGACACGTTTTTACACATTTTCTGTTTATGCAAGAAATTCAAAAACTAAAAGTAACATATTGTTCTATAATTCTTCCTTTTGGAGAACATGGCACTTTCATAGAATTTTAAAGTTAGAAAAGAATATAGAAATACTCTGAGGCCATTTTGTTCTGTCTTTTTTATGAGACAGACTCTCACTCTTTGGCCCAGGCTAGTATGCTGTGGCGTCACTCTAGCTCAAAGAAACTCCTGGGTTCAAGCAATCCTCCTGCCTCAGCCTCCTGAATAGCTGAGATTCCAGATGACTACCACAGTGCCCAGCTCATTGGCCTATTTTTAGCAGGGACAGGGGTCTCACTCTTGTTCAGGCTGGTCTTGAATGCCTGAGTTCAAGGGATCCCCCCACCTCGGCCTCCCAGAGTGCAAGGATTATAGGCATAAGCCACCTTGCCTGGCCCAAAACTTTATTTTATGGGTTTTGAAATTAAGATGCAAAAATGTTATGGGATTTGCCTAGCTCATATCTTGCTTATTTTTCTTATCCAGGCTCTTATTTCTCTGTTTACTCAATAAACAACTTTTGAGTTCCTACTATGTGAAAAGCACTGTGCCAGATGCTGTGAGGAACACCATGAGCAGGAGGTTTTCTCTCTCAAGGCCAGTGCAGTCTGGCGAGAGCATGCAGGGGAGCAGTGAACCACAGGGCAAAGACTAATGAAGGGAGCTCTCCACAAGCTCCCCAACAGTTCCAAACTAAAACCATCATCTCTGTGTTGACCTGGTTTTCTCCTTAAGTATCCGTCTTATTCACAGCACTATGATGTAGCCAGTGGTCACTGCTGGAAACCTGGACCCAGCCTAGATTGTTCTCTTCCTTTTCCCTGCCAGCATCCGCCAGTCATTCTCTTACCCAGTTTACTGACACAGGGTCCTAAGTACATCTTTTTCTTTATCCTGGCTCCCAGTGCATTGGTTTTTACACTTTTCATCTCTCTTACAGACTCTTCCTATGACCATGTAATTCTTGCCTATTTCTGTTCTTAATCTCCCCAGTCCATTGTGCAGATTCTAGCCAGTTTGATATAATGTCTGGTTGTATCATTCACTTGCTCAACTTCTATGACCCCCAGTTGTGTATAGGATCAGCCTCATTACTTAATGTCCCAGACTTTGAAATCAAGCCTTCCCGCACACTTATTGCCCTGATTACCCAATACTCGCTAAGGAGTTTTACTTTTCTGCAGGTTACCCCTGACTTGCATAATGGCCTTTTCCCTCACCTTCACCTGGCTGATTCCCACATGGCCTTCAATACTCAATTGTCACCTGCTTGGGAATTCTTCTCTCATCCTTGAAGGGGGTGCTGCTCTCATCAAGCCATGTGGTACCCTAGATACCTCTATTATACACTGTCTTTATGTCTATTTCTAGCAGAGTTCTTAAATTGTGATTATATTGCCTAAAATATGTAAGGACCCATTAAAGTGCCTCATTACTGGTTGATAAGTGAATATGAAGGTAGATTATGTGAGGCTTTGAGCTCCATGATGAAGCATTTGTTCTTAATTTGATTGACAATAGAGGGAAGGGTTTTAGAGCAAAGAAGGGACATAATTGGACCTCATATGTTTTCAGTAGGGAGTAAGTAGGGAGTACGTAAGGGAGGTGTGGTATTTGTTTGTTTGTTCCTTGCTCACTATTTTATTCAAATCTATTTGAAAGGTGACTTACAGCTGGGCATGGAAACTTGTGCCTATAGTCCCAGCTACTCAGCTACTATGGAGGGTGAGGTGGGAGGCTGAGGTCGATCCCAGAAGTTTCAGGCTGCAGTGAGCTAAAAAGAAAGAAGAGAGGGGAAGAAAAGACGGAAGGAAGGAGGAAGAAAGGGAGGGAGGGAAAAGGGATGTGGGGGAGAGAGAGAGAGATAAAGAAAAAAGAGGAGAAAAAAGAAAGAGAGAGAAAGAGAGAAAGAAAGGAAGGAAGGAGAAAGGAAGGAAGGAAGGAAGGAAGGAAGGAAGGAAGGAAGGAGAAAGAAAGAAAAGGAAGGAAGGAAGGAAGGAAGGAGAAAGAAAGAAAAGGAAGGAAGGAAGGAAGGAAGGAAGGAAGGAAGGAAAGAAGGAAGACTTAAATGCAAGTAGGAACTCTGCTTGTATAAAAAAACCTCTTTTTTGACTTCTTACCTCTTACATTTCTGATTACGGACATTTTTGAAGATGCAATTCAATCACTAAATTTTATATAGAAATTTGTTGAGCTTGGTTCAAAGATATTTGAGAAAACCAATGTCCTATAACAAGGCTGTTTCATAGCTCTTTCTGCAACAGTGTCCATGTTCTGTATCTGCAGTATACAGTGCAGCAGCCACTAGACGCACATGACTAATGAACACTTTAAATTGAGAAACTCAGGTTTTCATGTTGTTTAACTTTAATTAATTTATGTTTAAATTTAAACAGCCACGTGTGACCCAGTAGCTGCAGTATTCAACAACACAGTGTTAGAGGTTCTTCCCAGTAGAGTCCCAACAGGAAACAGATGGAACACTCAGATTAGGATAATTTAAGGAGTTTATTTATAAAGAGACTTTTTTCCCAATTTGTGGGCAGCTTTAACGGAACCTCAAGACAGTGCAATGAAATGTGGTCAGTCATGTGAGAGAGATGGTAAGGAGAATTGATGAAAAGATTCCTAGTTAAGATTTTTTTATAAGTTTAATAAGCCTGGATCACATTGGGTCAGTATTTCTAATGAGCAACACAATTAATGTAATTTCACCAAATGAAGTCCACACTCAGAATTGTTTTCTTTTTTCCCAATAAAGTCTTGCTGGCAGTTTACTTACTGATGAAGGTTCTGACTGCCCCCCTCCCATACAGTGCTGATCTGGGTCATGTTGTCTCAGGCTCTTTCTCTCTGACACTCCACTCGAGTGGTCCCTATTCCATTAGCCAGGCTGTGCTGACTTAATGATCATGTCCGTTAAGCATTCCCTTAAGAAGCATCCTCTCTTCCAAGCACTTGGGATACGGGCAGGTCTGACTGTCATCTGTGGTTGTGTTTTAATATCCTGCTTTTTCCATTCCCTACCTCAGCACACAGAATTCACCTTTCGTCCTGGCTCATTGCTTGATGATTTGTTAAGGCCTTGAAAACAGAGGGAATGAGGGCCTTTAAGCAGGACAGGGCTATTTCTCCTCGCCTTATTTATTTTTATGCCATGCAAAAGGAATAAAGAAGCATAACATGGCTTGATGGAAGCCAAATAAATCTGGATAAATAGAGAAAGGACCTAGTAAAAATCTGGAGGTGAAAAAGAAGGAAGGCGGTTGTGGGTGGAGGGAGGGCATGAGGGGAGAGAAACGGAGGGAGGGAGAACTTTGTATTCCCTGTGATGACAGGGGCTGTTTATTATTACCAAGAGAGCAAAATATCTTTGACCCAATGAGGCATCTTAAACTAAGGTTAATCTATGGCTAGAAATTAGGAAATCATCTTTATAGCCCTTATTGAATCTCTTCATGCCGTCACCTCTTGTCATCCTTTATTAAAGTTTTGTATGCTTCTGCTGCTGGCTCTGAGAAGGTCAGCATCCTTTAGTTCCGATGAATCACAGCACAGAGGCTAGTGGGTTTTTACAGCTCACACGCAGGCGTGTCCCCTGTTATTACTGATACTGCGTGTGCCTGGTGGGGGGGGTTCGCTTTGTTTGTCTCACCCCTGCCCCCTTTTTTCTATTTCTGCGTTCCTAAAGTAGAGAGAGATACATCCAAGAGCTATCACTGCATGAAACTAGAAAATAACAGCTAGGTTCTTTAGGTAAAATTAGGAACTGTCTTATAGCCTCCTGTGCATTATTTATGCCATTGCCTTATATATCACTGAATTAACCCTCGCACTTCTCCATGGCTACAATGCTGGGTAGCTACAGATTTCATCTGGGTAATTGCCACCATTTCTCTGATATCCAGAGTTATATTACTGCTCATTGAAATAATCCACCTTCTATGCCTCCTATTTCTCCCCCCACCTTTTTTTTTCACTAGACATAGTTTCCATTCTATGCACATTCTATACTGTCTTTCAAAAATAAAATGTGGTCAAGGACTTCATGGTCCTCCACTGTGTCTCCCTGTGGGAAGCAGCTGGAAGTGTGTGGTGCCATCATTCGGCTATCACAGTGCCTGGGAGTTAGTGTTGGAATTTAGTGGACATGGGTCCAGGGGCGCCAAATATCTTGCAGTGTATAGAATGGTCTCAATGATGATAATTTTTTCATACCTTAAATATCATTAACGCAGCCACTGAAAATCTAGGTCTAACTAAGGTTTAGGTGGGTGCCAGCTAATAGAGCATTTTTACAGTGCCTTGAAGCTCAGTGCAAAAATCTCCTCTCCAAACTCTAGTATGACTATTTCCTGGAAGATGATAGGCCCCAATGCAACTATTCTGTGTTTTTAATAAAGTTCATTTGTAAACTAGACCATTCAATGAGACCCATGTAAGTTACTAGTTGAAACAGAAAAAAATAAGATAGACTTGCCAGCATCAAGATTCTAGCAGTAATGAGTGTGCTAGACGGGTAATAAGCGTGCGCGGAAACAAAACGAGCGTGTCGGGAAATGTTCAAAGTGCTGTTGGGGCAAGGAGAAGTGAGAGCTGACTTTTGAACAGAATTTCTTTTTATTTTGGAATTATTTATCGAAACCTTTGAGGAACAGGCAAGATTTCCATAGGAGTGTTTTTGAGAGACGCTCTCTGAATTCAAAGGTATATTGTGTGTAAGAAGCTGAGGAAGAGATAGGAAAGTATAGATAGGTTGCTACCTTCAAGGACAGTATTTGAGAGGATCTGGCAGGAGATAAGATTAAAATGGTAGGTTAGGGCAGAGTGTAGATGGGCTTGAATTTCTTGAAGTCTTTCCATTTGAGGACGTGGATGTATGTATCAGGTTGGTCCCTGGGAAGAGAGTCTGACACGCTATCTAATTGCCTTCACTTGGCCTCAGCATCCTTCTTCATTGAGTCCATGCTGCAAACTCTTAGTTATCAACTGCTTAAACTTGCCTTCCTGATTTTCAAGGTCTTCTCTCAAGAACTCTTTTCACTTTATTAATTTAAATAGCAGCAGTTTTCCTAGAGGTGAATCACATAATGATTTTTTTCAATCTCTTTTATATGAGATATCACTAAAAAAGAGTATGATTAGATTTAATCCAGTTGTCTCCCACAAAAATAATATGTAGAAAATACCAACCAAGGTGACTCTCCCTGCGCTTAATAGCCTAAAGATTTAGGTTAAGGATATAACAGAGAGAACTGCTCTGCTCAGAGAAGAAAAAGGTGTTTCACAAACGATCTTAAAGAGCCAAAAACAGCGTCCAATTCCTACTTAAAACAATCTGTTCTTGGAATATTGTCAGCTAAAATTGTGGTCAACTTTTGAAAATGGTAAGAATTTACACTGCATATTTCATTTAGTGTTTAGCAAAACTCCAATATGGTTCTGCATAACTTACACAATACACTATGAAAATGACTTCAGAAACTCCCACGGAAGTTGACAAATTGGGCATCTAATGCTTTTAAGCTAATTGCACGCTTAGCAGTTAGAGACTTGACTTGTTAAGAATGAAGATCACAGTTTCATGGAGATAATGTTCTGCCTACTGCCGCCCCGACTACAACCCAACCTTGTATCAGAAATATTACAGAAGCTGAGAAGAAAATAATGTGAGCTTTAATCACCATTCTACTTAGTCTTAAGTGAAATGCTCATGAATCATATGTAATATAGCAGTTTTGAAACCTATTCTTGAATTTCAAGCTGTTATTTTCAGAAAATTTAGAAAGCAAATTGCTAAGTGATAAAGAGTAATTTGATACCATTGCTTATGTGATTTTTTTTTCTTCTTTGCAGACTGGAAAAAAGGAAAGGAGTAATACCCTGAATACGGCCATAGACAACATGTGCAAGAAGACCAGGGACCTTCGCAGGCAGGTGAGGGCAGGGTGGCACAGAGACAGAGACACACATGGCGAACGGGGCTGTTACTCACTGCGGAGTAATTTATTTCTTGTTTTTGGTATTTTAAAAATTAATTTAGGGGCACTGTGGCTCACACCTGTAATCCTAGCACTCTGAGAGGCCAAGGTGGGTGGATTGCTTGAGCTTAGGAGTTAGAGACCAGCCTGAGTCAGAGTGACACTGTCTCTACTAAAAATAGAAAAACTAGCCAGGCAAGGTAGGGTCTACAGTCCTAGCTACTTGGAACACTGAGGCAAAACGATTGTTTAAATGCAAGAGATGAGGTTTGAGGTTGCCGTAAGCTATGTTGGCTCCACAGTACCCTATCCAGGGCGACAGAGTGAGACTCTGAATAAAAAAAATAAAGAAAATTTTAGAATAGCAGCAAATAACTATGAATGTATACTTTCTACATTTATATCCTTAATTTCTGTGGCTAACAGAAAGTAGAAAAAATAATGTGTGTTTTAATATCATGCAGAATTACATTCAAATCCTGACTCTATCCTTGTTGGTTGTGAGATATCAGACACAGATTTCATCTCGTAGCTTCTCTGAACTTATTGAACCTAGAAGACGGAGTTAAATAATACACAATAGGGCTGTGAGGATTAAATAAAATGCATATCAATGCCTGCTCCGTAGTTTTTAGGAAATGTGATAAACCGATGCTATTACATGAAAAACTGAGTTTATCATATGAATGCTTACAATGAATAGCTTATAAGTAACTTGGACACCCTACAAATTTCCCATTCCAATTCTTTTTGCAGTGCTTCAAAAACTAGTTTCTGTTTAAGTTAAAGCTACATTCTAACCTTAGGTCACCAGGAACATAGGATTAGAAAGGACTTCATTAAATAATTTAGAAGTCTGATACTATGCCAAAGTTAATTTTTTTTCCCAGAAATATGAAGACTTGGCGATTTTCGAAGACCTTTTCTCTCCATTCCTTTCCACTCATTAATAACCAGAGTTCCTTCTCATGTACAACTTTAACTTGGTCACTATTAACTCATAAAAGAGGGGCAAAAAGCTTTTAAACCATAAGCTTTTAATGTAATATATTATTATAGTTTAATGGGAAGAGTTAGAAAAATGGCTGAGCAATCCTTTCATCAGAAGTAGGTCCACAAATGGAATAAATAGGGATTGCCAGCCATTTAATACGAGCCGCATAAAGACACAATTTTCAAGTCTGTGAAAATCTCAGTTTATGGCCTTAATGGGAATTCTACTTTCCTGTCAGCACAGAATCACAGAAGGTAAGAGTTGAATGGAACTTACACATGTCTTGTGATACAGAAGAGAAAGCAGGCCAGGGTGATGGAGAGATCTGCCAAAGGAGAGAGGGCATTGGGTCAGAACCCACACAAGGACTCAGAAACCTACACCCTAGGAGTCATCCTCCCCTTCTGTCACGTGCTTTCTATTCTGGATCTTATTCATGATGTCTAGGACTTGTAAAAGTTGTTTCAACCTATGCGCTAGCAACTATTCCATCTCTCCTTCCTGTCTCTTCCTCCTACATTGCCTTCAACGGAGTTATTTAAGAGATTATAAAAAAGGTATTCAAAGAGATTTAGTCTACATTTTTCCTATAAATCATTATTTGTCTTTAAAAAGTCATGAAAAAAGCAATGCTTTACATATGGGATTATCAGATGTATCAAAAAAAAAAAAAGATAGGGGGCCCCGTTAAATTTGAATTTTAGATTAACAATGAACATGTTTTAATATAATTATGTCCCAAATATTGCATGGGACCTACTTATATTTCAAAAGTCATTAATCTAAAATTCAAATTTAGCTTGAGCACCCTGTATTTTACCTTGCAATCCTACTTGTGATTCCACCTCACTACCAACAGTGAGATATAGAAATAGCCCTGAGAATTACTAATACTATTCTCCACAGTAAGGAGGTATTTCCAACTTGTAGAGAACTACTGTGTTTGGGAGGTATGAAAATCTCATGTGGTTTCACAGAAAAAAATTATTTTTTCTGCATTATTTCTATTTTCTATCCATGTTTAATAAACCACCAGAAAAATAAAAAAGCAATCTTGGTTTCATCTCATGATTCCTGGATTGGCAGGGGGTCTGCAGGCCCATTTCTATAGTATTTTCACTTGCGTTTTCCTACATAGTAGGAGTCAAATGGTGCCTGTGGCTGGGTTCAGGGCTCCATACTTGGGCCATAGTGCTTTTTCCTTTTTCTTCTTTCCATGAGGCATCTGTTCCTTTATAGCCCTTCCATGTGGCTTCTCACCCTAGCAGGGTAGCCTGGATTTCTTAGATGATGGTTCAAGGTGCCAAGAAAGGAGAGATGAAATCTACCAGGCCTTCTAAATGCCCAAGCTGCAAAGTCATAGGATGTTGTTTCCTCACATTCTATCAGTCAGGATGGTCATACCCTGATCTCAGTCAACAGGAAGAGGCAGAGGTCTGTCTCTTGTAGAAGAAGTGGTACGTGTGCATAGGAAGGGATGGGATTATTAGCAGCCATCTTTGGCACATCCATCGTCTTCAGTGTTGGGGAGGTTAGTTGCTGTGTTGCTGTGCTGCTGTGTTTTTTTCCTATTATCTTCACCTGCCCTCTCTCCCAGACTTCATTTTTTCATCTTGATATTTATGCTTTGGGTGGTATATTAAAAATTAGTTTAAAAAGCAATATGTTGTCTCCACCTTTTTTTATTCTACAAAGTTTATCTAACAGTGTGCTTTAAACATGTTACATATATACACACATTATATACATATACATTAAATATATATATATATAGTACGTGTACATACACATATATATATATTTGTGTGTGTGTTTACATACACACAGGAAAGAGAAAGCCCTGTCCCTAAAATGTTTTTCTTTGAGGTATTTAGTGCTCATCTTTGCTCAAGAGCTGGTTTTATTGGCTTGCTTTAGGAAAAAGATAAGCACAGTTCCTCTTCCTGCCCCTTCCTCCTATTCCTCCTTCTTGACCATGTTCCCATCAGAAACACAGAAGCCTTTTAACTTTAGTTCCTGTGTCTTTGCAAGATTGGACTTCTTCCTTGATGAATGACATAGATTGCTTAGAAATATCTGAGGAGAAATAAATTATAGATTAAAGAGCTTCAACTGTAATTTTCTAGAAGGTGACATAGTACTTACTTATTCCAGCTTTCTTGCTCTGTGACTTTCTTGCCTGTTTTAGTAAAGAGCAAAGATAGATGTCCTTGGCCTGGTGTTCTGGGTTCTCTGTTGATTTGGCCCTGACTTAATTCCCATTATTCTTAATGTTCCTTTGCCTTCAGTTCTCTGTCTCCATTTCTCCTTCTCATCACATGAACACATTAACCCTACGACTAAAGAGGCTACTACTTAGCAAAATGTCCATCACCTCCCTCTCAAACCCATGTGTGTCTTTGTATATCTGGACTTTTCAGCTTGGTGCCTCTCCACTCACTCCCCTTACACCCTCAACTATCCCCTAATCAACTACATTCAACCAAATACTACTTCTTCAATGAAACTTTTGCTATTTTCACTAGCTGGAATCAGTCATGCTCCTCCTGGACCATTTACAGTATGTATAATCCTATTATAGCAGTGATCATATTCTTCTTGTATTTTGTTTTTTTCTTTCTTAATGAGTGTTCTTCCCACTGGATTTTAAGTCCTCATAATGATCATTATGTCAACATTTCTCATTTACTAAATGTGTTCCCAAACTTTCTTCCAAGTGTATTTATTCTTATTTATTTTTATTCTCAAAGCAAGATATAATGCCATAGCATTATTATCTCAATTTCTCAAAATGAGTCAATGTACCAAACATCACTAGCTAACTGACAGAGGCATCATGGTTCTAGTCCAGGTTCATCCACCCCTAGCCTATGTAACCACCACCCCTAGGGGCAAAAACAATGGCCAGTTTACTTTCAGAAACCCTTCTTCCCAGTCCACTTATTGTTCCATTATAATTCTTTTCTTTCTTATTGTTTTATATGATTTTTCAAATTTAAATTTTCTGCTTCCTTTAACCTTTTATCCCCATCATTCATGAATTGCATGCTTGATGGCACTCTCTTAATGAAAGGAGGAGGCTTTTAAAATATCTTGTATTAAAAAATACAAACATTCAAATATATTTCATTTCTGTTGTTATGTTGAGTGAAACTTACATTTCAATTTCACTAAAGGCAGGTTAACATTTTTATTTGTGTATATCAAGAAAACATTTTTTTAACACCATAAATGTCAAAGTAAGAATGAGATGTGTCAAATAAAATAAGATTCTGGTAAAAAAAAAAACCCAAAATGCCAAAAACTCTTGATCGACTCTTTGATTGTTGAGTTTCTGAATTTCTAAATCTGTGTCTTCTCCATGGTGATAGTCCCAGTACAACACTCGAATTAAAAAAAAAAGGTAGCCTCTTACGTGCCCTAATCATCATCCTTGTCTTCAAATATGAAATATCCACAAGATATATATATATAGAAACGTAGGTACACACTGAGTTAATTATTGGTTGACTTAGTTACTGCCAGTCAATCGAGCTTTGAAAATCGTATTTTGCTATTTGACTTAAAATTAACATGGCATTAGTACACACAAATAATGCTTTTCTAATTCCTTGAGGGTGATTCTTTCCCCAAACACTTTCTCCTCTTCCCATTCCTCTTATCTTCACAATTTCATTTTTTCTATTTCTTCATTTGGTAGTGTGGTGGGGGGTGCTCTTTTAGAGTTTTCACACAGGGCTTTCACTTTTGAGTTTCAATTGTAGAAAAATATATTATTTTATTTGAGATCCCAAACCACTTACGTTGGTGGGAAATAGAAAGATTGATGTCTCAGGGCCTTTTATTAAACTGGAGTGAGAAAGATGGAAAGCGCCTCAGTTTAGTTTTATTCTGACATCTTTTATATCCGGCCACAAATAGGTATTTATTGGAAATGCATCCTTCTAACTCCTACTGGACTCCCAGGAACTTCAGATTTTAGTGCTGTGGCTCCCATTTCCACATTGTCATGTGGAATTCTTCTTTAAACATTTTTGTATATTAACCAAATAAAAGGGATGGATCATGCTATTAGGCAGGAGGATAATCTGAAAATAAATAAGAGGATCCTTTAGTAGTACACATACGTATACATGTCTGTGCAAAAAACTCACATGAGTATGTCGGGACATAAATTGCTTAGCATAACATTCAGTCCTTCCACATCTCTTCTCTATCTGCATTTCTAGTCCATCAAATAATAATTCCTCTTTACAGTCAGCGTAATTCAGAGCATGACAGAAACAAACCCAATGATGAATGAAGCAGAAGTAGGAGAGGATGCAAGACTTTGGAGTCGGACTCTCAATGAGCAAATATTAACCCCGGACAAAGGTGCCTGTTTCAGATGGATTTTCCTTACAGCAGAGCGTAAGACTGGGGCCTGAGAACAGGTAGATGATTTGGGAGATGATTCCCAGAAGCAAGTGTCAGAGGACATGAAAAGTGGATGGGAAAGAAGAAATGGTACACTGTTGAGATGCTGTTACAGGCAACAGGCATGTCTGGTCAGTCAAGGAGGCTGGGGATTTTATCCAGTAGCTCCCACACCCGTTGGTGACGGGATGCTTCCAGTTGTGGGGACTCTCCAGAACTTCCAGGCTATGTTTGTGTTTTGGCTGAGAACCTCACAGAGACTTGGGACAGACCCTGAGAAAGAACGGCAAGAGGAATGGAATGCCCACAAGAGGCCTACAGTGTTTTTAGAGGACATGGAATTATTCCCCACAACAACAGGTAAAATTAGAGTAGGTCCAGGGAGGATGAGATATAAGCCACCCAAAGCCCATATAACACAGACTCCAATCACGGTTATGACTGGGAAGAGAAAGGGTCAGGAATCACCACGTCAAACAGGGACTAGTGAGAAAATTGTGTATTGATTGACCTGTTATTTATGTGGGTTAAGAATGGGAAGGATAACTCCCTGCCTCTGACTGTATGCTATCTGTTAAAGTAGCAGTTCCCAGTCTTTTGCCACCAGCAACTGGTTACGTGGAAGCCAATTTTTTCCATGGACTGGGGGGTTGGTGGGGAATAGGAGGCAGAGCTCTGGTGGTAGTGCAAGCAGGGGATGTGGCCATAAATACAAGGAAGCTTTGGGGATGTGCAGGCCCACTGCTTGCCTCCTGCTGTGTGGCCTGGTCCCCAGTAGACCACAGATTGGAACCTTTTTGGCACCAGGGACCAGTTTCTTAGAAGATAATTTTTCTGTGGCTGGGATGAGGGGTAGGGTGGGGGCAGGATAGTAGGTGGAGCTCAGGCAGTGATTCTGGGCAGCAGGTTGCTAAGGAGTCACACTGGTACCCATCCAGGGCCGGGGCATCAGGAATTACAGTCTGAAAGGGCGCAGTCAGTCCAACACAAGTCTCTAATTTCTGACCATATTATTCTGCCATGAAACAAAATGCTCACAAAGGTTGGCACAGTGTGAGACAATACTTTTTCTCCATCTTTCATACTTGCTTTGGTGTAGCAGCCTGTATAGCCTATGGCGAGGAGGAGTGAGAGTTATAAGAAATACCTGTACAGCTCAATAATGGAACACCTTGGTGAAAAGGGCATGGAGAGGGATTTAGCACGCCTAACAAGCATTGGTGAGAGCATTGGTGAATTGGCAGTCTCTACACCTGTGGTGTTGAGAGGCACGAAATCAGTCTTGTATTGGGCTGGAGGAGAAGGCAGTCAGGAGCCTGCGCATTCTACCATGGACCCACTTACTCTGACTCTATCTGCTCTCCTGCCTGCAGAACCCCAGCACAGCCAAGCTCCAGCCTGCAGAACCCCAGCACAGCCAAGCTGCACTAAAGACTAAGATCTATCTATTCTAAGACGGCTTTACTCTCTCAAAGACTAGCTCTCTCTCTCTCCTGCTGAAGTAGATAGCCCTCTATCTACTGAATTTGCTGCTGACCAAGGTAGCTTAGCGGCCTGCATCCGGAACCTAGTTAAGCCGGCTGAGACCTGGCCAGTCCCAGGCCCTGACAAGCAATGGCAGCAGTGAACTGTGACACTTTGGTGGTCAATATGAAAAGCACAAGAAGAAAAACTGACTTTTGCATATAGTTGCAGATAGGAATGTATATCAAAGTCCTTTTTTGTAGGAAAAAAAATCCCTCTTTAAAAATGTATCTCAACATAGCGAATAACAAGTCTCCTTCATGTCACAATAAAATGACCAGCAACAGGAGGGTATAATCATTGTCTTCACCCCCTCGTCCCCCATTTACTTTCAAACCATAGCAATAGGACTCTTGCTATACTTTTGTGCTAAAACTATGAAGTGCATCAATAACCTATCAGCAGTCAACCAATGGATAAGTCACAGTCATTTTTTTAAAAAAATGTAACTTCTCTTTAGGGTGGTGCCTGTGGCTCAAAGGAGTAGGGTGCCAGCCCCATATGCTGGAGGTGGCAGGTTCAAACACAGCCCCAGCCAAAAACTGTAAAAAAAAAAAAAGTAACTTCTCTTTAAAATTTGACTTCAAACCTATTCTCCTCTTGAAATATATGTATATCCACACGCATTCACACACACATGCAACTGTCAATCACCTAGTTTTCCTTTATTGTGATATTTAATGGCACTCACTCCTCCACTAGATTATAAGGGACCATACATTTTCGTCTGGACATGCTTCACAATGCCTTATTTTGATAGAAAGATGAAGAAATGGCGCTCAGAAATATTTGTCAAACTGAATGAAATCAAAAGCACAGGAGAAAAGATTCAACAAACTCGTGATATGACTATTATGTTTGATGGGATGACTACATTTGGAAGGCATTGACACGTTTGTTTCAAAGTTTGTTATTTGCTCATCATTTGTTCTCTTTGTGTCTTGGCCGTTATCTGAGTCTCTTTTTAGGACCTACAGTGTCACATACATGACTTCCCTACAAAGCAATATTTCCTGAGACTTTATTCTTGGGTCTCCTCCCTGTGTGTCTCCATCCTTGAGTTCCCTCTCCCATGCTGGCTCCGCCTGGGATATCTCTCGGGCACATCTCCCCCCAGCTCTCCTGCTGCATATGGCAGTTACAAATGAAAGAAGAAAAAAGTAGAAGAGAGGGGTGCTCACTGAAAAGCATCCCCTCTGAAAGAAGCCTTCTACTTTTCTCTTATGTATTGGAAATTTACACAACCTGCAGTCCCCAGCTCAACTCCTACCTTGTGACCTCCTGCCTGACTTTCCTAGTCCCTTCCCTGTAGACAGCAAATGCATTATTCATTCCCTTAATGGTCTTCCTTAAATCACTTAAAGTCTTTCTCTTCCCTGGCAACCCCTTGGCATTCGACACTCTCTCCTATAAGTACTCAGTAAATATTAATTAATTGCCATTAATGGTTTGCTTTTCTGTATGCTAAGCAGAACCCCTCCTTGGGGATTTTCCTATAGCCCTTGTGAAATTGTTAGTAGCCAAAACATTTCATACCCCTTCTGAGAAAGTTCCATCATCTGGAACAGAGGTGTGTTTCTCCTGGAAACCTATAGTTATTATGAATTTATAATTCTATGATGATTATAAGAAGATAGTACTTTTGTATACACCTGTATCATTCAGATCGTGCCCACAAACACATGTTACTACTCATTCTCACATAATCCAAAACTATGATAAGTGTCTACTGGATTAAAAGTGCCCTGAAATAGACTTTTCATAGAAGACAAATTGCATTTTTTTGTCTAATAGCTATTTGTCCTTTGGTGTAATTGTATAAAATTTATCAAACTAACTAGGGGGTTGACCTAAATTCTTGGGACCCATTGATAGTCATTGTTGCAATTAATGAAACATTTCAGGATATTGTGATCCATAAAGGCACAATATTATATAAATACAATAAGTTAATTTCCAACACAGTTTAAATCTCACAAAATATCTGAATAGACTAATTGCCTGATTGTCATTTATAAGCTTCCATGTAATCTAATTAAAAAGAACTAATTGTAGCAGAATATTATAGTTGTGTAATAATTTAAGGTGTGAGGGCAGGAACAATTAATGCAAATAGAGAAAATGGGACATCAAACTCATTTATTATTCTTCTTGCTCTATTAATCTGTTATCAACTGGCATAATCAGTGATCTACCTTGGTTTAATTACCATGAAGTCTACAATTTAGCTAATCAAAATTTATCATCGGTTCCTCCAAGGTAGAAAACATTTTATAATATCTAATTAAGAGAATACAAGATGTACAATGTTATTTGTACACATGCATAAACATTCTAATAGTACAATTTCTTTGAGAAAAACAAAGTATTATCATTTTAATCTGACTTCTGGGCTAAGTACAATTTTTACAAAAAAAAATAGGTTAATTTCTGAGAGCAAGGGAACTACTGCTGAATGATTTTTACCCCTGGATATTCTGTTTGTTTTAGTTTCTTAAGGCATGTTCAAATATAGTCTTAAATACACTGACTTTGGAGATTGTGCAAAAAATGTATGAAATGAATGTCGTAACCACGGAGATTGTAAGAATAGGAAATAATATGAACTATTTCCTGAAAAATAAAAGCTGTGAATGTTTTATTTCTTCTCAGCTCCGCAAGGCTATTATAGATCATGTGTCAGACTCTTTCTTGGATACGACAGTCCCACTTTTGGTTCTCATTGAAGCTGCTAAGAATGGCCGGGAAAAAGAAATAAAAGAATATGCTGCGATATTTCATGAACACACCAGCAGGCTTGTCGAGGTAAGCATGCTAGAACGGTAACTATCTTCAATCCACGAGAATGAAGCTCCTATTTCTCCTGTAGGGTGGTTGAAATGTACTCAGATAAAAACTTTTGAAAACATATTACCATGTAGCAGAGTGGAGTCACATAATATAAGGCATTACATAAGCATTATGTCAAATAGTGTAAACCAAGCCATGTTGGCTCAGAAGAGAAGCAATGTATTTAGAAAGAGCTACAAGACCATGCACACTATTTTGTAAAAAAGCCAAGTGCCCATCAACCCATGAATAGATTAATAAATTGTGGTATATGTACACCATGGAATATTATGTAGCCTTAAAGAAAGATGGAGACTTTACCTCTTACATGTTTACATGGATGGAGCTGGAACATATTCTTCTTAGCAAAGTATCTCAAGAATGGAAAAACAAGTTTCCAATGTACTCGTCCTACTATGAAATCCAATTATAGCCCAAGAAGAGGAAAGGCAATAGAGAGGAGAGGGAGAGGGGAGGATGGGACCACACCTACAGTGCATTTTATAAGGGTACATGTTAAATTTACTAAATGTAGAATATGAATGTCTCAACACAATAACTAAGAAAAGGTGGCGAAGACTATGTTAACCAGTTTAATGAAAAAATTTTAACTTGTATATAAAACTAGCACATTGTACCCCATGATTGCATGAATGTACATAGCTATGATTTAATAAAAAAATACATATTATATCAAAGCTACACAAAAGAACTGGCTAAATACATACACATTGTTTTATCCTTACAAGTATTTTTCCCATTCTTAAAGTATGAATACTATATATCATGCTATTTTATTGCATCTCTACCATCTTCTCACTGCTGTATTTATATATCACTCCTCCAGTCTTTCAAATCATATTCAGCTATGACTGTAGAGTAAGAATGTATAAGGGTGGAGAGATCCATGGATAATTATGTAAGAGTAATGGATTGGCCTGTGTCCCAGTGGGACCAAGAGGAGATGATAAAACTCTGATTCCCGCTGTTTGGACACTGATGACATGGGAATGCCCCATGATTTGGGATGCAGGGTGGCATGATGCTGAGGGAGCCATAAAGTGCTAGGAGATTCCCAGAAGAGAGAGAAAAGGCAACCTGTTGTATTATGGACATCAATAACACAGCGATAGCACAAGAGAGAGCCTGAATGAAAGAATTTCTGACACAAATGAGATGACGGTACTCACAAGACCGGGAACTCGTGGCAAGAAGGGGCAAATGTGATTGACCACATCCACTGATGCTCACCCAGCCCTCGTTAGTGTGTCTGGCCCAGCTGTTGACAGCTGCCATCTGTTCTGATTGTCAGTGCCCATGACATACTTGGTATCAAATGTTTGACTGCCACACCTTCCTATACCAGCCATAAATTCTGTGGTGAAATGTGGGTCTTTTCCCCAAATACGTGCAAAACTTATGAGTGAAAAACTAGCATAAATTAGAATCATAGAATCTAGAATAAATTAGAATCATAGAATTTGATATACCATCTACAAGAGAAAAGCTTTTCCAACATGGTTAATGTGGGTCCACAGGGAAGGAGGTTTACGGTGTATTTAGTGTATGCACTGAAAACTCTTTCTGGATCTGAATCTCCGCAACTACAAAATGAAAGGAGTGGAGGAATACATGATTACTAAAAATTATTTTTGCCCCATCTTCAACTTTGAAATCTCTTTTGAACTTCCCAAGAACTCTCTGAGTTAGAGCAAGTGTTACAATTCCAATTAAATTTATATGAAAATAAGGGTACAAAATCCAAACAAGGCTAATTAGAGTTAAAACTGATTTCCAGGATTACCATGTTTAACTAATTAATTCAATTATTTAGTGTGTATCTAGTTTTATTTATTCCTTCCTGTACCCATTACTCATACAACTTATTAGCTCTGCTTACAGAAGAATGTTAAAAGTTAAGAGGGCAGAGCCTGGGAACATCTTGTAAAAGGCAAATAATTAAGTAGAGCCCCTGATGGTCATGAAAATTTTATGAAAAATGTGTTCTCTAAGCTGATGGCACCCTGAATTATGAAACCAACTTTTTAAGTCAAATCCTCTCAGAAAGTAAAACTTGGTTTCTGCTGATTAAATTATGCCCCCATTTCTATTTCTCGGTTTTGTGTTTCTATGAAGAAAGGCACTTTGGTCAAACAGTTTTAGGAAAAAGGGTCCTATTTGTAGCTCTCCTTGCGGATTTTATATCCTTGAAAAATCCTGAACTAAGGAGATCTCTTTAATTTCATTTAAGCTAGAGTTTTCCCGATTCAGTTTACCTCTCTTTCGTGACACCTTACTAAAGTACTGCTACCTTTAAGGGACACTTGGGAATGCTGCCTTACCCTATGACCAAATTATGGGTTGCTATTATGTTGACAGAGCTCTAAGACTTTGTTTTTAACGTTTGAGGATTTTGAAAATTCTGCCTTCCATGTGAATACTGAAAGGATGAAGGCTTTTAGAATTATGAACTCCTGGAAGAGTAAGAATGGGTCTTATTTAACTCTGTATGTTCCCTTTATAATGACCTCGTGAAAGGTTTATAGTGGTATGTGAGTTCTGGTTTCCACTTTGCATGACTTAGAAGCTTTGATCCAGTCACTTTCAGTCCCAGTGAGCTTTTACTACGTAACAAACCATCCTCAAATTTAGTGGCTTATAGCAAATACTTGTTGACTCTCACGCATCTCTGAGCTGACTGAACAGAGGTGGGTAAGCTTTGCTTCTGTTTTCTCATATGATTATTATCAAATAATGGGTGAGAAGGTTGCCTGCTGGGAGTCTGCCTAGGCTGAACTAGTCCACGGCACATTCATGTGTCTGGAGGTGCGTGCTGACTGTCAGCTGGGGGCTTAGGTGTGGTTGTTGCTTGCAGCACCCATGTTTGTCTCCATGCTGCTTAAGCTCCTCACAGCACAGTTGCTGGTTCAGACAGGAGATGTCTCAAAAGCAAGGAAGAAACAAGAAGTCAACCCTGCCATTCTCTTAAGGCTCAGGTCCTGAAATGGGCAGGTTGCCACTTCCACTGTGTTCTATTGGTCAAAGCAACTCAGAGCCTTTCCAGATCCGGGGCGAGCAGAGCACTGAGACTCCACTTCTCACTGGAAGAACAGCAAAGGATTTGTGGTCACTCTCCTTCTCTTCTCAGGGCTTCAATTGCTTTATCTATACAATGAAGTTTAGACAAGGACACCCCAGTTTCTTAAATTCTGTGATCCAACAGATATTAATTTTTTTTTTCAGTCAAGAAACTTCTTTCCAGATGGATAAAGAGACAGGAGAAAATGAAAATGGCTTTTAATGGCTGCTTGCATATTAGGTTCTCTCTCTTTAAATATATATGTGTAATATAGACATTCATATAGTATTTATTTAAAGAAGCTGTCTAACCAAAGCAACAGAGAAAAATCAGCATGAATTTACTATAAACATTGAGACAGAAGAGTCACGCCAGGGTTCTGGGAAATACAAGAGCTTAGATATATCAATTTCAGAGGACAATGTGAGTTCTCCTCGTACAGATTGTTTACTGATCCCTCACTTCCCCACCTCGGTACCATTTCCCTTCACAGATACACAAACATGCTCATCTTATTCCCAAGCGAGGTAATTTGACACAGCAGAGTAGAAAGTCTTAGATTCTAAATGACTTCAAGAAAAAGCTATTTCAACATGTCTGGGTTTTGATACCTCAGCTGTGTTTGTCAGAGAAATCTAAAAAGCAGTGAACTTGTTGAAGTAAGATTTTAAATGGGAAAAAAAGTCCATTTTTAAAGAATTCCGATCAGATCTTTGAAGAACTCCATGCTGTTAAACGTGTAACTTTCACAAAAAGAGAGTAAAAAGTGAAACTAGGCACAAAATAAAAAGGATGAGGTGTTGTTTCCATGAGTAATAAATGGAAAACACAAAGGATATGGGGAATGGGAGAAAAGAAATGAAAATGAGGAGCAAAAAGGCCGATGAATGGATTGGCAATACCTGTGCTCCGGTGCAGGCACAGCTGAGGGTTCCTGCCGTGTTATTACGCAGTTTGCATAAAATGATGGTGGGTGAGATGATGGTTATTAAACCTTGATAGTGCCAGCAACTAGAGAACCTACATCATCGTAGCTAATCTTGCCTTGGTTCTGCTGAACTGAGTAACTATTATGTCAAGCTCGTCCTATTTTGAGCATTAAAGTTACTCCGCAGTTTTGGAGCCACAGGGCCACCGTGGGGGAATGAAAGTAAAGCGTTAGGAGGTTGGTATTTTAAAAGTTGTCTTAATACAGCGATTAGTAATTACTGAAACATGTACTCATTGAATGATGTTTCCCAAAACTTTGATCTCATCCTGATGGTGACTTAGGGCACCCTTAACTCTGCTGGCTTACAACAATAATCTCTATTAAACAGGGATATGAATTTTATCTTAAAAATATTCAGTAATTCTAGAGAGCGAGGATTTTGTCTTTTATTACTTTGCCCCTCTCTGATAGCAAAGGCTATACAGCCATTGCTCAATAAATCCATACTGAATGAAGGGAAATATTCATAATACCAGCTCAATTCTCTTGCTCTCTAAAAACGTTGACTTTGGGGATTCTAGTAATTGGACTTGAGATATATGTCTGAGTCCAGTCATTAGGCAGAGTATCTCCCTACCATACTGAATATGGGTACTTTGAAATAACTCTTTATGGTGGTATTAGTCAATGCCATTGCTTTTAATCATCAAAGCAGACTTTATATACTTTGCTCCAGTTCTGTCTCAGAAGGAGTCTGTGACAATTCAATAATATCTCTAAATCACTTGGCGACCTCAGAAATATACTTTGTAACTTTAATGTGGTAATATAACCATGATTCAGAACAATGACATTGTGTTCAATAAATGCATTGTTATTATAATGTCTATTGTTTAATATTTCTCTAAAATTAATTTTTAAAAACTTTACTCTTATTTTTGAATCATATTATAATTTGTTCTCAAAAAAGTCAGTTCAAGCTGAATAGCACAATTGCTGCCAACTAAAACAGTGAAATCTCCAGCATACCTCATGAATTTTACCACGTTAATTATCATTAAATATGATTTGGGCCTGAGATTTTTCTATGAATTAGAGAAATTTCTCCATGTGAACAGCCAGCTTCGTTGGTGCTTTGACTTACTCATCAAAAATTAATCTATCTTGATGCACCTTATTTTAGTAAGTTTCATAGGAGCCTTTCATCAAAAAGGAAAAAGTGGGTGGACATTTAATTATAATACTTCCCCACAACCTACAAAGCTGATTGTTCCCACTTGCAAAATGGCAAGCCAGATTTAGCAAAGCCCCGGTGCCAAGAGAGAAGGCTTTAGAAGGGACTCTTGCTGTTTGCAAGAAGTGCTGATTGCTATCAGCTTTTTACATTTCTTTGCTTTTTGACAGAATGCTGTTCAAGTTTCACACGTTCCTTTAATTGGTCATCTGTTACCAAATAAGGATATGTTTGATTATAAATAAATACGCGTTTAGAATCCCATTCCATTCCTCCTCCTTCTCTCCCTCAAAAAAAAAAAAAAAAAAAAAAGAACAAACCCATATTACACTTGTACACAAACCAACAACTGTTCTAAGTGAACATCTTGGCAGCGCTCCTCTTTTGGTGGGGAAGGGACGCTATATCTAAGTCAGGAATTGCTTTTGCTTCTATAGAACAGAGCACACCGGTGTGACTGCCCACTCCTTAGGTTATAAACTGCTCAGCATCTTAATCCTCTTGCTGTTAAAAAGATGGGGCTGAACGTGACCCTTAAAAGCCTAACCTGAATGCACAGTGAATTTCTTTTCCATGTTTGAGATTTTTTTAAAAAATACATTTGCTGTATATGATCTTTAGAATATGGGAAAATGGTAGCATACCATTTAGAAAAGCCAGAGACCTTCCATAATCAGCGTAGATAATTTAAAATGGAATATTAGTCTTTTGCCCTTGAGAGAAGGAGAAAAGTATATGGGTTTACAGTAGTTTAGGAATTCGGCCGGAAATAAGCAGCAACCTGAAGCTTAAAAACTAGGTGGGAATTGGATCTGAAAAACTAGAACTGCAGGTGGAGATAACAGAATGAATAAAGGTCTGATGCTCATTCTTCTGTTCTAGGATTGCATTAGAAATGAGGTCTAAATAGCTAAGCTAGCAGAAACATAAGGTGGGATAGAGGTGATAGATGAGAGTAGCCTTGAATATGTGATTGCCAGACAGAAGAGAGTAGGCTTTGTCTTGTAAAACTGGGAGTGACTGATTTGAGCTCTAATAGCTTACCACCAGGGAAGGGTCTAAAGCAAAGTCATCTTTTAGGAGAGTTTTTGTATGGACTATTTTGCATCTGGATATAAAAGTTTCCATTCCTTAATTAATTGATTCTAATCTCAAAAAAAAATAGATTGGGATTTTAAATGACTGCATTAACAACCTAACTTAATATCATACATCAAAGAGAAAGAATAAAACTAGTTTTAATAATGAAATTGGAACAGAAAGGCTCAGGATTTCATGGCATAAGATCTCAAGGCTGACCAATAGAAATAGAAGGAAATAATACTATATGTACTTTTAATTTTTCTAGTATCAACACTAAAAAATGTAAAAAATTAAAGAGATAAAACCCATTTTAATGTTTCATTTAATTCAATACACTCAAATACATGTTATCATTTTAACATGTAATCGATATGAAAACCATTAATGAGATATTTTATGTTCTTTTTGGTGTTAAATCTTAAAAAGCTGAGATATGTTTTACACTTGAAGCCCATTCTAATCTAGACTGGCTGCATTTCAAGTGCTAAATAGCCAAATGTCTGGTGGCCATATATTAGGCAATGCAGTTCTAGAAGGATGATGAGCAAATCGAGGACAAAAGTGTGTTCATTCATTCATTAATTCACTCAATAAATATATATTTGGTGCCTTTTGTGCACCTATACTCTGTTTGATTTATGCAGGCATTCTCAAACTACAGTCCGTAGGCCACATGCAGCCCACCGAGGACATTTATCCAGCCTGCTGGGTGTTTTTGCCGCCGCTGCCTGTCCTGCTTAGCAGCCGACTCATCCCAGGGCCCACAGTCCTGCCCTCCAATGGTCTGAGGGACAGTGAACTGGCCCCCTGTTTAAAAAGTTTGAGGACCCCTAGCAGGGCTCTGTTTGTTTGTTTTTTCTCTAGCCTAACATACAGTAAGTGCCTCATTCAGTAAATGTTGAACAAATTAATGAACAAACAAATATAGTGTGTTTTAATTCTATAGAAAATATTTAAAGATGGTGAACAACATGGTTTATTAAGTAAAGCATGAAATATAAAGAGTTGGATTTGAATCCTGACTAGATATTCCTAGGAGAGTCCCTTAATATCTCTTGGATCTATTCTGTAAAACAATTTGTATAGGACATTTCACTATAGGATGGAGATAATAGGATTCAACGAGGTAACACATTAAAGCACCAAATGCTATATGAAATGGACATTATTGTTCAGTGAATATTAGCTTTTATATTTCTCTCATAATTATTTTTTTTACCAAAAATCTTGTCTGAGGCCCAACATGGTGGCCCATGCCTATAATCCTACCACTTTGGGAGGCTGAAGCAGGAGGATCACTTAAGGCCCGTTTGAGATCAGCCTGGGCAACATAGGGAGACTCTGTTTCTACTGTATCAATCAATCCATCAATAAATCAATAAGTCTTTTCTGGAAAGAGAGCCACTGAAATCTGCATACACCCTTACAAGCATTGAAATTTCTCTTTACATATTTCACGTGGTAAGGTAATTTTCAAAAGCACTGTAGTTCTCGAACTCCTATACCCAACTTCCAGATTCAGATAAGTATTTTTCAGGAATATTAATAGGCCAAAAGTTGGCATTTACAAAATCCTCTGCTGAAATGAAGTACTCAAAGATTTGACATATAATTAATTGGTATATGAAATTTCTCTGAACCTGGAAACTTCTCATTTTACTCTCCAGGGTGGTATTGGCCAAGACTGAACAACTAAACAGTCTAATTGATAATTAGCTGATAAATAATCCCAAGTCTGAAATCAACTTTGTTTTAATCACCAGCCTGATCATGTAATTTGGGGCTGATCTATTCCTTTTAATCAATTTGCTACTCTGGTCAATTTTAAAAAAGTAAAAAAAAAAAATGCATAATGAGTTTCTATGTTGTGCTCTATATGACTTAACGAAGGTCTGACAAGTTTGCAATTTTATTACTGAATATCACTGTGGTCACCTTTGAAGTTCTTCCTTTGGCAAGCTGTGCCCTGATGCCAGTTCCTAGTCCATCCTTCAAAACAGTTTTAGAACTCTCCTTCTGGAATGGCCATCAGAGCTGTTGTTGTATTAATCTTCATGTCCTGAATATCATCACAATGTCTTTCTTTCAATATTTCCTTTATCTTTCGGTAAAGAAGAAAATCACCAGGGGCCAGATCAGGTCAGTAGGGAGGGTATTCAAATACTGTTATTTGTTGACTGTCTATAAACCCCCTCACAGACAGAACTGTGTGAGCTGGTGCATTGTTGTGATACAAGAGTCATGAGTTTCTGGCCAAGATTTTTAGTTAATATTTTCCTAAATGTTTCCCTATTGATGTTTACTTAGTCTGCTATGCTTGTCACAGTCAGCTGATTATTTTGATGCACAATTTGATGAATTTTTTCAACATTTTTGTCAGTTCTGTTTGATAGACATTCATGTCCCTGATTTCACTTTACTTTTGCCAAGTTTAACAAGAAATTTAATGTTTGTTTGTTGCTATAATTCAAGCTCTGACATGCTTACAACAACACATAAAAAGATGTAACAATAATGAATGCTACTCAGCAAGACCCTGCTATATGTCAACATGAACACAGCTGTGACACACTGCAATGTCAAGGTCTCACAGGTTGTTTGTACAGTGCTACCAATGTAAACACATGGTGGCAAGTTCATAAACTTAATTGTCAGATTTCCATATATAAATGAAATGCTAGTATTTAATATATGATTCCATTTTTGTCTTTTCTGTTTTAAAACAAATGAGTTATACTCCCCTGTTTAAGTAACTCTACCAAATCACTAAATCTCTTTGGAATTCAGTTTTATTATCTGTAAAAGAAAGAAAATTAAAACATTTGTCTCCATCCTGGCAATCAATGTTCCAAGAACTGGACAGAGTGCTCTTTTGTTTTATATATGTAGGTAATTTGCTGGTGAATGGAGGAGGCTAGTTATCTAGACATGTTGGGGGGTTATTTTAATGGCTTTTATAGGACAAAAATAACTTTAAAAATAATAAGAGAAAAACAAAGGAGGAAAATATGTAAAAAATTAGTAATCTGTGAAAGTACTATACAGAGAACTTCAAACTTATTACCTCATTAATCAATGCTTACAATGGTTGCAATAAAGGCTATCATTACCATTTTGCTGATAAGATAGCCTTATCAGCCTGAGAGAAATTAAGGAACTCATCTAAAATCACACAGCTAGTAAATGGAAGAGTAGGTATCTATCAATGTTCTATCAATACCAAGGATTAAATGGATAAAGTTATCCATTTAACGAATAAATCTATAATAGAAAGTAAGCTCAAGTTTTGTATGTTTAATTCTTTGAATGAAGTGAAAACTTTCTGAATCCTTTTAGACACGAGTTTTATTGTAAAGTGCATCAAGCTGCAAAAGTTCTAGTTGATTGCATATTTTTCTTATTCCACCTTCCCTAATTAGAGAACAAGAAAGCCAGGAAGCACACATTTGTGCCTGTGAAATTTTTCTACCTGTAGACATTCTTTCTAACTCTTAGGTAACTTCTTAGCTATTGCTTAGTGATTAGCTCTGGATAAAAGACCTAAGTAAATAAAATCAGGCGTCATCTTCCCAAGAGAAAATACTAGGTAATACCTTTGTAAATTGGTTGTTTGGAACATGGAATACATTTATTTTGATTTTTAATCCATACCATGTATACTATTTAATTTTTTGCTTAATCCACAAAAGTCTATGGAGTTGCTAATAGAAGTGAAGAATTGAGGGGTATTTTGTGAGCAGTGTGCTTTCCTTCAAACACATTTAGGGGCGTCCCTTCCATAACTCTGTCCTCTCTCAGCTTTGTGTGCAGAACTCGCAAAAGTAGAAACAAAAAATTCAAATGGCTAGTGCAGGGCAGAAAGAAGTTATAAGTGAAAGAAAGGGCTTGGTAGGGTGGGCCTGTGATGAAGTGAAGAGCACACACCCAGTCCATACTAGTCAGTAATTGACTAGTTGGCCTCATCTCAGCTCATAATTGCAGGCCTAGTGTCATCAGACATTTCCATTTCTTAAAAGAATTCAGAAATATAGATTTTAATGTAAAAATCTGTTTAAGTAAAGATAGCAAAATCAATTCAAAGAAAAATTAAACGGTATAAAACATAATCCCATCACTTAAGCCAAGGATTATTAATTTTGCAATTTTGACCAGGGGTCAAATTTTAAAAGACACGGCTCAGCCAGATGGATTTTGGTAAACATCTGCAGGATGTCCTGTTGGTGGGAATCAGGGATTGCAGCTTTTGGCAAAATATGGACAGGGAACTTGGATCAGGAAGGTAGGTTCCTCCCTTTTTCTCTTCTGTAGTAATCTACTTTGAATTAGGAGATGAGGAGAAGAGGGTCAGAAGCACAGAGGAGGTCGAATTTCTTCTGCTGCTCACAAGCAAGGTTAGGGCAGGGGTCAAGAAAGAGTAAAGGGAACCTTGCCAAAGAATCTTTCATATGTATCTTAGACCTAGTTAAATCTGTAATAGTATATACTCAGAAAATCATTTTCAAGAGAGAAGCAATCAGGTAAGGCATGTTTTGCAAATGGAAGTTAGACCTGATGTTTGTGAAGAAATGCTCCCATCACTAAAAAATAAAGTCAAATTTGCTCTTCTTTCCATTGATCTGTTTTTCTTACATATAAGCAGCATGAAGAGATGGGTTTTTCAAATCTCTCTAAAGTTTTTGGGAAATTATGAGCAGGGTTCCAAAGGAAACACGAAATATCCTTAGAGAGTTTCATTTTTGTGCTCTGAATCTGACTAGTAACTGTCAGTCACTCTACTACGAATTCTCTCTCTCTCCCCCTTTCTTTCACTCTAACATCTCTCTCTCATTCTTTTACTCCAATTATATTGGTCTGGTCAAATTAATACTCTCTGTGTCAAAGAAGAATATATAAGGTTACTATTCGTTTTCCTTTGCTAGCAACATGATGTTTAGAGTTTGTGTTATGTTTGCAAAATTTCATCTATTGCAAAATGTCATCTATTCCTCAAATATATATATATATATATTTTTTTACATATATATAAATATATATATATATATTTTAAAGATGTTGTGTTGGGCGGCACCTGTGACTTAAGGAGTAGGGCACCAGCCCCATATACCGGTGTGGCAAGTTCAAGCCTGGCCTTGGCCAAAAAAACTGCAAAAAAAGAAGAAAAAAAAAGATGCTGTGCTGGATGCTGGGCATTTAATCATAAACAGAGGAAATATAGACTTTGCCCTCTTGGATCTTACTTTTAGGAGGAGATAAATATAAGGAAATGGTAATTGCACTTATGTTTGTAGTAAGTGACATGTAATAAATGAACTATCAGGTCTCATCTATAGAGACTGAGTTAGATTAGTATTAAAACGTGCCAGTTTGGAGGAATTGGCTTCAAAACCATGAACCAAAGAGCACTGGGGGATTAACAGTAGAAGGAGGAAAGGAGATGGGGAATAAGGGAAATTTTAATACAGAAGAGGTGGCACATCTAGACTAAGAAACAGGAATATAGATTTCCATTTGTAAAAAAATATTTCTTCCTTTGATACATGCTCAGGAATGGATTTGCTGAATAATAGAGCACATACGTGTTTAACTTTACAAGAAACTGTCGAACTGTTTTACTAAGTGGCCAGACTATTGCGCATTCCTACTAATAATGTATGAGATTTCTAGGAGCACTAAATCCTTGCTAGTACTTGGTATTGTCAATTTGTGGAGTGTTTTTTTTTTTTTTTTTACCTTCTTAATATGCATGCAGCACTATCTCATTATGCTTTTAATATGCATGTTCCTAATTATCAATGATATTAAATAGCTTTTTATAACATTAATGAGATACAATTCAACACGATACAATTTGGTTTTTATTATGTTCATTGAGTTATACAACCATCACCATAATCAATTTTAGAACATTTTCATCTCCCCCAAACTAAGCAACCACTAATCTACTTTCCATCTCTGTAGGCTTTCCTATTCTGGACATTATGTATAAGTGGAACTATGCAATAGGTGTCTTGGAAAGGCAAATGTTTGATATGATCTGAAGAGACATCGGAGTATAATATGTGGTCTTTCTGACTGGCTTTTTCTCGTCTCCTAATGTTTTCAAGGTTAATACACATATAACATAGATTCATACCTCATTCCTTCTATGGCCAATTTCGTTTTATACATAGATCACATTTTATTTATTCATTTATAGATTGGTTAACATCTGGGCTGTTTCCCACCTTTTGGCTATGATGAGTAAGTCTTATTAACATCTATGTATAAATTTTCACATACACATATGTTTTCATTTCCTTTGGGTATATACCAAGGAGTAGAATTGCTGGGTCACATAACAGCTCTATTTATGTTCAACAGTTTGAGAAGCTGCCAAACTTTTTCCCGATGATTTCAGGTTGTAACATTTGCATTCCCATCTGCAATGTGTGAGGGCTTCCGTTAACTCTATGCTAACACTTATTATTTGCCTTAGATTGTAGGCAGTCTAGTGGGAATAAAGTGGTATCAAATTGTGGCTCTGCTCTATACAGCAGAACCAGTGTAAGTTGACCATTTAAAAAATTGTAACAAACTGGCCAACATACAGAGGTGGTCAACATAAGGAAATAGGCCTACGGTAATGATACACGCATGTACTTTACTTGCTTGTATAGCCTTTATTAGAGAATATTATACAACAATCATACATAATCAAAACAGTAAAATCACAGATACAATGTCATGCAAAATTAATACACTTATTGTTTTCTCATAATTCAGTCATTCTTTCTTTCAAAAGAGTTCATCTTAGTCTGTTTCATATTCTTATTACAAACATAAGTGGAAAAGACACTTTCAATGCTGGCTAGACCACTAAGCATGCCTGGGCATTTTTCCACAGCAAATGACTTTAACTGCATTATCAGATGCCTGCCATCCCTTTCTTTTGGAGTTTCTGCAATTTCTGTATCATCCTCACTTGCTTCTTCACCTTCATCAGCTACTTCATGTACTTTCATGCTGGTCTGTACTTTAGTCAATGTCTCTTGGAAAAATTTGGGTTCTTGAATATATGTGGTTTTGCCCATTTACCAATTACCAACAGTTTTAGTTTCTCTCCTGTTAAGCTAGTGCAAAGCAGGACTGTGAAACACTCTGGAAAATTTCTGTTCTTACATTTGTCACTATTCATGACAAGGCTCCTGTCAGGCATTGCCTTGAAAAAGAGTCTGCCCTCATCAGCATGAAAGATGTCCTCATCTTTGAAGACTCCGGTGAAGTCTGGGAACTGTTTGACAAATTCTTCCGCAACTTTTACTGGAAGTTCTTTGGTTTCACCATAAAAGACCTTCTGGGAGATCTCATGTCACAGTTTAAATTTCTGGAGCCAACTACTTGAAGCTTGGAAATCTACCACACCAAGTTCATGTGCAAAATTTTTAGCAACTTCGTGGATGATTGGCCCAGAGATTGGAACATTAACTACCCTTATTTATTTGAACCAGTTTAATGTGGCTTCATGGGCTTCATCAAAGGAAGTTTTCCTCCTTTTCTGCTGTAGACCTCTGCTTTGCTTACCACATCACTCCATGTACTCATATTTACATTTTTGGATATTGCTAACAGTGGTCTCACTAACACCAAAATGTCCTGCCATCTTTCTTTAGCTGCTGCATTCCAGAAAGATCAACCTTTTCCTTCAATCTTAGCTTTTTGAATTTTCCTATGGGCCAAATGTCTCAATTAACTGTAATTTATTTTTTATATAATTATGGGAAGTAGCTATAACTCAGACCAGTCTTTCACATTGAAGATATCTTCTGTAACAGGTGACAAACAATAGGACTTTAGGCCTAATCCAACATATGGTAATAGTAAAACTTGAAAAAAGAACTTATACTAAAGAAAAAACAATACAACTAAGGGCAAAACCCACACCTTCTACCCTTTGGTGTAGAGTGGACTCAACTGGTTAAGTAATAGTAAATTAATATTGTGTGTCACAGTCCAAGTGGTCAAAGTACAACTTACAGAGGTGATCAGTATGTGTATTGAGTACATGTGGTACAGTCTGGTCTATGAAATTTAGGTCAACTTAAGGAGATGGTCAATATAGGGAGGTGGTCAACTATTAAGGTTCTACTGTATTTCCCTAATGGCTTATGATATTGTACTTATTTATTCATACGTTTTTTTTTGAGTAGTATTTACTTAGATTATTTAGATCCCTTGCCCATTTTTATGTATTCTAGATGTAAGTCACTTACTATATATATGATTAACAAAATTTTTCTCACATACTGTAGGTTGTCTTTTCGCTTTCTTGATGGTATCCTCTGAAGGATGAAGGTTTTACATTTTGATGACATACAGTTCATCTATTTTTTTAATCACTTGTGCATTTGGCTTCATATCTAAGAAATTATTGCCCAATCTAAGGTCATAAAGATTTACTCCTATATTTTAAGATTCTTTTAAAAAAATTTCTCAAAATATTACCTAGAGGAGTACTAGAGTTTTTGTTACAAGGGTATCTTGTATACTGCTTAAGTTAGGGCTTTTCATGTCACCATTATCAGAATTGTGTTCATTGTACCTAGTCGTTTTTCTCTCATGCCATCCTTCCCATCCTCTCCACTTTTAGGGTTCTCATGTCCTTTACATTACTTTGTGTTCATATATTCATATATACCCATTTATCCTGCTTTGTTTTCCATTCCAAAGATACTTCACTTAGGATAATAGTCTCCAGTTCACTCCACATTGCTGTAAGTGAGATTATTTCTTTTTATGGTGAAGATGTACTCCATGATATGTATACATGATATATGTTTCTTTATCACTTATGAATTGAAGGACACTTAGCTTGACTCCAAATCTTTGTGGTTGTAAATTATGCTGCAATATATATTTGGATTCAGGTGTCTTTTTAAAAAAATTTTATTTATTAATTAATTAATTTATTTTTTGAGACAGCGCCTCAAGCTGTCCCCCTGGGTAGAGTGCTGTAGCATCACAGCTCACAGCAACCTCCAACTCCTGGGCTCAAGCGAGTCTCCTGCCTCAGCCTCCCAAGTAGCTGGGACCACAGGCGCCCACCACAATGCCCGGCTATTTTTTGGTTGCAGCTGCCATTGTTGTTTGTGAGCCTGGCCTAGATTCAAACCCGCCACCTTAGGTGTATGTGGCTGGCGCCTTAGCCACTTGAGCCACAGGCGCCAAGCCCAGGTGTCTTTTTGATTAAATGATTTCACCTCCTTTGGGTAGATACCCGATACTGGAATTTGTGGATCAAATGGTAGGACTACATTTATTTCTTTGAGAAATCATCATGTTGTTTTCCATAGAGTATGTACTAATTTACCGTCCTACCAACAGTGTTTCAGCATTTTTTTCTCTCTGCATCCATACTAACATCTATTGTTTTTGATGTTTTAATAACAGTTTTTCTGATAAGGATGAGGTGATATCTTACTCTAGTTTAATATGCATTTCCTCAATGATTAATGATATTGAACATTTTTTAATATGTGTGTTGGCCATTTTTCTTTCTTGTTTTAAAAAACTTCTGATCATGTGATGGCTCACTTTTTGATGGAGTCTTTTTTTTTTTTTCCTTGCTGATTTGTTTGAGTTCTTTGTTGATTCTGGATATCAGTCTTGTGTTTTCTATATAGTTTGTGAATATTTCCTCTAATTCTGTAGGCTGAATATTCACTCTGTCAGTTATTTCTTTTGCTGTGCAGAAGCTTTTTTAATTTAATTAACTCCATCTCTTTATTTTTGTTATTGCAATATTTGCCTTTGGAGTCTTTGTCATAAATTATTTGCCTAAGCTGATGTCTAAAAGAGTTTTTCTATGTTTCCTTTTAGAATTTTTATGGTTTTATACCTTACATTTACATCTTTAATTCATCTTTAATACATTTTT
The DNA here is from genome assembly GCF_000181295.1 of Otolemur garnettii. Taxonomy (NCBI): domain Eukaryota; kingdom Metazoa; phylum Chordata; class Mammalia; order Primates; family Galagidae; genus Otolemur; species Otolemur garnettii. Next base: position 18,535,430 of record NW_003852403.1, read on the forward strand.
AAATATGGTGAGATGTAGTTATCCTGTTTCATTCTGCAGCTTGGGGCTCTATAGTTTTCACACCACCATTTATTGAATAGGGTTTCCTTTTCCCAGTGTATATTGTCTGCTTTGTTGAAGATCAGCTCGTTGTAGGCAGATGGTTATACTTCTGGATTCCCTATTCTGTTCCACTGGTCTACGTCTATACTTTTATACCAGTATCATGCTGTTTTGGTTACTGTAGTCTTTTGGTATAAGTTGAAGTCAGATAATGTGATGTCTTTAGATTTGTTCCTTTTACTTAAGTTTGCTTTGGCTATTTGGACTCTTTTTTGGCTACAAATAAAGCTTGGAATTACTTTTTCCAGATCTGGGAAATATGATCCTGGTGTTTTAAGGAGGATTGTATTTAATCTGTACATCACTTAGGGCAGTATGGACATTTTAGTGAGACTGATTCTACCAATCCCTGACTGATTCTACCAATCCTTTTTTCCATTTCGTTGTGTCATCTGTAATTTCTTTTGTAGTTGTTGTGTGGTTCTCCCTATAGAGATCTTTAACCTTTTTTGTTAAGTATTTTCCTAGGTATTTTATTTTATTTTTTTTAACTACTGTGAATGGTATTGAATACTGGATTGGACTCTCTGCTAGACTGTCATTATTAATATATAGAAATGCTGCTGATTTTTGCACATTGATTTTTGTAACCTGAGACTTTGATAAACTCATTTATCAATTCAAGAAGTATTTTGGTGGAGTCTTTAGGATTTTCTAGATATAAGATCATTTCATCAGCAAATAAGGTTAGTTTCACCTCTTCTTTCTTAATTTTGATGGCCTTTATTTCCTCCTCTTGCCTGATTGCTCTGGCTAGGACTTACAATAATATGTTGAATAGAAGTGGTGACAGTGGACATTCTTGTCTTCTTCTACTTCTCAGGAGGAGTGTTCTTAATTTTCCCTATTCAATATGATATTAGCTAGAGAGTTGTCATATATGGCATTTATAATTTTGAGATATGTTCCTTCTATGCTGAGATTGTTAGGATTTTTATCATGAAAGGGTGTTGGATTTTATTAAATGTTTTATCTGCATCTATTGAAATGATCGTGTGGTTGTTTTTTGCTTGTTTGTTTTTTTATGTTATGGCACACATTTCTTAATTTGTATGTTAAACCATCCTTGTATCCCTGGGATGAAACTCAGCTGATCATGATAAATTATGTATTTGACGTTTTGTTGAACTTTCTTTGCTAGCATTTTGTTGAGGACTTTTACTTCTATATGCATAAGGGATATTGGTCTGTAGTTTAATTTTTTTTGTTCTGTCCTTTCCTGGCTTTGGTATTAAGGTGATACTGGCTTCGTCATTCTTGATATTATGGAATATATTTTTTAGGATAAGTATCAATTTTTATTGGGGGATCTGGTGGAATTTGACTGTGAATCTGTCTGGTCCACAGGGTTTGATGTTGTTTTTTTGGGGATTTTGGTATTACTTCTTCAATATGGCTGCTTATTATTGGTTTATTCAGGATTGCTGTTTCTTCCTGATTCAGTCTTGGTAGGGTGTGTGCTTTCCAGAATTTATCCAGTTCATCTAGTTTTTCTAGTTTATTTCTATAGGAGCTTTTGTAGTATTTATGGATAATATTTTGTATTTCGGTGAATAAGTTATCATGACTCCTTTCTCATTTCTTATTTAGGTTATTTAGTCATTTCTCTTCTATTTCTGGTTAATCTGGCTAACAGTTTATCAATTTTGTTTATCTTTTCAGTGACTGAATCACTTGTTTCATTGGTCCTTTATTTATTTATTTATTTTTGGTTTCCATTACACTTAGTCTCTGAGCTTTCGATTTTCTATTTTCTGTTATTGCTTTTCTTCTCTTGCCTTTGTATTTGGTCTATTCTTTTTCCAATTCCTTGAGTGAGACAGTAAGTTATTAATTTATGATTGTTCTTTTTTTGATTTCCACATTTAAGTCATGAACTTTCCCTTTAGGGCTGCTTCTCTGTATTCAGGTTTTGAAGGCTCGTGTCCATATTTTATCCAGTTCAATAAATGTTTTGATTTACATCTGAATTTCATCACTCACCCAAGGGTCATTTAGCAGCAGGTTGTTTAACTTCCATGACTTCCTATAGAATTGAGTGCTTCACTTGGAATTGATTTCTAGTTTTTGCTATCCAAGATGGTACATGATATGATTTTGATTTTTTTGAACTTACTGAGACTCGTTTTGTTAACTAATATATGATCAATCTTGGAAAATGTCCCATGTGCTAATGAGAAAATTATGTATTCCATAGTTTGGGGGATAGGAGTAGAATGTTCTATAAATGTTTGTCAGGCTCATTTGTTCTAGAGTACAGTTTAAGTGAAATGATTCTTTTTTTTTTTTTTTGGCTGGTGATGGATTTGAACCTGCCACCTCTGGCATATGGGGCCAGCACCCTACTCCTTTGAGCCGCAGGCACCACCCCTGAAATGATTCTTTACTCATTTTCTGCTTCAATGATGTGTCAAGTTCTGTCATTACAGTGTTGATGTCTCTGACTATTTAGATACTACCATTTATTTTCTTTGCTTAGATCTAAAAGAATTTGCTTCTGGGAAGTCCTGTATTAAGTACAAATAAGTAGGCTTGTTAATTATGTCTTCTTGTTGAATTGTTCCCTTTACCATTATATAATAACCATTTTTGTCTTTTTTTTTCACCGTTGTTAATTTCATATCTACTTTATTGGCTATGAGTATGGCTGTACCTATTTGCTTCTGTTTTTCATTTATGTGGAATATTTTCCCCCCATTAGCTTGAGTCCGTGTGAGTTCTTGTTATTTAGATGTGTTTCTTCTAGATGGCAAGTATTTGGATTGTGTTTTTCAGACCATTCCATCAGTCAGTCTTTAAATGGGGCATTCAGATCCTTAACGTTGAGAGTTAGTATTGATATTTGGAATGATGTTCTGTTTAGCTTGTTGAAGGATACTTTATTATTTTATTGTTTTGTGTTCTCTCTTGTGCTATTGTTTTATAAGAGCTGTGACATATAAATTTTGGATGTTTTTACACTGTTTGCTATCTATTATATGGTTGCTTATAAATAGGCTTTTGAGTATTTCCTGTACAGTAGGTCTGGTAGTGACAAATTCCCTTAGTGTTTGCTTGTCTGGAGAAGATGTTATATCTTCTCCATTTATAAAATTTAGTTTAGCAGGATAGAAAATTCTTGGCTGGCATTTATTCTGTTAAAGGAGACCAAAAATAGAACCCAAAGGACCCCGTTCTTTTCTGGCTTGCAAGACCTCTCTTAAGAAGTCTGTAGTTTTGTTTGTTTTTTCTATGCTAATATATATATATATATATATATATTTTTTTTTTTTTTTTCATGACTCATAGGAGTTCCTCCTTCATATTGACTTTGGCCAGTCTTATGAGTATAGTTCTTGGTGAGTCCCTTCTGCAATGAATCTTCTAGGTGTTCATTAAGCTTGTTATATCTGGATGTCTATATCTCTAGCAAGACTAGGGAATATTTCATCAATTATTCCCTCAAATATTTTTGTATACATTATGCTTTTTCTTCAACCACAGGGATGCCTATGATTCTTCTATTCAGCTGGTTTATATGATCCTTTATTTCTCCTAAACTTTGTTCATTTCTACTTGATTCTTTGTTCTTTATTGCTGACTGACTGGGTTAATTTGAAAATGTTGCCATCAAGCTATGAAATCCTTTCTTCTACTTTGTCTAGTCTACTCCTAACACTTTCCGGTGTGTTCTATATCTCTCAAAATTATTTTTATTTCTAAAAATTCTATTTATTTTATTTTTAAATATATATATATTTTCAGTAACTTTTTCATTCATTTCTTGAATTGTTTTTCTAATTTTTGAATTGGTTTTCCATTTTCTCTTGGATTTTACTGAGCTTCCTTATAATCTATATTTGGGATTCTGTGTCTGTGATTTTAGTATTTCATTTTGGCTAGGATCCATTGATAGAAAGCTATTGTGCTGTTTTACAGGTGTCCTGCCACTCTAATTTTTCATGCTTTGGGTGTTCTTGTACATTTTCTACTCATCTGGAGCAGCAGTTGCTTCTTATTTTTGGATTCTTTTGTTTGTTTAGGTGGAGCTTCACCTCCACCTCTTACTCTTAAAGGTGCATCTGTAACATATGGTGGATGAGAAGCTTTGACTTTGTTTATAGATACTATGATAGGCACTGAGGCTCTGGATGGAGATACCTTAGTTATGGATGTCCTTAGTGTGTTCATTTCCTTAATTACTAGTTATTTATAGCTGTACTCGTGGCATATTATATGCATGGGCAGATTTTCTGTCTCTTGTTTATAAGAGAAAATGGGAGTCTTTAAAATCCTTCCTATTTTCCAACTCAGTGGTCTTCATAACACTGTGAATTACATTAGGTTTAATCTCTAAGACAGGATGCCCTGTGAAGGCGCTGTTTAATCTCTGAGAGAGTAGGTGGTGCTTGTGACTAAGAGTCAGTCATACTCTGTGTGATTGCATTAGTAAATACTATAATGGCTATACCAGTTGTAATCCTTGCCAGTAAGCGGTGCTTGCAAAAAAGAGCCAACTGCAATATTTTTAGAACTTGGGAATGCCTCTAGGAACTAAGGAAAAGCACTCAGATGCCCCAGGTGGGGGATTGGGTCCTGGGTATCCCAGGGGCTCCTTATTCTTCACAATAGCACAGGTGGGTGGAGGAGTAAGGTAAGGTCAGGGTAGGTTGGGCCAGGCTATCTTTAGGGTCCACAAAGGTAGAGGCACAAGGGCTTTCTTGGCAGGGATCGAGGGTCAGCTTCTGGGCTTCTGGGGAAATCCATCAGTGAGTGGTTAAACCTGGAAGCAACTAAGATGCCCCTCAGTAAGTGAATGAATAAATAAACTGGTATATATCCAGAAAATGGAATATTAGTCATCACTAAAAAGAAATGAGCTACCAAATTATGAAAATATATGGAATAAACTTAAATGCATATTACTAAGCAAAAAAAAAAGCAATATGCAAAGGTTACAAAGTCTATATCCAGTATTATTCTAACAAAATAATATTCTAGAAAAGGCAAAGCAAGGGAGGGAGTAAAAAAGATTAATGGATTCAAGGGTTTAGCACAGATGGTGAGATGAATAAGCATAATTTTAGGGCAGTGAAACTATTCTGTAGGATACTAAACAATGGTGGATACATGTCACTACATATTTGTCAAGACCCATAGATTTTACAATACCAAGAGTAAATCCTTAGGTACACTATGGATTTTGGGTGTTAATGAAGTGTTAATATTCATTGACCATAATAAACATGTCACTGTGATCCAGGATGTCAATGGTGCATGGGGACAGGGTGTACAGGAACTCTCTGTATTTTCTGCTTCATATTAAGAACATAAAAGTGCTCTAGAAGTAAATAATTATTTTATTAATTATTAATCAATGTATTCATTTAAAGAATCTCAGAGAAAATGAAAATCTGGTGGAATGAAAGAAATGGCTAGGATAATATCCCATTTTAAAATGTCTTTTATCACGGAACCTTTTTATGTATCAGTGATCATCAATTGATTACTATTATTCCAATGATTTTTGTTTAAACATTATAGTCAGAATCACCAGGATATTAATTGAATAGGAGCTGTAGTACATCTGTCAACTAGCAGCCTGTCAGATGGAAAACACACCTGGGAAAGCAGCCACCAGGGGACATTTACACTCAAGTTAGCAGATTTAGCTGATTTCAAAAATTCAACAATTTTTATTAACATTGTCAAGGACAAGAGCAGAGACCTTAACATAGTAGTGTCATTTTTTAAAAAAGATAACCCCCCATGATTGCATTGATGTACACAGCTGTGATTTAATAATAATGATGATAATAAAGATAACCTTGAAGTCTGTAAAATGGCTACAGAATTGATTTTTAAACATAGGAGGCACAAATGGTTCTGACATTTTTATTTTGAGAACTTCTAAGGTTTTTAATCTCCAGATTTATGCTTTTTATGTTAGCAAACTTTTCTGATTTCCAAAGTCCCTTTGCAGTTAGCCTGTCTTGGTTAGGTTTAGCATGAGTGAGGTGGTGCTGATACCTTTGACGGCAAAGATGAGTTGATGAACTAACTGTGTGGCAAGAACGGACAGCAGGAAGCAAAGTCAGCAGCTTTCTCTAAGAAATGGACTGTCACCATCAATTCTGCTGTTTCGGTGTCCGGACTCTTGTCAGTCTGAGTATCCCATCTGACCCTTGAGTTCGTGCCATGAGAAAAAATATCCCCTCATTGTTTACTTACTTTTGTTATTTTTATGGTTGTTATAAACCTTTTAAAAAAAGTAATAGGAAGATAAATGACAAAACACACAAGGATCATCTAAGATCCATCTATCTCTACGCTTGTTTTTAGGACACCTTGCTCCCTAAGAATTGTAGCCAACCAACCCACACCAAAGTAGTTATTCATCACAGGTCCGGGAGTCTCTGTTTTTAAAGTCCCATTTTCTAAATCTCCCAGTATATGAAAAGCTCATTTTGCTGACCAACCTGCATGTAATTTGTGAAATTTGTGGTCAGTCTCAGACGTTTGTGCAGGGAGCTAGTAAAGATTACACCTGAGTTATGACTGGCAGATAGTTAAATGATGGGGCATAGATCCGTTTTTCATAATTCAATTTGTGTTCAGAAAATTCACAGCTATAAAACTACCTGCTGAATTAAAAAAGATCATAGTGGTGCCGTGAGAGTGTGACCTGCAGACAGTTTCACAGGAGCTAGACAGGTCTCACAGCTTTCACGGGGTGATCATTTTTTAAACACAGATTTAACAACTTCCTTGTGACAAATGTGACCACCATTAACCATTTAGTGCTGAAGAATTTCTGTTAACTTTTGTTATTTTCTTAAGAGTAAGAAGCTTTTTTTGACCTTGTTAACAGACTGAATGCCCTTTCTATCCAAGCTATAAGCACACAGAAAAAAAAAAAAATTAAGGCTTCAAACAGTGCATACTTTCTAAGCTTGTAAGTAACATTCAAGAACATAAAGTCAAACATATGATTCAGGTACTATCCCTGACTCTGTCTTTAGAATTTGGATGTTGTGCCTTTGGGTAAATCACATTTCACCAGCGTTTTCTGTTGTGCCTTTCATCTCCATCATATTAATGGAAGAAATATTCTTTTCTTTTGTAAACTTCTTTGATATTATTGGTCAAACATGTATAAAATATGCCATTAATTATCCCTAATAATTACAAATCACAATTCCATGAATACTGCATCTCTTTGTCCAGAACCTGTATGCATATGTGCGCACACGCGCGCACACACGCACACACACGTGCACACATGCGTGCCCACACACATAGATCTACAATACATTCCTTTTCAGCAGCATATAGTAGGGAGATTTTCGAAGTCATGGGTACAACCATTTAAGGATGGATTCTATTTGGAGGAAAATACTTGTGCAAAACTTGACCCTCATGGGGAGTTAAGCCATTCTCAACTTCGCTCTCTGTCTCTGTAGAGGGACAGAGAATCAATCATTCTGTGTAGTTCGCTGTGGTAATGAGTGAACGTCTTTGTGATTCTGTTTCCTCAAATGCAGAGTGGGAATAACACTATCCTACAGAGTAATAGTGAGGATTGAATTACGTGGTTAAACACGCAGCTGCATGGAAAGAAAACAACTATGATGCAGATAATGCTGCAGTAATAGCTACCTGCGTACCAGATAACGTCATGCACGTTACTTCATAGCTAGTATTTGCCTCATTTTATAGAAGGCTAAGAATGATTAAGCAGCTTATCAATATCACACAGCTAGAAGATGGCAGAGCTGGAATTTGGGACTGGGCCTAAATGGGATCAAAGCTCATAATCTTTATTTTTTTTCTATTATACCTTTTATAAAATATTCCTGTTTTGACTAATGATTTTGGCCTTAAAATCTGTCTAGTATTATCTAGTAGTATTTCTTAGCATTTGTTCTCAATAGCAAAACCAACTTGATTACAGTTGATTGGCCAGACGACAGAGAGATAGAAAGGCTTAAGAGACCATTTAGTGGGCATTTCTCATTTTGTAGACAAGAAAATTAAGAAACATGCCCTCAGCCTACAGTTAATTGGTGATAGGTGCTACCGGATCCTTCAATTGTAAATTCCATTAATATGACTCATCATCTCACTTTGGAATAATATTGTGTGTCTTTTCTCTTCAGCTCTGTTATTGGCACCTAAAATAATCACTGTATGTGTTATATACCTTTGGGTATGTACGTGGGACATACATATAGTAGCCATTCTGTAATTGTCCATTGAATAGTTGAGTAAATGCAGACACTTATGCAGCACATTCTTTACCAGGAGGCCTGACTTTTAAAGGATAGTGGGCAGATGCTTCCATCCTTTAGATACTCTGCTTTTTGATGATATCTTTCTAAATGGTAAAGTTAATGCCAGCAGATAAATTTGTTCTCTGGCGTGATTTTTACCATTTTTACTGCTTGACCTTGGGCAACTGAAGTGTAATTAAATAAAAGGTAATCTGGTCTTTTTGCATCAATATTTATAATTCATGGAGATATTTACATGTATGCCTATATGGAAAAGGCATGATGTTTGAGGATAATAAATAACATGATGTGATGTAAGGGTAGCTACAGACCTGGTTGTGATTGAGACCTAGGTCCCTGGTGACAACATGGTGAGTGAGAGCCAGGAAGTGCTGTGGGTAGAGCTGACTGTGACCAGTGACTGAGTTTGTGCCAGTCCATCTAAAATCATGAAGCTAGGATTTTAATTGTGACTCTTTTAAAGAGCTTCTGGGAGAGTATGATTAAAAGAATTTAGCTCCTAGTATTGAAGTAAGATATTTCAGAGGTCATTAAACCATCACTCGGGGGTACTGACTTCTGAAATACCTTATTACAATTTATTTCTTAATATTAAAAGACAACCCCTTAGAACTCCTAAAAACATAGTGATTACACTTTAGATTCAGGAATGAATTCAAATGAGCAGCTTTCATTTATGGAAACAACACAGGTTTAATTACACTGATTATTTTTCTGTCTGTCGTTTGCTAAGCATTTTATTTTAGAGGTATGGATTAGGTAATAATCCATTTTTATGAAACAGTATTTCAGATTTTAAACTAACCAAATCAACCAATTATATAATGATATCATTCTGAAATAAAGTCAAACATATAAAATATAAATGCAAGGCAAGAACACAATTTTTTTTTCTAACCTCCCTGTGGCTAATGGCCATTGAGAAAGAGGTAACATGGAACGGTAGAAAGAGAGCAGCCTTGAATTAGAAGACAAGTATATTGTGCTCGCCTCAATTCTTTCACATACTAGTGGAGAGACCTTCACAAAGTGTTAATCTTTTCATTAGATAAAGGTGTGGAAATGCATCATCTAGAAGGCACTTCTAGCACTAAAAATGTCATTAATTCCATGACCAAAATAAGAAGGTTATGTCCAAATGACCTGATTCTAGGTCCTCTGTGATAAACAACTTCCTAGTTAGTTGAATGAATTTAATTTGCCCAAGTCAAAGAAAAAAAAAAGTGTCCTAAGAAGAGGTAAATAAACAAACAAACCTTAGCAAATTTACCGTATTGGTTCTTGGTGAAATGTAATAAATTATCCTGTTTCCTTTCCCAGCATGAAGTCTGTTGAATCATTTTAGAAGATCATAGGTCTTAGGGAATGTTTTTGTTCCGAGATAACAGTCACTTTTCTGGAGATTGTAGCTCTGCCACCTGTCATTTACTTTTTCTTCTCTGTACCTCCTTTCCCCACGCCCTTGCTCCTCCTCCCTCTCTATAAGGATCTCATTTCTACTCTCTCTGGATGCATTCTTCCTATACAGTTTTCTGTTTTATCAGTAACCAGAAGTGCCTCATGCCAGACACTTTATAATCCAACTGAGTGAATTATGATTGTCCTTACAGAAGTTATGCAAAAGTCATGTCTGTTTAATAATACTCTATAGTATCTCTCCAAAAAGGCTTTAGGCCAGTGGTTCTCAACCTCATGTTGTGGTGACTCCCAACCATAAAATTACATTCATTGCTGCTTCATAACTGTAATTTTGCTACTGTTATGAATTGTAATGTGATATGCAGGATGGTCTTAGGCGACCCCTGTGAAAGGGTGGTTCAACCCCCAAAGGGGTTGAGACCCACAGGTTGAGAACTGCTGCCGTAAGGGATCTATCCCAGATGAAATGCAAATGTCTCATTTTTTCTGAAAGTATTTGCAAAATGTCATTTTGAGGTTTAGTTTACACATAAACAACCTTTTGTATATGAGTCATAACCTGATTACTTTCTTGGTTTTGTTTGTAGAGGTAGTTTTTTATGATCTTATTCCATAATTTTAGGGGTCTATCCTCTTTAGCAATCAGGGTTACTTTGTATTTAAACAGCTATGATGATGCCTATTATAGATGTCTGAAGAAGTGTGATGTAGGCTTAACCCTGTGAAATTCATACATCTATAACCAGCCTGTGAGGTGTTGAGGGTCAGCCAGGCCTTTGGCTAATCTGATCATGCCATTTATGTAAATGCATCCTTAGCTTGTGTGTTGGAGAATTCTTGAACCTCTATCCCATAATTTAATTTTATAACTTTCATTCCTCATCAGTGAAAATAATTTAAGTGCTTTGGTCTTTAAGATTGTTATTCTAAATTCATGTGTAAATGGGAGCGCGACAGGGGTGGGAGAAATGGTATAAAACAGTTAAATAAAAAAGTAAGATTACCAGGGATGCAAATATTCTATAACTAGAGATAATGACTCAAGAGCACGTGAAAGGGCCAAAAATAAAAGAAAATGGAGAGCACCAGAAGCAGACCCTCTTGTTTTGGTAATCAGTTATTTTATGTGTAAGCAAATCCTGAAAAACTGCACTCGCCAAACCCCCTCCCCTTCAGTTCAGTGGCCTGTTAGGAACTGGGCTGCCAGCAGGTGAGTGGTGGGTAAGCAGGCAAAGCTTCATCTATCCGTGTAGCTCCTCCTCATCCTCACATCACCACCGGAGCTCTGTCTGGTGTCAGATTAGCGAGGGCATTAGAGTCTCATAGAATGGAACCCTACTCTACTATAAACAGTACGTGTGAAGGATCTGGAGTGTGTGCTCTAAGGCCTGACTATCTGATGTGGAGCTGAGGCAGTGGTGCTAGGATTGAGTTGCAAGAAGACAAGTTTGGGGCTCTCACTGGTTCTGCACTACGGTGAGTTGTATTATTATTTCATTATATATTACAATGTAATAACAACAGAAATAAAGTGCACTATGAAGGCCATGAGCTTGAATCATCCTGACATTATCCTTGTTGGGGGCCAGGAGTCCTGGTTACCCAAACCCAGTTGACCTGGTTTGATTACTTGGCTGAGCTAGAAAGTTCAACTGAGGCACGGCAGTAAGTGAGCAGAAATTCAAAATAAAACTGGAGCGGCACCGGCTGTGTGGATATGAAGTAAAAGTAACCTATGCAAGTTTCAGGGTAACAGAGAGAGATTTTATTTAGGAAGAACAAAGAGAAAATTTAGAGCAGTTCCAAAGAGAGCTAGAAGTAGTTCCTACTCAGGAAGGGGAAAAAGTGAGTTAGAAGATGCAAAGATCTGCAGGGCTCTTAAATACTCTCACCTTTTTAAATTGGCTGCAAGGTGTTCTTTGGGTTCTCTGCAACTCCGGGCAGTACTGCCTTTTCCCCTTGGTCACTGATTGCCTCTTTCTATTGGTCATTGGTCACTTAGGACTCATTTCCATATTCTTCCGGGTCTTCCAGACTTCCTGGTTCAGGAGGCCACGTTTTCCTTCCACCTCCTTGAAGCTCCCCTTTTAGTGTCCTTTCTCAGTCCCCCCCACCCTTCTCTGTGGAAAAATTATCTTCCATGAAACCAGTCCCTGGTGCAAAAAGGGTTGTGGACCACTGCTGGTAAACATGCGATTAACTTAACAGAGGCCACACAAATACTCATTCAGCAATGTCGTAGAGGAGGAACTCATGCATTATGCAGTGAATTGTAATGGATTGTCCTTAAATCCTCTCTCAGCTTTAAAAATCTGAGTTGGTGTTTTCCCAATCCTCAGTTTATGTGACTATTGTAAGGGGGAATTACCCTTCTTGGCCTTGCCCTCTATAATCCATTCTGGGAGGCTTCCTTCCTTTTCTATCCTGGGGCTCAGAAAGTACTTTGCTAATGTCTAACGACTCTATGTTTTGACTTGTCTGCCCCATGAGAGATCCATGTATCCCTGGCCTTGGGAATTTGCTTATGCAGTTCTTTTCTTTTACATAGTCATTCCTGTTACAATTTAAAAAAAAAAGAAGAAGAAAAGGCCCTCTAAACTGTGCAGTTAGCGTGCCAGAAGGCTTCTTTGCCTGCATCAGAAGGCTTGGCTTCCGATTCTTCAATCTACTAAGACATGTTTTGTTAACAATTCTAATCATAATTTGTTTGATTGCAGCAGTACTCTCCAAACTTAATGTGCGTAAGCGTCACCTCAAGGGCTTCATGAAACTATTTGGAGGCCTTGGTTAGAAAAAAATTTTTTACTAGGTAGGGTTGAGTCACAGAATTGGCATTTCTAACAAACCCACGTGACACTCATGGACCACACTTTGAGAACAATAGTACAATCTAGGCTGTAAACTCCTCAAAGGTCAAGGCAACATTGTTTTTCTCCTCTATAGTACCTTCCAACTTCAAAGAGAGCGTTCATCTCCGAGTTCCTGGTTGGTGAAATGTTCTATGAATAAAGGGCCCAGCAAAGTCAGGTAGAATTTAATCATACTTATTCTCCAAGTCATGAAACCCCCAAGTGATAATTTTATCAGGACAAAACGAGTGGCAATTCAATTCCTAAAGGAACTTCTGTTTGTGTTTATGAGAACAACAAATCTGAGAAAGAAATGCCCTTTTCACACAGAGAAGAGTAAACTATAGAAAGTAGAAGAGAAACGAACAGAGCCTATTTTATTCCATTTAAAACTTCTCTGTGTTGAAAAATCCAAATTTCCTAATTCCTGAGAGAATTTAGAAAAAAAGGAATAGTTTGAAAGAAAAATGTTGGCGGCCTAATGCAGCCACACGCAAATCCTCTTCCCTTCCTTCTCCTCCTCTCCTTCTAAGACAAAGACACAAAGGACCTGGCTATCCCCACCCTGCAGAAGTTCCCACCAAAAGACCCTATCCTGTGGACGGGGCCCACCCCCACAGCCCCATCTAAAAGTGTCTCTAACTGGCCACAGGTGCAGACACCATGTTTGCACTGCCCAAGAGGGTCACCCTCACCTTTCACTAAACCTGGCCGAAACATCTCCTCTATAGCCTTGTCCACCGTTTACACCTTTCAAAAAATAATCAGACAAAAATTCAACATTAGGGCTTAATCACGTACGTATCATCTGAAAATTTCTCTCTCTGAAGTTGAAACATCAAACCTTCTAACCTAGGGCGTATGTATGAACCCTTGAGCCTCACAGGAGTTGTGTCAGTGCGGCACCCCTGTGTTTGTTAGATTTTGCATTGTCACTCAGAAACTAGTCTCACAACAGCTTCTCGTCTAATTTCTTTCATTATTAAAGTCCGTAGAAGTATGTTTGTTGATTAAAGTTTCAGCATGCCTAGCCGCTTTTAAGGAAATAGAACTTTCATGATATGGATAGGACTGAAATGTATTATATTCTTAATAAGCCCTTGGTTCTTTCTAAATCACCCAGTGTAACAAATAAAGAATAGGGCAGTGACCCACAATTCTGCTCTTGAGATACAAATCCCCAAAGGATCAGAATCTGGTCAGCCAGGGGCACTTACTGCACTTTCTACTCAATTCCCATGTCGTCTTGGACGTGCTTATTATAGTCTCAGGAAGGCCTTATTCTTCATGCTTCAGTACATACAGCCAGAAATTTTCCATGTATCGTAACTTTCTCAGATATATACACATGTACACATGCACAGTTACATATCCCCCCACCAGGATAATTTCTATTTGTATATTAGGAAGTTTTTATTGAGTTCCCCCATCAAAAACAAGTTGACTCCAGATAATTCTAGCCAAGAAGTACAATTGTAAAATAATAGTCTTAACAATGGACTTCTGATGATTTTGTTAGGGAATAAAATGCATTTCATTTTCAACTGGCTTAATTATAGCTCGAATTTTAAAAACAAAATATACAAATTTTAAATAAAATAATAAAATTTATAAATATAATCACATATTTTAACCCAATCTCTAGCTGTGGATGCTTAATTCACTTTTCTTAACTTGCTAATGGAATACCTATGAAAATACACAGTGAATGCAAAGTTGAAAGAGAAACTCAATATCTGTATAATTTGCCACCCCCTTGGAATAGCTATATATTAGTGATTCTCAAGGGTAGTGCCCCAAGCAGCCACAGCAGCATCACCTAGGCCTTGTCAGAAATGCAGATTCTCAGGCCTCACCTCAGTTCTATGAAATCAGATATCTGGAAGTGTGACAGCAGTCTGGTTTTGTTTTCATAAGCCCACCAGGTGATTCTCATGTATGCTAAATGTTGAGAACCTTTATTCTAAATAAAATAGAAGTGGGAATGGATTGAGACGTGAATAAAAGTGGTGTCACAGATGAGCATGGTTCCTCATGCCTATAATCCTAGCACTCTGGGAGGTGGAGGCAGGAAGATTTCTTGACAGGAGTTGGAGATTGGACTGAGTGAGGGCAAGACCTCCATCTCTACTAAAAAAAAAAAAAAAAATTCAGGCATAGGTATTCCATGAGTAAGTAAAGTGGTGGTGCACTGGGAGCTACTTGGGAGGCTGAGGCAGGGGGATGGCTTGAGCTCAGGAGTCTGAGGTTGCTGTGAGCTAGGCTGATGCTGCTTCACTCTAGCTCTAGCCAGAGAGATAGAGTAAGACTGTCTTGATTTTTCAAAAAAAAACAAAAACAAAAAGGTGGTGGGAGATGACCTCCACTCATCCCCAACGTGGATCCTCTGTTCAGAGATTTACAACTTCTATGTGTATCTAGAGAGTCTGGGGATAATCCTATGTCTAAGGGTGGCAGAGATGGCTGAAATGTATTTCCTATCTTCCTTCACATCCCCCAACCACAGTCAGTAACTTTTCTCCCCCATCCATTCTGGAGATTGAAAGTTTCTTCCTTGATACAACATGGTCAGAAGGTGAAAATGACTGGGAAGGACATACAACATATGAGATGAAGTAAATTTTAAGTAAAACGGTAAAATACCTCTGCTATAAGAGAAAAAGAAAAGAATTTCAGATGCTTAAAGTTATCCAAAAATAAATTCACCTATTTTACTGAAAGAATCAGGATAGTAACAGAAGGCACAACTTCAGTTAAGCTGGGTTTAATAGATAAAAAAAGGAATATTTGGATGTACACAGGTAAATAGTGATGAAAATTAAACGGAGCATACATATTAATTTGCATATAACCTGTTAGACTTGGGTAGAGATCTCTTCATTCAAATTGATGAGAGCCTTTCTTTAGAAAAAGTTAATAATGTGAAAAGGATTTGATGTCTTAAAATTACAAACAAACAGTTATTGTGGTAACATGTTTTTAGAATGTATATTCTTTGCTTTTTCAATAAAGAACTAAAAACTATTAATTCATTGAAGAAGAGATGAAAACTGTTGTAAAGTGGTCATTGGAAGAGGTACAGATTGTGAGCATAAGAAAAATGGGATAAGAGGGAAGCTAAGAAAAATATATGAAAATGGTAAAAAGTTTTCATTGGAAGAAGTGGTTAAACCAGGTCAGAAAACCGTGAAATCCAGCCAGTGACTTAGAGACTAGCTGAGAAAGCACATTAAGAATGCAGATCAATGGTTCAGCACCCATAGCTCAGTGGTTAGGGTGCCGGCCACATACATCAGGGGTGGTGGGTTAGAACCTGGCCTGGGCCTGCTAAACAACAATGACAATTACAATAACAACAAAAGAATAGCCAGACATTGCAGCAGGTCCCTATAGTCCCAGCTACTTGGTGGGATGAGGTAAAATAATTGCTTAAGTCCAAGATTTTGAGGTTGCTGTGAGCTGTGACAACATGCCACTCTATGGAGGGCAACATAGTAAGACTCTGTCTCAAAAAAAAAAAAAAATCAATCAAAAACACAATAAATATGGAGGAAAGAAAACAACAATGTAATTTATAGATAGCTGCTGATCCTTGAGAATTAAAGTAAAACAAACTGATCAAAAATAATAATCACAGTCGTATTAAAAGAACTGTTTCCTGACCTGATGGTAAATTTAAAGGCATCACTATGTTTCATGGAAAGTTATTGAAAAAAAGTATGCCCATAATGTATTGCTAGATTTAAAATATTCTGATAATAACATCATTTCTTTCAATGTAAGGAAGGGAGGATGGATATTATTTAACAGACAAAGCTTCTAAGTTAGAATTAAACTTTGTATTGTAACAAAGCCAGAAGAAAATAGAGGCACTCATATGAGCTCTCACAGAAAAATAATTGCATTCCAATATTAGGCATGCACCCATGTTGTCATTTGTATGTTATTATTGAAAATGCCGGGATTCAAAACATATTATCACTGATAATCCTGTTTTAAAATATTCTCCAGCCAAATGAAAAATGAAGAGAACTTGGCATGTAAGAGATGAAGTACTCAACAACACATAAACAGTAGTGAGGGCATGATTCAAGGTCAACATAAAGAATAAATTCGTAGGACATTTTTGCAAAGCTAACCATACCAATGTATTGAAAATATTTTTGAAAAATGATCCTAGAAAATAATTATATGATTATTTGAGTCACGAGATGATCATAATCAACATTTATAACTCCAAAATATATTCTCAACTACTAGAAAGTAAAATTATCTAGAAATTAAAAAATCAATATATAGTCTTTTTACACTGGTTGTGTGGGGTGGTGAGGAAGGAGGTGGCCATTCCAACATCCCCCTGTGGGATGTATATTCCCAGAGGCAGGAACATAACACATGGAGAGGGGCACGTGGAATGCTCCTTAAAAGCTTGGATATCGTCTACATATATCCTAGTACTGAAAGCAAGTCTCATGGCCAAGGCCAGGTCAGTGGAACAGGAAATTTACTCTGCCCACGGTGAACCATGCCAAGAGTAAGAGCAGAGGAAGAACTGTGAAGAAATCACAATTTCTTCTTTTATATACTCTTCAATTAAGAAAAAAATAAGAAAATAATACAGATAAAGTAGGAGTTTATGAGAAAAAGATATCAAAAAAGTGATATGTAAAACAACTGGTTATTTAAAACAGAAGTCTGGCTGATTCACAGTAAACCAAATAAAATGGACTCTCTCTCTCTCTCTATATATATATATATATGTATATAAAATATATATAATGGGAATATATTAATAGAGTAACTTTTATTAAAAATATTATTTACAGATAAATATTACTACATTTAAAACTCTCAGAAATACTTTTCTGGTGAAATATATCTTGTCAAAGTTGAAATAAGAGATAGAAACATTCTTAATGTGACATGAGTCATGAATAATATTAAATGTTGTCAAACTATTATCTACAAATAAGACTTTGGCCTGGAAGATTTTAGATTTTGAAAGAATTGATTATAGCCGTGCTATGCAATTTGTTGCAGGATATGCCTGAAGATGGAAAGCTACTAATTTATTTAATTATGCGGATATAATCCCCATAGCAAAGTCTGACAAAGATAACACACGAATGATACTTACAGAAGACATTTCTTCTTATTAGAGATGGGTAACTTCCACGTCAAAGTGATTCAACTAAACCTTTAGAACACTTCTACCATTGTCTGGTCAGTTCTGCAGAATAAATTACATTGATAACGTGAAACCAAGAAAATATTGTCATGTCAATAAAAGATAAAAGTAAAAATGATCTTCAACCAAAACATGTTGATAATATGGAAAATCATTTCCAATCTTATCTTAACAACTCACGGTATAGGTTCCCATTATTATTATTTTGTTGGTTTGGGTAGTTTAGCTTCGGTGAGAAGAACACCAATAAGAAAGAAAATTACTAGAGAAAAAAATTATAATGATCTGTTTTTTGGAAATTATCTGTTACTTTCATTTATAAATGTTGTCTATTTTTTTGAGACTTTGGAAAAAACAAAATAAGAAGAAGAAGTTAACTGATCAAAGTATTCTATAATAGACATACTCCTATCTGACAATGTGAATGTTACTTTCTTTGCATTATTGCTATTATTATTGTTTAATATTTCGTTGCAGCAATCGTCTGATTTCTTTTCTGAATGTATTATCTTCATTCATTCTTTATGAGGTTTTTGTTCTCAGTCCTTATGTTAAATATTGTCATTGTCATTAAATTTAGCCTTTTTAATTCTGTAAAGGCAGAAGTGGAAACCTAATATACACATGTAGAAGTAAGAAAAATTAAAAACAAATGATAATGGGACTTTCAGATGATATGTTGAGAGAGATGAGAGAGAAAGAGAACCAGCCACAAATTCTTGGAGTTAGTAATATGTAAAAAAGATTTATAAAAATAGTTTCTATGGTATGAAGTCAGTAATACATAATTTTTTTTTCTATGTATACCATGAAAACTATTTTTAAAAAACTTTTGAACATGTTACTAACTTCTATAATTTGTGATTAATTCTCTCTCTTACATATCATCTGAAAATCACACGATAATTCTTTTCTCCAGTAATTTTCTTTCTTATTTGTATTCTTCTCACTGACACCAAACTTCCAGAACAATACACAACAATAAGGAGAATGATTAGTTGTTAGTATAAAGCTTAAAAGAAAGAAAGAAAGAGTTTCTTTGAGAAAAGACAAAAATGTTTGAGACTCTGTGACAAATACCATAGAAATTTATCAAAAATGATAAAACAAAAACACAGGAAGAAAATCTGAGTTAATACCTTGATATGAGAAATAGATCACAGCTATATAAAAATGATAGATTTCTCTACATCAAACATATCATAAATAAAATTAAAATTTAATTATGCAGGTGGACATAAAGTTTGTGTGCAATTTAAAAAAGTTTAATGTAGCGAATTGCACAAAAACTCTCTAGCCAACCTGCATTTGGAAAAATATTTGCAAAATATATGACCGAATGTTAAGCTTATATTTTTAATATATATGGCACTCTTAAAATTAATTTTTAAAAATTACCTAATTGCTGTATGATAGTTTATTTCATACAAGTAAGCATTTGAAGAGAAACTTCAAAGATATACCAAAGAAATCAGCAACATCAAAATAGAAAATGGATATGAAAAGTTTTTCACAAAGCACCATACTTTAGTTATAAAAATAGAGAAATTTAAAAACGAGTATGGCATGTAATTAGTTTCCTAAACCATTAGAAAATTATACATACAGTTGAGTAAACTATCCATTATATATGTATCTTAGTGAGGTTAAGTAGGCTCTCTCCAATTTATTTATTTATTTATTTATTTCAAAGTTTATAGACTCATTTTTATTTGCTTATTTTTTTTTTTTATTGCTTTGGACTCATTGAGGGCACAAATAATTAAGTTACACTGATTGCATTTGTCAGGTGAATTTCCTCTTATAATTGTGTCCCACCCCCAAGAGGTGCGTCATACACGGTGGCCCCCATCCTCTGCCTCTTTCCCTGCTCTCACATTCTCCTGCCCCCCACCATGCATTAGCTCATCCACTGCCTTCATATTAGAATTGAGTACATTGTATTCTTTTTTCTACATTCTTGTGATGCTTGGCTAAAGAAGAATGTGTTCCTACTCAATCCAGGTTAATACAAAACGTCTCCATCTTTTTTAATGGCTAAATAATATTCCATGGTGTATCAATGGCTGAATAATATTCCATGGTATACATATACCACACCATTCCTGGGTTGGTGGGCATTTAGGTTGTTTCCACATTTTGGTGATTGTAAATTGAGCTACAATAAACACTGCTGGTGGGACTGCAAACTAATACAACCTTTTTGGAAGGAAGTTTGGAGAATCCTTAAATAACTCAAATTAGACCTCCCACTTGATCCTGCAATCCCATTCCTAGGCATCTACCCAGAAGTAAAAAAAGTTATTTCATCTCTAGTCTTTTTAGATGGAGCGTAATTTGTTTCAACCCTTCAGGAATGCGCTCTAACAATATAAATAAAGCACTAAAATATATATTTATTTATTCTTTCACTCAAGCCTTTTGCTCCTAGGAAAGTGTTATTCACAAAGATGATCATCTCAATTAAACCTGCAGTGAGGAAAGCACTAAGAAAAATCATGGTATGCTATGAAATATGCGGCCATTCAATACGAAAAGTTCTGATAACCCTGAGGACAAATTAACCAAAAATAGTACAATTACAACTTAGAAAAAAAAATAAACTGCACACAAGAGAAACAGAAAAGAGATCATCAAAACCTAAAAAGAAAAAAAGAAAAAAGTTAGCAATATTTGTTTGGGGGGGGAAGAGAGAAGATGCTATATTTGTTTTCATCTTCTTTTGTGTCCAAGTTTTCTTCGAAGAACATATCCTATTTGAATATAATTAGAATAATTCCATGACTGTGGACTCTGAATATGACTGAGAAAAAGCTGAATGGGTGGCTTGTTCAAAAAGAATGTACTACATTGCTACATTAGAAGCAAACCATCCCTGCTTTGCTAAAGCCATCAGAATGACTTCACAAGATGCAGCTATTCTCCAGGTAGCTGCCCAAATCCAAGCTTCAGGAGGCTGCTCCGTGTGTTTGCTGCGAGAAGGAATGAATGCCCTCTGTCTAGCTGACTCAAATCTACGGGATGCTTCGCATAGGCAGCTTCTCTAAGCGCCCTCCATAGAGCACAGCAAAGAAAGAGAATAATCTGAACAAATTAGAATCAACAATTTCCTCTGAAGTTAAATTCCAGATGTCACAAGCATCTGTCATGAACTTTATTTAAATTTAACCTGGTACCAGAATTTGCGGTATTTGTTTCAGAATAGGAGCTAATTTTCTGAGCTTTACAAATAACTTTGAAGGGAAGGTTTTCTCTTATTTGTCCGAAAACTTAACGTTTAAGGTCATGTTATTTGAATCCTAGTCAGATAGGAAAGCTCAGAGCTCAGGAATGTCTCCTTTAATATTCTTTCGTTTAGAATGTCATCATGAAATGCCTCTTTCCTAATGTAGATTAACCCAGATAAACCATTGTTGGCAGTGAGGTGCTAAATATGTTGATTTCCTTACTACCCTTTCCTCTAACACGGGGTGTGCCATATACCATGAGGAAGCTAGTGGATAATTACTGTTTTAGCTAAGAAAATGAGGTTTATGTTGTACTCTGCTTCAGAAAGCTAAATTAAACATTTCTCATGCAACTCTTTTGTCAATAGTCATACACATTTGAAGACTTTTGCAGAACAAAATGCTGCTGCAGCCCCTTAGCTATTAATGGCTTTAGCAGCAATTTACAGATGCAATAGAATCAGGAGAATTTAAGTGGCAGGGTTATGTTTCAACTTCAAAGGAAAGAAGGAAAGGAGGGCGGCAGGGAGGGAAATGGGTAGATAGAGAAGGAAGAAAAAGTAAGCCACGACGAAAGGCCCCCATATTAACTGAAGCTCACTTTGACTTAAATGTGCTAATTGAACGAAGCCAAACTGTCTTGTCCCCCAATTCATTAGTGATATTGTAATTAAAAGAGCATCTTCAGTACCAGAGGGTAATGACCTTTTTAATTGAACTTGGGGATTCACACTGCCACTGAATAGTAGTGAATTTAAATGCTGAACTCAAACTCCAGATTTTCCTCTGGTAAACGTACAATTAGGAATCAAAGGTGAATTGCCCTAGCAATTTGCTCCTGTTTTTGTATTTGGCCTTCCCTGGATTTCAGAGGAAGACAGAACCTATTGACAAAAAACAACAACAATAGTTTGGTTGGCATTTGATTTCACAGTAGTTAATTCTCCAAAAAAAATTTTATTATGTTATTGGAAAATACCTAACTTTATAAAACATTACCTTAATATGAGCAATATTTATACTTCCCTAGAGCCTTTTTTATTGTATGATTATATAAATGTGCATTTTTGTATCATTTAAATCAGAATTATTTTAGGGCTAAATTCTCTGATACCGAAACAAACAAAAAGCTCAAGATTCAGTGGCTCAAATAAGATAGAAGTTCATTTCCTCATATAACAGCTGTGAATGAGTATTGCAGGTTAGCGAAACCTCCGTTCCACACAGTCACTCGTGGGCTGAGTCTGATTGTGCCTCTGTCTTCTTCACCATGGGGCGAAGATCCCTCTGGTTCTCATCATTCCAGCCCTTAAGAAGAGGTAGGGGTAAGGTGGAAGAAACAGGGCTGGTTTTAGGGCTATCCATGTCCCCCATTCTATTGAAATTAGTCACATGAAGTCTTCCAACTACAAGGAAGTCTGGGAAATGTATAATCCTGCTGGCAGCCACTTGCAAAGCCGGTAAAGAAGAAAAGGCTGGATTTTAAGGATCGCTGATGGCTGTATCAGTTTAACACAGTCAATTGCACATGAACTTTGAGGACCTCCTGCGTGTGCAATACGTGTATTGTCTTCTACTTTCTCATGTAACATTATTTTATAAACAATAGGCCCTTCATTTACAGAAATTTTATCACAAAAAATACAATAAGGTCTTCCCAAATTTTTTCATAACAATACAATAAAGTTTTAACTAATAAAATATGACTTTTTTCATGCCCTCAATAAATCTATAAACATCTCTTATATCACATTTGAATGGTGAGCTTTACATTTGTATATAAATCTTCATGTCGTAATTTATCTATCATTCACATTTTGCACAAAATATTACCTACCACTTCATGTATATTTGCTCCTGGAAAGCTGGGCTACTGGTTTCACAAATCACTTTCTCTTTTTTCTTGTGAGAACAGGCAGTGGATGAGTTCACAGCATTAAAGCTACTGCTGGCTCAGCGCCTGTGGCTCAAGTGGCTCAGGCGCCAGCCACATACACCTAAGGTGGCAGGTTCGAATCCCCAGCCCAGGCCTGCCAAACAACAATGATGGCTGCAACCAAAAAATGGCCAGGCGTTGTGGCAGGTGCCTGTGGTCCCAGCTACTTGGGAGGCTGAGGCAGGAGACTCGCTTGAGCCCAGGAGTTGGAGGTTGCTGTGAGCTGTGATGCCATGGCACTCTACCCAGGGGGATAGCTTGAGGCTCTGTCTCAAAAAAAAAAAAAAAAGCTACTGCTGACTTCAACATTCTACCCATTAATATACTAAACCTCCATTCTATTTTTGGCTACATTTTTTTCCTTTATTAGATTTATTCCGCCAGTTGGCTGTTGTTTAAAAAGAATCATTTCTCAGAAAAATATTTCCTTACTATAAATACCAAGGATGGAGACATGTGGGTTATTGAATTTGCTCATTATTACAATGTCCTTTGAAAATATAGAACTGATGTATACATTTAGCAAAGATCAATGTTTATTTAATGAAGCATGTCTGCATTGAGTTTTATCGATTTTATGTATTTTTATCCTTGACCAATATAAAATGGAGTACTATAGACCATGAGTTAACAGGTAGACACAATCATTTTTCAAACATTGGTCAATTTGCACTTACCATTGTAAATATATTTGTTGTTTTTATTCTTCCTCTTTTCTCCAAGAAAACATTTTTTAATGTTTAAGTCACAAGCTCTTAAAATTTAGGATATCTCAAAAGCCCTGATTTTAGCACTGTGTAATCTATGTATGCTACAAAATTACACTTGTACCATACAAATGTATACAAATAAGAATGAAAAGATCTGAAAGTTTAGACATCAAAGGAATTCTCACAGTAATATGATTCCAGTTCTGAAGCTTGACTTTCTTCTTTTATTATACATTTGTCCAAGTGGTTATTTAGCCTTTGCATAAATAATTCATAGGTTAGGAAAATCACTTAATTTCATCTTCAAACATCTTTAATATACAATTGTTGAAAAACAGAATGAGCTTCTTGTTGAGCACATATTAAATTCAGGGCCGTACGCTAAGAGCTTTTATGCATAGTCCCTCACTTGATCCTTACACACACCTTCATGTTAAAATGATTTATAGTTTAGAAAAACAAGGCCCAACAGATTCCTATTCAGTGTCACCTTGCTACTTGGAGGTAAATAAAATTTTCTGCTGAATTTATCAGGTCCCACAATCATGATTTTTCCAATAAGATGAATCTCTTCCATTTATGTATCATTGTAAAAAAAAATATGCCCACCCAGTAAGCGTGACTCTGTTCTTCCCCATGACAACCCCTGAGCTGTTCCAAGTCAGCCTTTATCTATTGTGTATGCTCCTTCTTCTCCCAGGTAATCTTTAGGGTTCCATTAAATGGTTACTTTAAACTCTTTCATTACTTGGGCCACTCTTTTTTATAGCATTTTTTTTCACAGTTTTTGGCTGGGGCCAGGTTTGAACCGGCCACCTTCAGTATATGGGGCCAGAGCCCTACTACTTTGAGCCATAGGTGCCGCCTGAGCCACTATTTTTTAAATGGTTTCCAGTTCAAGTTTTGGTAATACCATTCCTAGTTATGCTCAAAAGAAATGTAGTATTCTTGGATTGACCCAATTATCATAAAATCAAATGAGATTATCATTTCAATTGCATAGGTACTTTATTTATTTATTTAGCCCTGTTGAATTAGCTGCTCAAAGTCATGGTAGTGTTCATTTCTATTGAGCATATAATTTTTATGTGTTAATAAGTTACTCATATATAGGCTTTACACATTGAATTATATTGTATTTATTTTTTCTAATTTCCTGTTCTCTCCTATGAAAAGAGCCCATGAATTTTTTGGCCACTTTCTGATTTTTATATCCTGAAAATTCTATGACATTGCAATTAAAAAGAATCAAAATGTGGCCCCCTAAAAGGAGAGTAGCCCTAACGTATTTTGCTAAAGCTTTTAAAGTGTATTTTCTCTAGTTCTTATAACTATGGTCTAATGTTAGTAAATATTTTACTCCCTAAATGGATTGATTCATCTAAGTTCATAAAGAAAAAAAAGCTTAGAAGTGATAAATCCAGCTATGTCTGCTTTTCCCCCTACAATGTCATAATAATATTGATAAATATATTTTGACTCAAAGGACTAATGAATTCCATAAGAAATGATACCAACTTGGTGATACTGCTAGTAAGATGGACTTCCAAGGGTCTTATACAATGCTTATGCCAAAAAAGACAAGAGCTGAAAATCACCGTATTACGATCTCTCAACAAATATGCCTGTGCATGTGTGAAACACGTGAAGTTTGCCTTCCACATCCGAATCTGAATGATTGCTTCAATGCATTCAAGTGCAGATAAATCACCAGTACATTATCGAGCACTATCCCTGCTCAATCATATTAGAATCTTCCTATCTGCCAAGGTGACCAACTGTCTGGGCTTGTCTGGGAAGGTGTCAGAAGTGGAGTAACGGAGAAATGTTCTTTTGCCAGTGTAGAATCACTAGTGGGCATTACTCCTGATTCTAAGTTGGAATAAGGCACTGAAGCTCCACATTGCAGTATTTTAGTAATAAAGACATTTGGGTCTATTAATGCTCATGGAATTCATTTACTGAAAGATCAGATACCCTGTCTCAGCTCTATTCAAAGATAAACCTGAATTTTATCTTCCCTATATCAGCAATCCAGACTTGTAGCAGATGTTTGTGTGAAACCAGACAAATATCAACTAGAAGAGGGGTGGTTAACCTAGGATCCATGGGCCATATGCTGATTTTGTGAGGATTTCTTTGCTTATCTGTGGTATTGGACATCACAAAACGTATGCACTTCTTTTTTTCTGTTCAGCTTTATTACTGTTTGTGTATCTAATATGTGGCCCAAGACAACTGCTATTCTTCCAATGTGTGGTGGGGAAAAAAAAAGATTGGACACCCCTGAACTAGAACATATCAAGAATAGGTCTCTTCATATTTCTCTCTGCAGAATTTTAGATCGTAAACAGAAAATAACCTATAGCTTGGCTCTTCGTGTATGTGGGGTCCATATCTATGATTTCAACCAACTGCAAATGGAAAAAGTAATTATGTCCACAATGATTGTGTCTGTACTAAGCACATAAAGATTGTTTTCCTTGACATTATTCCCTAAATAATACAGTATAACAACTATTTTCATAATGCATTATATTATGAATTATAAGTAATCTAGAGATGATTTACACTATACAGAATATATGTGTAGGTTATATGCAAATATAACATAGATATTTACATACATAAATATAACACATATCATTTTCTATAAGGACCTTGAACATGGCAGAATTTGGTATCTGTGGGGGCCTTGGAATCATTCTTCCCCTGGGTACTGAGGGATGGCTATATAAGTAAACTGCATTATAAATAACATGGAAAATACACTAACTATAATTTCAATATTATAAATAATAAAATGTGGAAAACCAAGAGACTATTTGAAAAAAAACACCTCCTACTATTGAGCTCAGTGCTCAGTAGATAGTAGGTGTCTTAAGCACGTATTTTTTCATTGAAGTTTTAACTTTTAATTTATCAGTCTCAGGAGTAAGAGAAACCGTGAAAAGTAACAATGCAAATTAGTCAAAAGGTGATGATGCAAATTAGTCCAAAGGTGACAGGGCAGTTCACCTCTAATTTTAACTCTTATTTCCCCAGTATGTTTTGAGCTTTTATCCTCAATCTGCACGCAGTGTGAACACACATAAATATACACAATGACTCCAAGAAGCCTTTAAATTGCAAGATGATTTCCCTTTATCACACGTTTCTTCCCACCGTCAATTGGTGTGTGCTAAGGGAATGCAAATTAACCGTATTATTAATTTAAGTAAGACATAATTAGTAAGGTAAATCTTCTGCCAAAACCACATAACACATTCCAAAGCCAAATATAAATGAGCTATGATTAGCCTGCTGTTCCCCTTTATTAGTTCAGATTAATGGTGTATTCCCCGTGGATCGAGTGATGCACAACCATGGGTGTTCTCCAGGGGTCTTGGGACCATTTGTTAACTGCAAAGGGAACTTCACATCTCACTGTCTTGTGATGACATCGTAGTATTTAATCAGTGTGAGAAAGGATAGTTGACTTGACACGTGTCAATTGATTAAAAAGCATGAGTATCATTCGTAAGCAGAACATTTAATGAGCTAACTAAATTTCTCTGTCAAGAGCAAGCATATGCCCTCTTCATGCAAGTCTTTCGATGTCTCTTCTGCCCTGGACCATTATCCAGACTGTGTATAGCCCTGCTGTCAAGGAGCACTTTCACAATCATTCTTGACTTGAAGAAGCACAGGGAGTAACAATCTATTAATGAGGCAGATTCACATCGATTAATTACATTCCTCTTCCTCGGTACTGGCCTGTAGCGCAACTCCAGGCTGGAGAGAATATGATGCAGGGAAGAGAAAAGCCCTCAAATTAAATTTTCTGGTCTGATTTATGAGGCTCCTCTGAAAATCTACTTTTTTCTAATTTCGATTATTTGTTTCTCTGCTTCCCTGACAAGGCTGTTCTAATACAACTCAGTTTCTTGGCTTGTTGCCTGGTCATTCCCTTCTTGGCTTGTTCTTGTTACAGCACTTCTGCCTGATAGAAGTGAAGACCCTTGAAACTGGGAATCCAGGCTATGTAGAGCAAAACCTATTGTTGGCAATGGGCAGTTAAGAGACCACACAGGCTATTAACTTACAGGGCTGTTTTCTGGTAGCCACCGCAGAGCACCGCATGCATGCTCTTAGTCACAATCAGGGTCACCATTCTAGTCCCCATGAGGCTTCAATTTTATCAAGAACAAGTATGCAAGGTGGCTATAGAAAGTGATGTTCATTGGGCTGATATTTAGGATGTTTTCGATGACCTTGGTCATTCCTAATCATGGTCTGTGGCTATGAGACGAAGTGCTCTAGGCTTGTACATGCACACAAGGGTAGACTTTGAGTATTTGCAGGAATGCTATTGCTTCCATTTTTAAAGGATTACAGGATTTAGAATGACGGGCCATTGGATAGAGTTAGAAGCATCTTTCATTATAGCCATAAAAGTCAGGATTACTTCAAAAAAACTTTAAAAGACAAAATGAGAAAATATATGTTACTAAAAATTAATCTTGTTTATCTAACACCCTGCACACAGAATCATTAATATAATTGCAACTTTTTAGATCCAAATAGTTATAGTTATGATCTGCATATCAGCTCCTATCCCACTCACCCCTGGACCTTTCCCTTTTCTCTATTCTTTCCTGCTTTTCTCTTCCTTTCTTTTTTTTCTGTCTTGCTAGACAGGAGCAGGTCAAAGAGAAAGTCTATTAAAATCAAAAGGGGGTGGGCTAAGCACTTAGAATTTTAAGAGCAGAAAAGATCTCAGAAATCATCTGACCTTACACTGGGATGGGACAGAAGGGACACTGACCTTTCTGGGGTCACTTGGGTTCCAAATCTGGACAAGAGCTCTGTGGCCAAGTCTGTGTCTACTTAACAGTCTCATCTGTCCCCGAGGACAGATCTCACTCTCATTATTCCACTGTTGCTTGAAAATCCTCTCAAGTTCACAGCTGTGCCTGTGAGAAAAGGCTTCAAATGAAGATAGTCCTAGAGAAGTACCCTTGGGAATACACTGTTGATGTCAATTTGGATGGAGGGTCAAAGGAAAAAGTGAACACAAGTACAGAGTACAACTGCAAGTATTGAAAATGTAAAAGTGTATGTGTGTGTGTTTGGGGGAGGGAGTTGATATATTTGGCTTTTCTTTGTGAGGGAAATAATTTCATTTGGCTGGAAGGCTTACGTCTCCTAATGGGTATGACACCCTGTTTAATTTGTATGTTATATTTACAACTGAAGAAAATCTACTCTTTGTAACTCTCTGGAAGGCCAGCACCGATTTTCTACTTACAGAGACATGGGCCATAATTCAGCATTTTAATTAAAAGGAAAATAGCTGATAAATACAGCCTGGGGATATGAAGATGCCCTCACGTGTGATAAGATGTGTTATTCTCACTATTTTCTCATGTTGCTCATGATCCATGCTCTTGAGATACAGTGACAAGAACACTGACTTTGGAGTAAAGTATCTCTTTTGTATTACTTAATGTTTTTGAGGGCTTTTATTCCTTCAACTGTAAAAGGGGTAGGTCACCACAAGGATTGATGCTAATATCCCAAAAGTGTTTGAACTTCCTGAGAATGTAGTAAGTACTGCAACGATTCCTTCCGTTGCTCTTGTTGTTAAGGGGAGTGATGGAGGTGGCCTCTTTCTGCTTGCACCTGTTGTTCCCACCCATTGTCTCATGCTCTCCTCACCATTCTCCTCTCTTGCTCTCTTCTTGCTTAAATCATCACTTAGCAATCAAGGATATTCATTGGTCTTACCAGGCCCCTCAGTGGAGGAAGGTTCTATTAGTTTCTCTCTGATTTGACCATTTATTAAAGCTTTACCAGACAAATCATGGTCCTTCTCTAGAAATACAGATTCCAAACTTTTTAAAATTAGTCGTGCCCATGATTAATATCTTATTGATGATCTATCCCTAATACATGCTTATTTATTTATAAACTATATATGCATTACTGTACTAAGTCATAAGAAATTGAGAAATAAAAGAAATTTAATTTTTAAATAAAAATAAAAAAATTTTAACAAATGAGACAAAAACATTCCATTTTTTTCTTCCATATCCTCATGGGTTATCTTGGATGCGCCCTGGGGTGTGCACTTTAAAATCCTTAGCTTTAAAATCCTTTAGCATGGATTTTTAAATAAGACTATCTCGCTCGTAAACCGAGGGCACTAGCCACTTTCTACAAGATGTATTTAGCACAATTGGGTTTCTTATCATTAAGGAATTCCATAGCCTGACTTCTGTCTGCAGACTAGCTGCCTACATTCACTTTGCCCTCAAGCTCGGCCCTCTAACCCAGTGGTTCTGTACCTTGTCTATATATTTGACACCTGAGAAGTAGTTTTAAAATGTCTGTGGCCCCTATCTCAAACCAATTCATTCTAAATCTCTGAGAGTCTGGCCCCTGGCTGAGGAAGGACTCTTCTCCAGTTTAGCCTGCTTTGGTGTTGGACTAGAGTAGACAACCATTGACCCCAGGTTCAGATTAACACCGCCATGCTGGGGAGCTGGTGCCGCGGAGGCTCCTGGAGACGGCCTCCTTGGTCTGCCTTCCTCCTGTTCTCTCCAGTTGCTTTAGGAGGAGAAGGACACGCTCTGAATCCTATGCTGGAGAAGGCAACCTGATATAGTTTTGTCCTGCACTACTCAGTCTGTACAGCAACAGCCCTATCATCCTGCTGCAGAGGAGAGGATGTCACGTCTTTCTTCTTCCAAAGCTGAAATTTTACTTTGCTCTGTGTTTATAAAGCAAGCTTGGCAGCCAACAAAATATAGTTGATGATGGGTAGGAGGGAGAGAGGGCGACATGGAGATGACAGCCTTTTACCTTCTCACTTTCAGAACAGCTCTCCACTTAGCTCTTTTCTCCCTCCTTCGGTCTTCCTTTTTTTTTTTTTTTTTTCTTCACTAGGGGTGAAATGAGGGGAGAGAATGTCTTGCCAATATTTTCCCTAGAATGATGAGAAATCCCAAATCAGTGAAACGTTTTATTACCGGGTGTGCTTGAGAAGGCTCTTCACTGAACTTTTATGTATACTTGTACGATGTATGCACGCATGCACACACGTCTAATTAGCAACTAGTAAACTAGTTTTCCTTCCCTCCACCCTTCCCCCATCCCCTGCTCCTTCGGCCCTCCCTGTGAAAAAGCTTTCTAAAAGCTCAAATTCATATTCCAGCCTGAGATGTGAGTTGAAATGCAATTGAATCTAAGGATTCATATCCGATTACAACTAGTGTCCAGCTGTTACGATTGAGCACATGCTAGAGAACAGGTGCGTCCCTTCTCACAGCAAACTCCCCCTCTGTCATCTCAGGAGAGCCCTGAGCGGCACATGTTTGCACAGGAACAAGCTGATCAACTATGTCCATGTGACATCCTCACAATGATCTCTTCTCCACAAAACATGTAAGGCCAGGCGTGCTGCCCCAGTTACGCTCCAAGATGACTTTACTTTGGGTTTCCCTGAACTCTTGACAATAGTGCTCATCGTAGTAGTTTCTCTGAGTTTGTGCCCTGGATGCCTCATTTGCTGAATCCGTTGCACAGTGGCCTGGAGACTGGACCAAAGGGGACTGACTACAGTCTGATTTTGTTACTAAAATCATTTGCTCATTAAGTTGTGAAAATAATTTAAGTATATCTTCTTCTCCCAGAGAGTTGCACGGGCATTAACAGACGATAACCGAGGGTCAGAAAATGTAAGTGGCTCGTCAAAGATAACACACGTGATGATAATGAAACCAGACAGAGCACTGAGCAAGCTGCACGGATCGTGCTGAGCACAATAAAGAGAGTTCAATAAACCAATACGCATTTAATACGAGTCAGATGCTTTGCGTATGTCTGTTGGCATGCCGACTCCTAAAAAGACACGGATGTTATACTCAAAGATCCTAGAATCTGACCAACCAGCAGATCCTCAAAAACACAATGAAAGCGCAATTTAATAAATATTGAAAGTGGAAGAAAAATAAAGGTCTTTGAGAGCACAGGATACCAAAATTGGCCTGAGAAATCAAAGTGAAAAGACGGCTATAGGAGGGAGGAGAGCATATTTGGAGAACTTGGTGTGATTCAGTACGTGAAGCGTAAGTCCGGCCGCAGGACTCCATGTGGTGTAGAGGCAGAAATCTACATGTAGTTACACGCTCCCACCCCAGACTTACCCAGGCTTAATTTGTGTTTCTTTGGTGGAATACGTGTTGCAAATAAAAATTATTTAAGATGATTTCCCCATTCATTTAAGTAATATTCATTGATCTCCTGCTGTGACAAGCACTATTTTAGGCCTTCAGTGTCCATCAGTGAACAGTACAAAAGAAAATCTCTGACCGCATGAATCTTAGATTCTCTTTACTATTGACTATAAATTCCTGTACACAAAAACACATGTATTACTGCCCAGAGTTTCATATATAACAGGGAATATGTTTTATGCACAATTTAAGAAATATCTAATATCAATTTTGAGTGAAATGTGATTTTTGCCTGTTTTTTTAAAAAAATTTCACCCTGAGTTAGATGTGACTCCAGTATATTCATTTAAACAGTGGAGAACTATTGAACAAATCTACATGTAAATGAAATGACATCTGCAGTTTGTAAGGAGGACACAAGCACCGGCTGTCCTGTAGGTGATGCCTGAGACTAACAACCGGGGAGACTCATGAGGTGCTGCTCTGTGAAAAATGAGTAAGGAAATTAAACAGTACAATCAGGCCTTTTTGGCACTTAGGGTTCCTGATAGAGAGTGAAAGAGGAGTTTAGAATCATTCCCAGGATTCTGCCTTAGATAATGGGATGAGGGGTACAGAAAACCAAATGGCTGTTGCAGGCTCAAGTATATTCATGTTCCTTCATTTATGGCAACTTTAAAGTCTGGGTGCCATTGTGAGCTCTTCCCACTTGTTGGCATTTGTTTTTCTTCATAATTTAAAAAGGCTTTTTATTTCTATTTGTAACATATGATCATGCTTTAATGCTGATTACAAGCTTCCCCGCTAAAGGAGTCACACTTTGGCTACCCACCTGTTCATTTATTACTTACAACTGCCAACTGGGTTCATAAGGGTAGAGGTAGGGCCATGGCTGAGTAACCAGAGAATCTAGAGCTGCTGTCGGCAAATCGACTCGTCAGCATTCTTTTAAGGAAATCACCTGCTGGCTTATTAAAGTTAATTGCTTGCAGGTACCAAGTTCCTTAGCCAGAGCTATCAAAGTCGCTGTGAGAGAGGTGATTAAGACTGTGCTGGAAGCTTGGGCAAGCTGGATGAGTACCATCTCATGGGGGGTTTTAGCTTGAGGGAGACTGCTTCCTACCTCGGCGTTGTTTTGTTCTTTCTCCTGGTCTTCGATCATCCCTTACTCATCGCCCCTAACACACGCCGGCTGATCTAGGTAATGTGTTAAGTTTGCTCTTCTAACATTGGGAGGCATTGATTGCACATTTGTCTGTAGCTCAAGAAATGCTACAATGATTAGCATCGCCTCTGCACGTAAGGAGCTCCAAGTCTAGAAAAGGAGATGGACTTTTTAATTTGTGTTTCTGTTACAATATTATGCCATAAATTCTATTTATTTATTTTTTTGAGACACAGTCTCACTATATCACCCTTGGTAGAGTGCTGTGGCGTCACAGCTCATAGCAATCTCAAGCTCTTGGGCTTAAGTGATTCTCTTGCCTCAGCCTCCCAAGTAGGTGGGACTACAGGCGCCCACCACAATGCCTGGATATTTTCTTGTTGCAGTTGTCGTTGTTTTTTAGCTGGCCCAGGTCTGGTTCAAACCCACCAGCCCTGGTGTATGTGGCTGGTGCCTTAACCACTGTGCTATGGGTGCTGAGCTGATGCCATAAATTCTAAAAGCAGTGGTTTGTACAATGTGCCATGAGAAGGTAATGAGAAGTGGTGTATCATATATATGAGGTATATGAATACATGCTTGCATTCTCTTAATGAGATATGGGATATAAGAAGATTATAAAAATATTTGCCTGTCTCAAAGTCCTCCAAATGGAATTGGGTTATGTGGTCACAGGGGCTGGCAAGTCAAATCTTTGAAATTTTTTTTTTTTAGATATGAATTCAAGTAAGAGTTGATACTGAGTCTTAAACCTGAAGTTTGGAGGGTAGGCTGACAGGTTAGAAACTGAAGCAGGTTTTTTATATTTGTCTTGAGGCAGAATTCCTTCTCTGAGAAACCTGTTTTTTGTTCTTAAGGTTTCCTATTTGTTAATGAGGCCTACCCATATTATCAAAGGTAATCTCATCTATTAAAGTCAATGGATTAAAAATGTTCCTTATATTTTAAATACCTTCATAGCAACCCCTGGATGAGTATTTGGCCAAACCACTGGGCACCATAGCCTAGCTGCACTGCCTATGTATGGACACGTTCTGCTAAAACTTTCTCTTTTCCTTTCACATCCCCTTCACTTCTTTAGCTACAGAGAAACCAACGTTGTATTATGATGATGCTCAGGGAGAATGTTTTGACTCAAACATAGTGAATTAAGTGACAAGCATCTCAAGAAAGTCATACAGAAAAATGTGCTGTTTCACTATGACATGTAAACATTTTGTGAACATTAAGATATAAAACAGTAAATATATATCTCTTGTCATATATCTAGGTCTTTTTCTCCATCTGTACCTTAGAAGAAATCTAAGTAAAAAAAAAAAAAAAAGCTTAAGATTCCTTTCTTCTGCCGGGTAGAGAGGAGTAAGGGGGGAAGGGTTGTGTGAGTAGAAGGTAAAAGGTTTTTGCTTTTATGAACCAAAACTGAATGAGGCACTGCAAATGTATATAAATTTCAATTCCTAGCTATGTTAAGATTATTCCCTAGGATAGCATGTTAAAACTCAACCCTCCTCTGGTTCTGGGTAGGATGAAGATAGTGAACACATAAGTAGTACCATGCTTAGACCCAAGGAAAAAGACTCTCCATCTTTGGTCCCAGGCATTAAACACAAAAACATGAAGACAAATGGCTTTCTTACTTGAAATGTGGTTTCAGAATTCGCTAGTTGTAATCTGTAACCTTGAACATGAACTCATGGTGAACATTATTTAGGCTCCAGGAAAATGCTTTTTCGTATCTCTCCTTATATCCTAGAAGCTGAAGATAAAGAGTTCAAATGCCATGAAAATTTTCAATTTTTCTTTTCTTTTTTTTTGAGACAGAGCCTCAAGCTATTCCCCTGGGTAGAGTGCTGTGGCATCTCAGCTCACAGCAACCTCCAACTCCTGGGCTCAAGCGAGTCTCCTGCCTCTGCCTCCCAAGTAGCTAGGACTACAAGCGCCTGCCACAACGCCTGGCTATTTTTTTTTTTTTTTTTTTTTTTGGTTGCAGCCATCATTGTTGTTTGCAGGCCCAGGCTGGATTCAAACCCGCCACATTAGGTGTATGTGGCTGGCGCCTTAGCCAATTGAGCCACAGGCGCTGAAAAATGTTCAATTTGAACTGCTGTCAAGATTTGAGATGAACATTTTGCTTCGCAGTATGGGGATGGGGTGGTCTGACATTTGAGCACTATAAGAAGAAAGATACATTCTCGAATCCTTCCTGTTAGAATGAATGGATGGAATTATTGCATAACCAACGATTATTTTCCCATGGAGAGCTGAGGCTCGATTTTCTTCCATTCGTTCATGTTTCATTGGTGGATTTGAAAGTCCACCCAAATTAGCATTGCATTTGCATGGGATTAAGGGGGAATATTTTAGATCATTAAATAATTTATATTATTCCTAAATTTTTATATCTGTAGTACTAGATAAAACATGCATAAATTATGCTATCGATTCTTTATATTGGCAAGTAAATGGATACTTGATGAGACAAATGAGAAAATATCAGCTATAATAAAATATTCTAAAATTAAAATATTACATGGATGTTACTTTTCAACGTCACAGGTAATATGAATAAGAAAAAAGCATTTTTAAAAATTTTTAGGGTTTTTATATTTAATTTTTAACAAAATATATTAGCATTTCCTAACATCTAGATAAAATTTTATTTTATTTTAAATTCTTTGGATCATCATTGTCAACGAATTAAAAATACTGACTGTAACAACATAATTTTGATAAAGGCGAGAATAAATTTTATGAAATACATATGTGAATTTATGAATTATGTTTCTTTTATTCATAGAAACATTTCCATCTCACAACAGAATACTCAGGTGACTATCAAATGGGTTATCGATGAAATTTTGCCCACTTGCAGTCATCTAAAAATCATTGTTTTATATATGCTTTTGATTTTTCATTAAAATATTGTATCTTTAAGGTAGTGTAATCCTAGAACATGTTTTATGAAAGTTTCTTAGTTTTATTTATAATATTAAAATATTTAGACATGTGCTATGTGTGCCTCCATTTCTACTGTTGCTTTGGTACTACAAGTCTAGGGAGCAGGCACACTGCTAAACAATGGAGCCAGCAGTATCTTCACAGAGTCACAACTATTGCAGAGATGGATGACAATCTTTAACTCTTGACCTTGAGGTAGGAGGATGGGATGTGGGATCAGCAGTATCATTTCTATCTTTTCTTTTGCCTCCATGCATCCAATAAACAGACTTTATTTCTTTTTTAAGAGTTGATATATCAAAATGTTAATTCAGGAAAATTATGTAGGTGGGCCTGGAAGAACTGGAATAGGCTGTAAGTAAATTATTGAAATTAGCCCTGAGAAATGATTTTGCAAAAGGGGACATTTAGGCTGTATCTGGAAAGATGAATAGAACTCCTCCAGGTGGATAAATTGTGTGTGGGAAGAGGTGCACTAGGAAAAGGCAGAAAGGCAGAGAAAGCAGGTTGTGTTCACAATATTTCAAAATGTTCATATGACTAAAACACTGAGTGGGAGGGAGGAAATGGAAAGGGAAGAGCTGAAATATGAGAACCAAAAGGACCATTACACATCTCTCCCAGAGCTCGGACATGCTCCTTTATCAAGAAGAGACTCATATGAAAGGCATTTGAAGCAGGCAAGTGACACGATCAGTTTTGATTTTTAAAAATAGGACTCTAGAACCTCGGTTTTCAAATTTTAGCATGTGTGATAATCACTGGGAGGTCTTGTTGGAACACAGATGGCTGGGTCCCACCTCCAGAGTTTCTGACTCAGGAGTTCTGGGGTAGAACCCACGAATTTGCATTTCTCACAAGTCTTGAGTGATATGATGCTGCTGATAAGAGAACCATGTACTCTAAGAGCCACTACTCAAAAAGCAGGTGGATGGCAAAGAGTTCAGGGAGATGAAATTACAGAAAGTAGACAAGATAAGAGGTCATGGCAGTAGACCAGGCAGCCTTAATGATGGTTTCATAGAAGCAATGATGAAGGGTCTAAATAAAATAATTTTAAGACACAATAAGTAGATTTGGAGGGCATAGATAGGGAAGACAAAGGTGTTGAAGATGACTCTGTATCTGGCTTATTTGCCTTTGGATGTATGAAAGAGCCTAGGTTTTTTAATCTAGAGAAAGAGAGAAGGACAAAGATTGGATTACAATTTTAATTAGTCATTGGTATAATAGTGCCATTTAGTTGAATATTATATGACAACTCTGGATCATCTAACTTTGGGCATTTTGAACCAAAGAAGAGGAAAAGTTATTTATGTACAGAATACACGAGCTCCACTAGGAAAATTTTGAGGTAAATGGTATTAATATGCTAATGTGTTATTCATCAATTCCAGTCAGCATACATTCACGATTCTATTACCTGAGTGTGGTTAAGGACTAATCTTTTTGTGGAAAGTGCTCGAGTCTATGGTTTACTCTCTTACAAGTTAAAACTGTCAGAATGGGCGTTTTTACTTCATTTATGCTTTAACATTTTTTTTTAAATCTCTAGTGCATTTGTACTTTTTAATATAATTTTAGATTTAATAAAATTAGTATTACTCTTTTTCATAAGGGGAAGGAAACAGGCTCACCCTTTGACATTTGAATGGACCAGGGCAAGAGTATAAATGCAGGCTGCCTCTTCTATTTGTCAAAATACAGAATTATTAATATGTAAAAGTTATAAATCAAGCTAGAAATCTCTTCAATAAAATATGTTCTATTCCTCTACCTTCACAAATAGATCCACTTAACGAAATTGTCACAGTCTATATAAGGCCCTGCCCTTTATATAATTTAAACTGGGCAACATATCAAAGGTGGTTAGATTTGCTTATCCTTTGCATCTGTCGGATTATGGTTAATGGGCTTATGTTGATTGGATGAGTCATAAAATGCAGACAGGTGGGAATCATATATGTTATATATTAATTCCATGATTTCTTTCTGTCATTTTAGTGACATTGCTAATTAGGCTACTATAATAAATTTTTACATAATTTGGATTATGTTGACAGTAATTATTTAAAGGATTAAAATATGAAACACAATTTTACTCAGATGGTCAAAATGTAAAGTTGTATAAAAAATGTTTCCTGGAGAAAATACAAAATTAAAAATATTTCATTTTCTAGAAGTTTTTCTTAATGGAACTTTAGAAAATGTAGTATAAATTATGATTAATGAATATGAACGCTCAAAATTGAAATTACTTAGAACTGAAATTTTTAAATTTTTTAAATCATTAATATTCTGATATATTATAGTGTTTATTCATTTCATTGCTTACATAAATATTTGATATCAGACTCCATGGATGATACACTTAGACCTTCGTATGGACATATTTGAGAGTGGTATGAATTATTTAGTATTTTAAAATATTCCTCAGTTACCATGTGGAACTCTTGTGACTACCATATGCACCTCTGAAATAAGTCATTAGATCAAGAAAAGAAAATGGATACTCTTTACACCTGGGACATAATAGCAAATGGAAGAAAATATTGCATTCATCTGGGCGATTTGACAATCTCATTAATTTACCTTTTTATCTATTTAAGAACTTCCATTGCTCGTATTCTCTCCATACTGAGAAACAATATCCTTCTTCAACCAAGGCAGTGACTTGACACATAAATAAATCTCCAAGGTATTTGGACATCCTATTGTTTCTTTTTTAAGGCTTTAAGGAAATGGGCAACAAACGTGGAGAAATATTTCCCCAGGTCCCGAATGTTGCTGTTCAGGGAAGCTGATATTTCATCGCACAGGAATGCTGCTCCCCATGGCAGGGCAGTGCCTAATGGAGGGTTTTATGTGACAAGTATTAATACTAATACTCTCAGGGGTCCTCAAACTTTTTAAACAGGGGGCCAGTTCACTGTCGCTCAGACCGTTGGAGGGCTGGACTGCAGGCCCCTGGATGAGTCGGCTGCTAAGTAGGACAGGCAGTGGCGGCAAAACCCCCCCGCGGGCCGGATAAATGTCCTAGGTGGGTGGCATGTGGCCTGCGGGCCATAGTTTGAGGACATCTGCAGATACTTTGAAAGATAAAAGTACTGAATTATAGCTCAGCACCCTCCATTTGACTCTTTGCCTTGATGAGTTTTGATCTCTTGGAAATATCTGTTGTTCGGTGGATACAGTGCTCTGAGTAGTTATTCAAATTATAGAAGTCCAATACTGCATGCGTTTTTAATAATTAAAATGTAGAAAGGCTCTAAAGGCTGGAGCTGAGAGTAGGGGAGGCGGCTGGACGTTGGCCGGAGAGAGGAGCATGTGCCACGTAGAGGACTTTATCTGTGTCGAGAGGACACTGCCAGAAGGAAAGGAGACGTGCTGCTCTGTCTGTGCTGCTGGAACAAAGGACCGTAGACCGGCTGGCTTGCAAAAGACGGACCTCTATTTCTCATCGTTCTGGAGGCTGAGAATGCCACCATCACAGCACGTCACAGGACCAGCCTCCTCACAGAGCCTCTTGCTGTGACCTGATGTGGAGGAAGCAGGCCAGGGGTCTCCCTGGGGCTGCTTCTTTAACGGCACCAATCCCCCTCATGAGGGCTCTTCTCTGATCACTTCCCAAAGGCCTCACCTTCCAACGCCTTCACCTTGGACCTTAGGATTTCATCATATAAATTTTGGAGGACACAGACATGAAGACCATAGTGGAGAGGAAGGGAGAAAGGATGAAGGTCATCAGAGGCACATGAGAAAAGGAAGAAGGAAATAGGAGAAAGGGAGAAGGAAAGGGGTGTGAGAAAATCGGTGACTAGCGATTTGTGATGTATGTTTAAGAAACAGAAAGGAGCACGTCAGCCTAGCAAAGGGAGGAGCAAAGGAAGAGTGAGAGCAGTTGAGGACGGAGAGATGTCACTGGCCCAGATGAGACGGGGCTGGGCAAACATGATGAGTGCCCTGAATTTTACAGTATGGCATTGCAGGGTTTTATTGAAAAGAATGACTTGAGTTTCAAATGATGACTTAGATACCATTTTGGAGAATGGACAGGTGGACAAGGAGGGCATAGAAAGATTCTGGATCATGTTGAGTCAAGCCCAGATATAATAGTGAGAATGAGACTCTGTGGTAGATGTGGAAGATTCCAGCACAGTTTTAATTGGTATGTCATGACAATATTGCCAGGACAGAATCCATCAGCAGAGAACCAACAACACAACTTTGTGAAGCAGGCTTCCCACCCTGGGGGACATTTCCATTAACTTCTTTAAGATTTTTATTGCTCACAACAAGGACAAAAAACCAAGCAACAAATGTCTTTCCTGGAGCATGCTTGAAAATGCATAAAGTACATAAAGTCAAACGAGAGAGATATTCTGCTTTGAGTTACTTCTGGAAACAAAACCAAAAAAGACAGAAGCTGCTAGTGAT
This sequence comes from Otolemur garnettii, assembly GCF_000181295.1. Classification (NCBI taxonomy): domain Eukaryota; kingdom Metazoa; phylum Chordata; class Mammalia; order Primates; family Galagidae; genus Otolemur; species Otolemur garnettii. The sequence continues at coordinate 18,575,913 of NW_003852403.1, forward strand.
TAAGACTAGAGATTGGGGCTAGGTGCCCATAGCACAGTGGTTATGGTGCCAGCCACGTACAAGGCTGGCGGGTTAGAACCCTGGCCTGGACCAGCTAAAACAACAATGATAACTGCAACAACAACAAAAAATAGCTGGGAGTTGTGGTGGGCACCTGTAGTTCCAGCTACTTGGGAGGCTGAGGCAAGAGAATCACTTAGGCCCAAGAGTTGGAGGTTGCTGTGAGCTGTGACTCCATGGCACTCTACCCAGGGTGACAGAGTGAGACTCCCCCCCCCCCCAAAAAAAGAATAGAGATTGGAAGTGAGGCAATTTCAGGAACTAAGGTGAGGTCCCTGCTATATAATAGTGCCAGAAACAGAACTATGCTCAAAAGACATTGGAACTTATTTCTGTCTGTTGAGGAGGGAAATAAGATGTGGGTGAGTAGAGGCATTCGGAGGACCAAGATCATAGAAGCCTGCGACCCCTGGAGTTCTCAGGCCTACTGTGTGGAGCTAAAGCTCTGTGAGCTTAAGGTTAGAGGAGGTTGGAGAAGTCTCAAGACTTCTTAAGGAGGATCCTTTAGTTGGGGTTTAGTATACTAATAAAAGTTTTAGTATTTTCTATCAGAAGTGCTCGACTTTCCCCAGCATTCCCAGGGAAAGTAGCTAGAGAGTGTCTCCTACATATTAAAGGAAAGTAAAGCAATAGGACCTAAGTGCAGATGTCTGGAGAATTCTATGCTCACCACAGTTGTTATCACACAGACACATTCTGAAGGCATGTGCGTATTTATGATAGGGAGTTGAATGTGAGATGCCTTTTCTATTTGTATCAAAGGAAATGTAAAATAAAATCACTCAGCGTGAAAAATGTGTTGCTAAATTTTAAGCAAGGTTTTTATTATGCTACTATAGTCCTCCGAAGGAAAGAGACTTATTCTGGTGTGTAGGCTAGGCGTGTGTAGGCCAGGGAAGATTGACAACGTATTCAAATAGCTTTGCCATAAGGGGTGTGTGTGTGAGAGAGAGAGAGAGAGAGAAATCAAGATTATTTTATTTGATATTAATAATTTCTCCATATTTTAATGCTTTTGAAAAAGTTTCTTGTTAACTGTCAGCTGAAGTTAGACATTCCTAAAACTCAGATTAACGCCCTTCTTGAATAATATGGAAAAGCCAGTGCCAAAAGCAGCTTTTTAGGACAATAAATTCCTAGTCAATATGCAGGTCACATGATTGCCTCTCATTTAATTCTTTGTTCTTTCTCATCAAGAACTTAAAACGTCTGTGCTCCACACTTCCTAGGGGAGATAACTGATGTCATCTTGAAGTGCCTAATGTTTGGGGGCCTTCTCTGCCTTCGTTGTGAATCTCACTTGGTATCACGTGTTTACTGTTTAGCATTTGAGCATCTGTAGAGAACCCACCACCATCCTTGCCTTTCTAAGATTTGCAGCACATATGTGACTGATAAATATAAAGTTAAATGATGGAAACCACGACACTGACTTTGTTTCCAACTGTGCCAGCACTGCACTGTTAACAAGAGGGCATTAGGAGAATTTTATTTTTGCTGTGAAGGAGGTTCTTACCTAGCAATAATGGATGTGGCCCAAAAAGATGGCAGGAGATGGGATTTGGGGGAGGCAATTAGCATGGAAAGCTTCAGCCAAATATTCTAAATAGCGAATACATGATGAAAGTAATAACCATAGATGGTGAGGCTGATCCAATGATCCTAAATTATGCCAAACAGAGAAAGGAACCTAAGGAAGCACAATTTGACAAAATCAAATTGAATGGCAAATGACGTGAAGGAGGGACACTTAGAAGGATGCATTATTAGAGGTGTCAAGTATTTAAATCGTATCTTTCTTGAATTTCATGACATAGAGCTAGTTTAGGTTGTTTCAATTCTTTCTGAAGTCTCTGAAGCTAAAGGTTGGGATGTATTATTATCTTTATCTTGCTAAAAGTTCATTAAAGAGCTTAATGATATATTCCAAGTCCCAGATTCCTTGACTATACAGATATATTGTTATCAGGTATAAATCTCTTTGAACATTGTATCAGTTGGTAGAGAACAGGACTATTTTTACCCACTACTAATGAGAGGAAGTCCAGTGTTACCTACTCTGGGGGACTACCTTGAATCTTTGATGGAAAACTAGAAGAAAAAGTGGATTTCAGTAAGAACTGATATCACTGTTTTAAAGGTGATACCACAGAGCATGATATAATTAATAGTTTATCTAAAAGATATTCTGTGGTAGGAAGCGGCAAATGTGTGAAGACAGGGCAGCATTGTAACATCTCTGATGCAAACAGAATTCCAAACTATAATTCTAACAAATGAAACCCCCATTACAAATTAATGAAGGGGCAAGGCAAGAACTAGAGGAAGGGACCCCCAAACTGTGAAAGAACAAGCGTAGCAAAAATAATAATAACTGAACTCTGAAAGAACAGGCCTCGCTAAAACTATAATAGCTACTTGTCTGTCATAGCTACCCTAAAGGCACAGCTGTAAAGATTTTTAACTTTTCTCCATAAATAGCATCACCTGTTTAGAATGTAGGGTTAGTTTTTGAGACATCTTCCAGATCCTGCGTTCCACTAGATTGATTGACCCACCCAGATCAAGAAACAAAGTGAACTGGTCTCAGACCCCCACCCAAAGAACTGCATTCCAGTGAATTGGCTGACCGGCCCAGACAGCAGCCCATACCAAAGGACTGCTGACTCCACCCCAAAACCATCCAAATCGCAGACACTGATTGCCTAATCCTCTGTCCACCTGTTTTTTTTTTTAAAAAAACCTGTTCCCTGAATTCTTGAGGAGGTGGATTTGTCAAATCGCTCCCATCTCCCTGCTTACTGGTTTACAGAACAAACTCTTTCTCTGCTGTAAACCCTACTGGAGCTGGACGTTGGTTTTTACAATGGATTTCTCCTGGACAGCAAGCAGATGAACCTGGCTGGGTGGCAGGCAACACAAATGTCTAACAAAATTTTAAGACTGGTTTCAATTTTGGATTACAGATATCTCAAACTGTGTTATTTCCTCAAACTATAGTAAGCTATAATTTAAAATATATTTTAAAACATTTTAAAAATATTTGTCCAGAATATATTATCACAGAGATAACTTTAGGGAAAAATATTTATTAAAGAATTTTACATATAATTATGAATGCCTGAGGAGCTACAGGTAAAAGTTTCCTAAACTCAGTTTACCTTCTTGTTGAAGATTTCTTCACTAGTTCATTATACCCTCAATAATCAAGCTTATTCCACCATCCTTTTAGCAGAGAATATCATTACTGATGGGAAAAGTTGAGAAACCAAGCCTTTCATCTGTCAGAAAATTGTTTTCTCAAAAAGGAAAAGCCCCAACTTTGGGGACATTCATTCTCTTGCCTCTTGTTTTTCTCATTCACAATAGAAAATAATTTTAAATCAGGGTTGATCATGTATCTGCCCAGGTAGAACTTGCAGAAGTGATTGTGTTCTGACCTAGAGGTGACATACAGAAAAAGAAGTGGAATATGAGATCATCTTCCACCTTGGATTTGCCAGTGACTGCTCTGGCCCTCACAGATCTTTTCATGATTCTGGATCTCGAGTCCTCACGTTGGTTAATAAACATGTTTGCCAGATGGTTTCTAAGAACCCTTCTAATTTCAACATTCTATGTTGCTACAGTTGGTCTTAGTCTCAATGAATGGCCACGTAGACACACATGGGCTTTATTTTTATGGCTACTGTATTGAAAAATGGAATAGCATATTATGTTATTAGCATCTCTCTTAATTTCTGAAAATTAACTAGAAATTCAAAATATCATCATTGTGCTTTTCTTTCTCACTTCGACAGTAGAATTTTACATATTAGGGTTCTAATTTGGTTATCAAATAAAACTTGCGCAACTCTTAGTCATGTTTGTTGGTACTACACAGATTCAAACCTCTTAATAGATAGGAAATCATACTTAAGGAAGGAATCCTTAAAGAGTTGGCATTGAAATAACTATACATTTCCCGCAAATAAGAACATATATACTAGTTGATCTAAATATATCATATATACTAGTATATATACTTGTTGTAATTCATAACCAACAAAAACTTCAGTATTATCCACACTTTTTTTGGTGATATAAGTACAGTAGTAATGAGGAAATAATTTTTGTTTAAGCATAGTCATACCCTAGGTGTTCAAAATTTAGAAAATTTTTCCCAATAATTTTTTTTTTTAATTTTGAGCCAGAAAGAAAAAAGATAAACGTTAGTCATTTGAGGGTTCTTTAATTTATGGGGGTTTCTAAACTGAAAGGCAAAAGAACCTCCCCTCTTCCATTTTATCTGACATTGGCTGAGACTCACTCTCCTTCCTAGTCCCTAGGCTGTGCCAGTTTCTGCTGAATCATCCCTGGTTCCTATCCATTCCCATCCACAGAGACCCATCTCTGTCAAGGCCCCTTTTGGCAGAGAGGAGTCAAGGCCCTATATCTCATCCAGGGACAGGAAATTGTGTGGACTGTTATAAGTCCATCCGAGGAGACACAGAGCCCAGCCAATCTACCCTGACATCTTGTTATTTCCCTATATTCTAGGTTTCTCCATGTCTGCATAAGGTCTCTGCTACCGTTGTTTACCCTACTGAGTTGGGTCTGGAGGAAATGAAGCCTGGAAGAGTGTATGTGCCAGATCCTTCCTGACTTTTTCAGGGACTAGACTTTTTATCGTTAAAAGCCAGTGACTGCTTCTGGTGTTTATCACTTCCATGAGGTAAAAAGTATGAGCTAACTGGAGAGTTGGACAAAAGAGAAAATCCCAGAGACAGAAGGAGGAAAAGAAAAAGAAAAACACATAGGTTGATATTTTGAAAGTATTATCCCACCACACAGTGAGTAACTCTCTATAAATGGAATCCATTTCCATGGCAGTGGTGACTTCCCTGGTTAAAGAAGCAGAGGAGGAGACTAGTCAGGGAACACTGAAGAGGGATTTCTGCATCGCCTGGGTGGTTAGACGCGATAAGCGTTTAGTTCCCTTCTGACTCAAAATTTAATGTTACTCAGTAAAAATATTATTTGAAAGGTCTTTTTCTTTCTTGGAATTTCCTGACAATTCTCTGTCTTGTGATGGGCTAAATTGTCTCTCTTCCCACTTCTTGACAAATTTATATATTGAATCTCTAAATCCTAGTACCTTACCTAAAATGTAACTGTCCTTGGAGATAGGGTCTGATATGACTAGTGTCCTTACAAGAAGGGAAAATCTGGGCACACAGGGACACCAGGGATATGTCTGAACACAGAGGAAAGGCCACATGAGGACAGAGCGAGAAGGCAGCTGCCTGCAAGCGCACAAGAGAGGCCTTGGAAGGAGGCCTGTGACACCTTGATCTTGGACTTTAAGCTTCTTGACCTGTGAGAACATCAACTGATATTATTGAAAGTACATATACTCAGTGGTGTTTTGTTTCAGCAGCACTGGCAAACTGAGGCCCGTCTATATGATGATGGTCACTTAAAATTTCTCTGTTGGAGGCCTTGTGCACCATCCCTCCTCTGCATCGCAGGAAAGGGTCTTGTCAGAGTTGCTGTTTCGTATGAGTTTTGAGGAAATAACCATTTTCAGGATATGCTTGGGATTTTACTGTCTGTATAAAACTTATTTATACTTTTTATAGTTCTTTATAAAACAGAAATCTGCTGAGACTCTAAGTTAAGTGACTCTGACATTATAACAAATAAAATATTAAAGGAAAGTCCCTACTAATTAAGGCTGAGTATCCCAGAATATGTTGTCTGGAGTAAATCTGTGTTAATAACATTTTGAGAAGTTTTACTGTGTTTCAGATATACTTACTATAGATTTTTTTCTAAGAGAGTTCAATGTGAAGACTTGGCCATTATTGTTGTGGATTGTAGTGATTGTTTACATCCATAATGGATGCCTAGTTAGTTAACAAGTGACGTGTGGACTAAATTCAAATAGCTATCTCACTCTTCTGGCACCTTATTGATTTTTATCCTACATTTACTTTCCCCCCAAGAGATTGGTAACATGACTTAGTTTCTTTTCTCCTAAGTGAAATGTTTTTATTATAGTCTCCAATCCAAGGATGTCATATTAAAGACACTTTGCACTCCTAGTGGAGTTGGAGGTTGGAATCAATGATAAAGCCATAGCTATATTCCTACAACTAAGTTTAGGGAATAAATGGACAAATCTTACTTCTACTATGTTAGATATTATATATAATATACAAAATGTGAGTTCTATTTGGGAAGATAAGTTATAAGACATGATAATACACTAAAACATAATTATTACACAGGACTGTAAAAATAGCCATACCCAAAATGTACTGTGGCTATTCTCATTTAGACATTAATTTTTAAGCTGTTCTTTCTTCATATATTATATATAAGGTAGGTATAGAATAACTCCATGTGCATGCAGCTTTTGTAGACATTAATATAATTATAAAAGAGTGAAGTTTGTTTAACTGATATATTATATATAAGGTAGGTATAGCATAACTCCATGTGCATGCGGCTTTTGTAGACATTAATTAATTATAAAAGAGTAAACTTTGTTTAACTGATATGAACAATACCTTCATAATATTCTTATCAGGGACTTTAAAATGAAGAAGGGATTTTTTTTAAAAAAGCCTATCTTCTTATCTTTTCATCATTCTCATCTGTCTTTTTAGGACAGGGTGTCCCAAAAGTTGTCCCTGAAGTTGCCATACATAGGGAAAATAGGGAATTATAACTAAATGTATCTTTATTTACAAAATATTCATTACAGAGTTTTACAAAGAGGCAGCCAATACTTTATCAACATTTTGGAAATATTTGTAATGAATTTTTATACATAAAATTTATAAAAATAAATATAAAATATTTATACATTTGTACATTTAGCTACAATTTCCCATTTTCCCAACGCATGGCAACTTTTGGGAGACCCTGTATTGATATCTTCTTCTATCATCTTCTTATATGTACCTTGTCTTCTTCACTAATTCTTTCAACCATATATATTACAGTCTTTTGCAATGTGTCTTTCCTCCTAGTGTCTTTGTATGTCCAGTCTTGGTTCTCCTTCCTGCAAATTTCACACTTGATTCTACTGTTTTCTCATTACTATGACTTCAAATCCCCCCACCCTTGTGTGGATGTCTTCATGTAAACTGCACTTTTCCTTGTGCTTTGGTGAGTGACCCTCCCCCCCTTTTTGTATGGACTCTGCGTGGTGGGAAGAACTATTTATGCATTTACTCCTCTTAATTCATTATTGATTTCTAGGGTAAGGGATTCTCTGTCTATCAGTGCCATAAGAAGACAATACCCCTAAGAAGCAAGCTTTCTTCTTCTCATTTCCATAACTTTGAACAGTCACATGCTTTACCATTCTTATGTAACTGACTGAAGTAGTAGGCTTCTGTGTTTTTCCTTTTTAACCCACTGCTGCTCAGTGTGTTTATGTATGCAATCAATAATACACTCTGAAAAGGGAGAAATCTCATCCTGAAGATTGAAAATATTCATCCAGAGCTGGGCTAAAAAATGGGCCTTTCAGCATTTGCATAGGATGAGAGAGGTGGGGTTACATTGTCCACGTAAGAAAATGTAAGATAAGCTATGTACTGAGGACAAGGAGTAGGATTAATTACATGAAAAGCAGAAAATTTAAGAGAGAAGGAATTTTTTTTTTCCAATGGAAAGAGGGCAGGAAAAAAAGAAAGAAGTATGGAGAGAGAAAGAGTGAAAGAGAAAGCAAGAGGACAACTACTTTACTCAGATAAATACTGAAGATGTTAGGTTGTGCTTTGTACCCGTGGGGAACCTGGGAATATTCTTGTTTTTATTGCATACTGATAATGTGTGCAATACTATTCTAGAGACTGAAGAGGCTTACCATAATAGTTTAAGATATCACAGTATGGAGTGAGGTCAGGGACTGGTAACACAGCAGAGGGATCACAATATGCTGATTGAGTAAAGACGTACTTTCTATCAAGGGCTGTCAAAGATGATTCTAACTTCAAAATACTTGTCTCTTGGCAAATTGTATTGCTTATGATTGGAAGAGATGTCCATGTGAGAAGAATGTATGGTTTTGTTTCAAACAGGAGGTAGCAAAATATAGTTGGGCTCCAAAAGAAGGAATGAAAGCCAGGATAAAAATTAATGTAACCATGGGTGCTCCTGGTACAGGCAGTAGCATTTACAAAAGGAAAGAAGAACATGACAACAGCAAAAATAAAAGTAGAGTAAGAGGAGAGAATTTTTAAAAGGAGTTAAAGTTATACTTCTAAACTAGATGAACATTATATAATAAACAAATACACAATCATATTTAGACATCTCAATACTTCAATCTCAATAGTTAATGGAACATATGGACAAAAACAGTCAGAAGAGCACAGACAACTTGAATGACGCTAGCATTGAATTTAATCCAACTATTAATAACATTTATATCTTCCCACAAAGGAAACTCGAGGCCCAGATACTGAATTCTAACAAAGTTTCAGTAAAAAAAAATTATATCAATTATCAATTCTATACAAAATTTTGGAAAAAATTAAATCAGAGAAAACAATTTTCCAATTCATTCTTGGAGGCCAACACTATCCTGGTGTGAACTGAAAGCATTACAAATAAATAAATAAATGTATGGACTGATATCCCTTTTGTATATAGATACAAAAATTCACTGTAAAAAAGTGACTAAATCTAATCCAACAATAAAATGTTAATATATTATGATGAAATAGGATTTATCCCCTAATGCAAGGTTAGTTACCATTAAAATAATTAAGTTTACCACCATAGTAGTAAACAAAAAGAAATACCATATGATTATCTTAACAGACAAAAATGTGATCAAATTCAATATCCATCCTTGATAAAAAATGTTAACAAACAAGGAATGAAATGGAATTTCTTCAGCTTGATGAGAAATCTATAAAAAGCCTATAGGAGGCATCTACAAAGCTAGAATACCAAATGCTTTTCCTGTAAGATCAAGAATAAGGTCAAGGTGCCCAGTTTTAGTAATTCTTTTTAGCATTTTACCAGATGTTATAGCAGTAAAGTTAAAAAAAAAAAAAATAGGTGGGCATGGTGGCCTGTAGCTATTGTTCTAGCTATTCAGGAGGCTGAGGTGGGAGGTTGCTCAAGCCTGGAGTTTGAAGCTACAGTGAGGTATGACTGCACCATTGCACTCTAGTCTAGGCCATACAATGAGATCCTGTCTCCAAAACAAGTAAATAATTGTTTTTCACTTTCTCCAGATCTGAGGTATAGCTTCTGTTCTATAATAAAACAGTCTATTCTATATCACAGAGATAAATTATGGAAATATCCATTGTAATGATCATTTTTCAGGGTGAAAATGAACAACGTAGCCTAAAGTGTGACTTTTTACTGTTATAATTAATTTGAATCACATATTTGAAATAAATAGTATTTCTCACAGAAATATGAAAAAACTTCTGAAATTCCTATGAAACCACAAAAGACCCCCTAACAGCCAAAACACTCTTGAGAAAGAGAAACAAAGTTAGAGGCATCATAGTCCCTGATATCAAATGATATTACAAAGTAATAGTAGTCAACCAATATTGACTGTCATAAAAACAAACACGCAGATCAATGGAACAGAGTAGAAAGCTCCCAAATGAACCTAAGTATATACAATCAGCTAATTTTTGGTAAGGCCACCAAGAAGACACACATGATGGGAAAGATTTATCTCTTTGATAAATGGTGCTGGAAAAATGGATATCAAAAGTAAGACCTAAACTGGACCCTTATCTCCTACCATACATAAAAACCAATTCAAAATAAATTAAAGACCTAAATATAAGGCTTGAAACTCTAAACTGTTTATAAGAAAACAGGAGAAAAGTTCCCTGATACTGGCCTTGGTATGTTTTTGAGGGATATCACACCAAAAGTACAGGCAACAAAAGTAAAAATAAGCAAGTGAGATTTTAGAATACTTCTTCATAGCAAAGGAAAAGTTCAACAAAATCAGAAGGCAAACTGTGGATTAGGAAAAATATTTGAAACCATATATATAATAAGGTATTAATAATCTCCAGAACATATAAGAAACTTACACAATTTAATAGCAAAATCAAGGCCAAATTAACCTGATAAACTTCTAAAAATGAGCAAAGCAGGGTGGCGCTTGTGGCTCAAAAGGGCAGGGCACTGGCCCCACATGCTGATGGTGGTGGGTTCAAACCCAGCCCTAGCCAAAAAAAAAGGGGGGGCAAATCACCTGAGTGGACATTTTACCAAAGAAATCATGAAACTGGATGACAGATAGATGAAAAGATGCTAAACATCACTAATCAGGAAAATGCAAATCAAAACCAATGAGAAATAGTGCTTCATGCATAGTAAGATGACTGTTGCAAAAAGAAAAATTATAATAAATGTGTGTGATGGTGTGAAAGGAAACCTTTGTATGCTGTTGGTAGGAATGTGAGTTAGTACAGTTATTATGGAAAATAGTAGAGACATTCCTCAAAAAATTAAAAATAGGGCAACTATATAGTCCAACAATGCCTTTTCTGGGTATATACTCAAATGAAATTAGTAGCTTGAAGAGATATCTGCAGTCCGTGCCCAGGCTAGCACTATTCACAGTAGCCAAGATATGGAATCAACCTAAACGTCTGTTGATGGATAAATGGATAAAGAAAATATGTATGTATAATGGAATATTTACAGCCTTAATAAAGAAGGCAGTCCTGCCGTTTGTGACAACACAGATGAACCTGGAGAATATTCTGTTCACTGAAATGAGCCCGGTAAAGGAAGAGGAATACTGCTTGATCTCACTTATATGTGAGATCTAAAACAAAGTCAAAAACATAAAAGAGAATAGAAGGGAGTTTACCAGGGAGAGGGAGGAAATGGGAGATATACATCAGAGATCAAAGGGTACAAGTTTGCAGTTATGCAGGATGAGTGAGTGTAGAGATGTAATAGACATCGTGAAGATGATAGTTAATAATATTGTATTTTATATGGGAAATTGGTTGAGAGTAGATTTTAGGCACTGTTAAGATAGGGAGAGGATGGCTTGGCGCCTGTGGCTCAAGTGGCTAAGGCGCCAGCCACATACACCTAAGATGGCGGGTTCGAATCCAGCC
>NW_003852403.1:18587256-18624572 GCF_000181295.1 Otolemur garnettii
AGGCTCTGTCTCAAAAAAAAAGATAGGGAGAGGAAAGAAGAGTAATTATATGAGATGTGGATGTTTTAATTTGGTTTACTATATAATCATTTATATATACTATAATAATCATTTTATATATATAAACATCATGTTGTACATGATGTTCGTTAAATAGATACAATGAGATAGTTTTTAAATCCCCCGCTCATCCCCACCACATAAGCAACAACAAGGAAAACAATGTGAGTTCAGACTCCCGATAACCTTCTTGCCATTTGAACATTTAATCTAAGATACAATGTTCATCTTGAATGTAAAGTAAGCTACCCTAGGACTTTTAAGATGTGGTATATCTTTTCATCATCATCCTTCATCCCCGAGCTTTGGTAGGTCATTTCGTGGACTGCTACATTTGCCAGCTTTCTGAATAATCTCCAGGCTACCTTGTTCATGGTTTCCAGGCCCCAAGTTACTCAGTCTTGTGTGTGTTATTTGCTAACAGTTCTTAATCTGGTCCTGACGTGATTACCTTCAGCTTGGCCTGCTACCTCACGTGACTCAATCTCTGCTCGTGCTTTTTCTCCAGCATTGCTGAGGGAAATAGTTTCCATTGTAGAACGCTAAGGGAAGGCTCTTAGTTTAACAAGGATTTGGAACAGAGGTAGCCTGGAATATTATTCCATGCTGACACCAAATTCAAGCCTATAATCTTGGTGTGATTCCTACTGTGTTGTTCAAAGTGGTTTTGAAGAGCGGCTGGTGTTTTCAAATGGGTTTTGTAATATGTTTTTACCATGACCCTGTTTGATTTCCTTTTTGGCACAATGGAGAAACATCTATTAGATGATTGGCACCTGAGATCCATATTGTTGCGGTAAAGAAACAGCTATCTAGCAAAGCTTTAACCTTTGTGTTATCAGTGTATACCTCCTGCTTCATATATTCTCCAATAATTAAAAAAATTTTTTTCTTTGATTTTTTTAAGCTTAAGAGAAATATTGGCAATGAGTTCAATTTTCTCTGCCTTCAAATTTTTCTGAATACACTCTTCTTGCTGGCTTGATTAATTACTACTTTTTTTCATCTTCCATTTTATTAAAAGGCCATGCAGTATGGTATTATGAACAAACACCCAGGCGTCAGAATGCCAGTGTTCAAATAGTTGCTTTGCCAGCTACTAACTGGGTAGCTCTCACTATGATACTGACCCTCTTTGGCTTCAGTTCTTTTATCTGTAAAGTGAGGATCATAAAAGTGCCTTCCTCAAATGTTGAAATCATGCCTGTAGTTCATCTTATAGGGGTACAAGTGAATCTTTCTAAATGTAGAATATAAATGTCTTAACACAATAACTAAGAAAATGACATGAAGGCTATGTTAAGCAGCTTGGTGAAAATATTTCAAATTGTATATAAAAACAGCACACTGCACCCCATGACTGTATCAATATGTACAGATATGATTGAATTAAAAAAACTGACAAATATCACAAACATCAGAAAATCCCTTTAACTGGGGGCTGGTTCATAGCAAATGTGAAGACAATGTTGGGGCAGAATAGATCTCAATTATATTTATTAGCAGACAATGTAGAACTATCAGCATGAAATATAGATTTGACAAAGCATAATATGTATGGGGTTTTTATGTGTTATCCGTATGTGTCTATATATATATATATATACTGTATAAGGCATATAAAATACAAAGTGTTAAATGTATATTCTTTATTCTTCTACTGTTCAGGCAAGTCCAGTTCTTTTTTATTTGATTTCCGAGCAAATAAAATTCAAAAAATGATCCAACGTAATAATAGTTTTTTTTTTTTTTTTTTTGCAGATTTTGGCTGGGGCTGGGTTTGAACCCACCACCTCTGGTATATGGGGCTGGTGCCCTACCCCTTTGAGCCACAGGCACCAACCAATAATAATACTTTTTGTAGTGTCCTCATATCTTAATACTCTCAGATATCAGTATATTGCTTGAAGCATGGATCTCGATGAATTTCTTGGAACTTTTTCTTTACTTCTTGTGACTTTTCTAGCTAATGTAATCATAAATTTAATGTAATGACCCTGTGTCAAAGTTTCTGTCTCCAATATTTTATCTTCCTGTAATATAAGCTTTAAGGCCTGGTATCGGTAAACATCTGTCTGTTAGTTCAGGATTTCATTTTGTCATAAGATTTTGAAGCTCAGATGAACTATTTTTGCTGTATATGGACAATTTCTTCTATTACTTCTGTGTAATGTTATCTTCTGAGTGTGTGATACTCTCATGCTACTAATGAGAATCTTAGCAAGAGTCTGGACGGTCCACCATTATATGAAATGCTACTTAACATTTCTTGTAATCAGAGCCACGGGCATTTTGTATCTTACTTCTGATACCACCTGCATGTGTTTGGCTAAGTGATAGATTGAAGGGATAAGAACACATGCATTGTTAAGACTGAATTAAGTTTCTGGCTAAATTTTCCAAGAATCTGAAGTCTCATTAGAAGTGGAACAGCCATGTGAGCAGGAGCAGATGCATCATTTCTCAGAATAACTGCTTGTGACACTTGCTGAGAAAAATACTTTACCAGATAAGGAAAGCTCAATTCTTGCTGGGTCACTTCTCTTTTTTGCAGAGGACTTACATCTGGAAGATTTTACATCAAGAACATATGTGCCTCTGTTTAAGGGAATGCTTATATATACTGAGTTCTGGTTCTTAAACTATCATTAAGACCTCATTATGGTATGGGTAAAAAAGAAGCTGAGCTCGTTTCCATATATCTCTGAAAGGAAATATTCCTGTTTGCATGTTTTTCAACTTCAGAAGGCCCATTGGAATGGCAGTCAAAATAGACACCGAAAACCCAACGATGAGTTATGTTTTTAAAATAAATGGTTTATAGAGGTAAAAACATTGTTTTGAATCAACCATTGGCCTAAGTCAGTGTAGGCCTGTTCAGAGTGCAAACGGAATCAGAGATGATGTGGTAACAAGGTATCCTCTGTGCAATCGTTAACAGATGTAGAGCTCTCTTCCGCAACTTTACTTCCTTAAAAGTCCTTTCAAAGAGGTAGTCTCAGGATAAGATCTTTTCCTATCCTGGGAAAACAACATTTTTAAACAAGATTAATATGTTTTAATTTATACCCATATTAAAATTCATAGAGGCTGGACATGGTGGCTCATGCCTGTAATACCAGCTCTGGAAGGCCAAGGCAGGAGAATTGCCTGATGCCAGAAGTTTGAGACCAACTTCTGGGTCTTCTTCAGCATAGTGAAGCCCTGTCTCAACAAAAAATAAAAATTAAAAAAAAGAAAATTAGCCACTTGTGGTGGTAGGCACCTGTAGTCCTAGCTACTCTGGGAACTGAGGCAGGAGGATTGTTATGCCTAGGAGTTCAAGGCTATAGTGAGCTGTGATCATGCCACTTCACTCAAGCCTAGATGACAAAGCAAGATCCCATTTCTAAAAATATTTTTAGGAGATCATAGAGTTTTTCTTAGCAATTTGATGCCCATGTTTCTTCCTCTTGTCTGATTACTCTGGTTACTTGTAAGTGGGAGCTAAGTCATCAGTACACCTCGGCATTGAGAGTAGAATAGCAGACATTAGAGATTCAGAAGGGGGGGCAATGTGAGATATTACTTAAAAAGTCCTACGTATACTAATGGGGTGATGTTGACACACACTCACAAACACAGACTTCATCATTGCTTATTGTAATCAAATCTCAGCACAGGTACCCATTAAATTAACATAGTTATTAAAAAATAAAAATAAATGAACTTGTAGAGAAGCTCATAGGGCATTTTTAGTCCTCATTTGAAGTCTTGCAATCTCAAACTATAAACTCTATTACATGCCATTTGACCAGAAACTATTCCTTTTATGTAGCTTTCTAGTATTTGGTAAATATTTATATTTATATATGTTTATATATATTTCCTACATTCATTTGTATAAACATTTATATATATACCCTTTATGTATACACACAGAGCATGTTCCGTGTGTGAGTGTTTCCATGTTTAACATTTTTTGTGAAGATTTATTTGATAGTGTGTATATATACTACATATAATTGCTTTCCCTAGCATTATTTTTCCAGGTCCCGATACAATTTCTCCAGAGCTCTATTTGCCTAATGAAGATAAATTCTGCTTTCCAAAGTCAAAAATTTCCATATACATATAATAGCAGAGGTAAAAAGTTAGATTTCTTGTGAGAAGAAGACTTTCTTGTTTTATCTTTTCAATGCAATGAGTGAAATCTCAGATTCTTCTAGTGCACCTCGTGGATAGGCAATTTTTTTCTAAAAATTTCTCTTCGGCATTTTAGAAGACTGAACATTAAGAAATCACTGAGAATTTTGTAGTTGAATTTATGTAAGCAAAGAGAAATCTGGTCCACTAAAAACATTTTAGATTAAGAGACTTTCTTAGTCCAACTAGAATTAGTGATATTTTTTCCTCATCACTGTTTCTCTTGCCCAGGGGAATATACCAAAAATTTTACTTGGTGATGGGATCACAGCAAGAAGTAACCTGACAATTGAGAAGATGTTAGTTAGCCTTAGAGGTGTCTTTATATTTATTACATCAGTATGTACCAGGAAGTTTTAAATGACATATTATTTAAATACATACTGGCTGCCAGCTGAAGGTTTAAAAAGTGGATGGTCTATTATAAGGTATTATGTTTTCCATTTTTCATGTCCTCACACAAGTATATTCCTATCAGGAAGGCTGGAAAATGATATAGTAGATATTAGCTTTATATCATAAAATGAAAGGAATACTGATGACATCGCTCTTTGACATCACTTCTTGAAATACCGATGATATCTAAAAATGATTAGAAAACTCACCAAATTGTATTATTTGCACTTAACAATTGATGTGAACTTCACTCTACAGGGGAACTCCCATTTCAGTAAAATCACTTGCTTCCTTGTGTCTAACTTTTCATATATATTACATACTCATTATTTTTAAGTCGTAGTTGAGAAGTGCCGATATTTTATGTAAGTGAGAGTGCTGTACCAATGGCCTGAAGTTCCAGCAACGACACTGCTGTATTTCGGTATATGGGTATCTGAAAACTAGTTAGAAAACCATACTTTTATTGCCCCCTTCATTTCTCTTTAACCCTGTTTTCAGGTGGGCTCAGTTATCTCTATTAGTTTTAAACCACACAAAAGACCCCGGATTTGCAATGCAACTGATCTCTTTAGGAAACTTCTTTTTCATGCTACAAATCAGTTGTGAATTGTAAGCAAAATCTAGCTTCTGAGATCAGATGGCCTCATAATAAAGAAAGATTTCCATTTTGCCTTCTTACATCTTTCATCTCTAGAAACCTACAGGATTACTTCTTTCCTTGCAGTAGATTCTGGAAATGACTTTTATCATGGATCCGGAGCCATTATCAACAAACTTCTAGGCTACTGGTTCCAGCTGTGCTTATTTCTGTGCACCACAAAGGGAATTTGAGAAATAATAAGAGATTCTACACATAGTGCTGGGGATGTGAATATTACATATACTTTCTCATTTCATTGAACTTTAAACGCTGTTTTCCCTGGGAGATAAAATTTGTTTCCATTTTAGAAGTCAGGGAGCTAATGTTCAATTTTTAATGGAGAGAAAGCTAAGACTTTCTTGTGCCCAGAGAAACACGTATTTCCTAAGCAGCAGAACCCAGATTTGCCTGATTCCAAAGAATCCCAGCCTTGCTGTTTCATTTCCCAGCCACAGCATCAAGGAGGCAGGAGTCAAATGTGCATATACCTGCATTTCCCCTCTGGGGAAGAACAGGGAATGGATCCAGCTTTATAAAGCAATCTATTTAATGTGCTTCTTTGAAAAGGAAAAGAAATCCCTTGAAATATCTCTGGCATTTTTTCAATGACATTGAGGTGTCAGAACATTTTGGGATAACAAAGTGGTCAGTTCCTTTAGGTGACATAGACCTTTCCGCCTTTGTATATTTTATAGTTAGTAAATAGCCAAATATATTTCTTTGCTTTAATGAAATCACCTTAATGAAGAACTCTTACATTAAAACAATCTGGGCACATGAATAATAAATGAATTCTGAAAAAAAAATTAAATTTATTTCTGAGGATGCCCAAGAGGAAATACTCCACTTAAAAGTGGCATTTTTCATTTGTTGGCGATCGTAATAAGAATGTATTCCTTCCTTATGACTCTCAGCTGCCGTTGTGCTTTGCTTGCCATCCCTTAGAATTCACAGGTGTAGATTATGGTATGCTGTTGTTACCTGCGGAGGCAAATGATAGCCTGTGGGCTTCCAATCCACCTGTGTTTTTTGTGGTTGTTTTCTTTTTTTAAATACCCTCCAACCGATGAATGCTTTTTTATTTAATATACAGAGAGTTGTAAAAGTCAAAAGATGTGACCTACAAAAACTATGAATTTCAAATTTCAGTACCCATTAATAAAATATAATTAGAATTCAGCCTACCTCTTAGTCCTTCTCATGATCTACTGCTAGAGCTACCCTGGATGGATCCTTATTCAGCACAGACATAAAAATACACACTCACACACATGCAGCTCTGACTCTCTATTTTGGAAGGATGGTTGGTAAGGTTTTAAGATTCCTTTGTCTAATTTCCTTTTACACATTTCTCTGGGCCCAGTACTCATCAGTCTTCTTTTACTCCATTCAATTTAATTCTCATCCTCTTTGACCTTTTAAAAAAAATTTCAGAAGTTATTATAGCAATGTTTGAGAGAGCAGATCTTAGGATTTTGTCCTTTCTATTGTGTCTGTGGGACTGGGTCATAAGTGTTGGAAATCTTGTAACACCCCAGATGTAACAAAGCACTTATCTTTCTCTCTCTCTCTTTTTTTGTAGTTATTGGCTGGGGCAGGTTTGAACACACCACCTCTGGTATATGGGGCCAGCGCCCCTACTCCTTTGAGCCACAGGTGCCGCCCAGTACTTCTCATTTTTTCCCCTCTCTCTCTGCCTTACTGTTTTGCTGTATTTTCCTGTATTGGGCTTCTCATTAGTTTTTAGTAACATCAGTTACTATCTTATTATTTAGTTGAACCCACTTTTTATATATTTATGATATATAAAATTATTAAACTTCTCATTAAGGAATAAGATGACATACTTTGGGTGGCACCTTTGGCTCAAAAGGGTAGGGCGCCAGTCCCATATGCCAGAGGTGGAGGGTTCAAACCCAGCCCTGGCCAAAAACTGAAAAAAAAAAAAAAAAGATGACATACATTATCATTAACATGTCAAAGAGCTTTGAGATATTACAGTTGTTAATTTGTTCACATTGCTCCAAAGGCATTTGGCTCATTGGAAAACTGATCACAATATTTTAATATGATCTAATTAATAATATATTTTGAATTTGTTTTTGTGTTGTTTGTTTTGAATTTGTGTTAATCGCAAGTGACTCCGACAAATAATTAGAATTATTCTGATAGTTCATTTAAACCTCATTTAGGTAAAAATCTTTATGGCCCAGTAAAATATTTGAAATGGAGCCAACACAAGGCAATTTTAAAAAGATTAATTCTTTTGTTTGATTCCCCAATTTTATTTGTTTGTTTGTTTATTTTTTGAGACAGAATCTCACTCTGTCACCCTGGTAGAGGCCATGGCATCTTAACTCATAGCAACCTCAAACTCTTGGCTTCAAGAGATCCTCTTGCCTCAGCTTCCCAACTAGCTGGGGCTGCAGGCCCCTGCCATAGTGCCAGCTTATTTTTCTGTTTTTAGTAGAGATAGGCTCTTGCTTTTGCTCAGTCTGGTCTCAAATTTCTGAACTCAAGCAATCCACCCACCTCAGCCTCCCAGAGGGCTAGGATTACAGGCATGAGCCACCACGCCTGGCTGATTTTCCAATTTTGGAGAGGGCTTTGTGTGACAGCTGTGTAGCCAATAAACTTTTTTAAAAAAAATCCAGAACCCTTCATTGAAAAGTCCTGAGGCCCAGTTTTGCTTCAACTCAGTGTATGTCAAAAATTATCCTATGTAACTTCTCATTCTGCCCATACCTCCATTAGCTTTCTCCCCATGTGTCTGATGCTTGTCCCAAGCTCTTTTGATATTTGATGATTAACTAATTCATTGATCCATGGAGAGAGCACTATTCTGGGTATTTAGGGATATTACACAAAATAGACATCATCCCCCAATCTTGTTGAGCTTTAATTTTAGAAAATGGAGGTATTCAATCAAAGAAACCAAGAAGTGAACAGATAGCTCCTGCTAGGATGAGGGAAATGAAGCCGTCTAGGTGCTGGAAAGTAACCGGTGAACTGGCTGCTGCAGCTGGTGTTAGGGAAGGCTCTCTGAGGACGTGACAGCATTTGCTCTGGGACTCCACTAAGGAGAAGGAGCTAGTCAGAGGAATATTGGGATGGGGTGTGTGGGAAGTACAGCATTCATCCTGTGGGGTGAAAACAGGCCTGATAACTGTAGGCAAGAAAGAAGTCTAGTGTGACAGGAATGTAATGAGAGCAGATAGGTGACAATAATGTAGGCAGGGGAAACATCTGGGTTTTATTCTAAAACTTATAGGGACCTCCTGACTGCTTTTGATCAGAGGTGGGACACGGTTTCATGACACTAGACATGCTGAATATGTTTCCTCATCTATCTAAGACACACCTCTTGTACCCTCCTGCCGACTAAGTCCGGTTGCTTTCTAGTCCAGTCTATCAGAGACGAGGTCAAAAAGCAGTTGTCGGAAGCTTCTTTTAGATTCTATATATTTTTACTTTAATTCTACTTTTCGTTTTCCTTTTCCTTTATGTCTTACCCCTCAAACAGCTTCTCACTTCATGTTTCATCAAACTACAAATTTGGGGGGGACATTTTGTACATCTCTCTACCTAATCCCTTCTATTTACAGTCTGGTAAATGAAGAATTAGTGAAGTTGAGTAAGTCCCTCAACATCTCAGAACATGCCGTGGTGAGGAGAAAAACCCAAGTGTCACAGCTTCGCCTGCTGCCGCCACTACTCTGATTTGGGTACAGAGAGAAGCTGAAGAATATGTAAAAATTGTTCATGGTCAAATTTCCTTGGTCTTATTTACAGTGGTAACGTAATTCTTTTAAGAATGGCTTCTGATAGCTCTCCTTTCTTTCTATATGAATATTTTATTTTATTCATTTTCTTGTAGAAATCTTCCATTTCTATACGTAGCAAATGCAATAATTCAAACCAACAGTTCGTAAGCCTTGAATTTTTATCCATGATGGGAAATCCATGAATTACATCTAGGTTATTGTTTTTTTCATATGTTTTTAATATATGCCAGCAAGGATTGCAAAATAAACTTTTTAGAATTATCACATGCTAACTCCTGAATAATTACTAATAAATGACAGTTTCTCTTTTTATTTTTTTGTAGTTTTTGGCCAGGGTTGGGTTTGAACCCACCACCTCTGGTATATGGGGCCGGCGACCTACTCCTTTGAGCCACAGGCACCACCTGACAGCAGTTTCTCTTTATGCACCTATATAGTAAGGACTTCCTCAGTGCTAACGTTCTGTTTTCAGCCTCAATAGCATATTAACCTCCCAAATTGTGCACATGTGTTTTCAATTTTGTTTCAGCCGTCCAAGAAATGTTTACAAATAACATCCTTGAGAAAGAAAACACACCTAAGTCTACGTCCTACAAATTCTTTATCAGAGAAATTTAATATTTTCACAGAATTTGGTAACTTCTAAGAAATTTAGGGAGACTATTCATTTTTTGGCCTTCCTTATAAGAAAGCAGCTAAATGTTAATTAATTGAAGCAAAAGGCTGCTGAAAAAGAAAGCAGTAAGCCTATTATAGAAATGAATCTTATTTTCTTGCCAAGTGCTTTATAATTAAAAGAAAACTCAGTGGAAAAGAAACTTAAGTGGAAATAGTAATATTAATAAAATATTGATTTTTAATAAATTGCTTTAGTGTTAAAAACAACTAGGTCCTTATTTACCCTATAATATATTTTAGTGGTAGTTTCAGTTAAGCACACCATTTTTCTGCCTTGGTTTTATTGAATTCGGGGCTAGACGATTTCTTTGTCCTGGGGGGCTGTCCTGTGCATTGTGGGATGTTTAGCAATAACTATCTTTGGCCTCCACCCTCCAGATGCAATAATTCAAACCAACAGTTTGCAAACCTTGAACCATGATGGAAAGCCAATTAACCCAAATATTCCTGGCAAAATCGCTCCTCTTCCACCTCTCCAGTAGACAACTACTGGTTTAGAAATAGTCAAAGTCAGACAAAAACATAGAGAGGTCAACTTGTGGCAAGTTAGATGACTAGTTACGGACATATGTATTTTTAGGAACCATGTCTCATGCCTCCAGCCCTCAAATCAGCCTTACTATAGACCAGTGGTTCCCAACCTTCCTAATGCCTCCTAATGCCGTGACCCTTCAATACGGTTCCTCATGTTGTGCTGACCCTCCAACCTTAAAATTATTTTTGTTGCTACTTTATAACTGTAACTTTGCTACTGTTATGAATGGTAATGTAAATATCTGATACGCAGGATGTATTTTCATTGTTACAGAGGGGTTGCGACCCATAGATTGAGAACTGCTGCTACAGACCTTTTTTGTATATACGATCACTAAGTCTGTTTTAGATAGTGTGGTCCTTTATCTCAAATGTTGATTCCTTCTTCTGTCTACCCTACCTTTGCAATGTTACAAGAGCTTTTGTCTAATTATCATCACCTTTCTGGTATCCCAAATCCCTATGCCTACCTCACATTTCCCATTTTCCTTTAAACCAACCCAAAATACAAATGATTGCTTCTGCTTCAACTGGTTGTCATTCAAGATTTTGCCAAGTGTGACAATTTAGCAGTTCCCTCAAACTTGAATGAGTTGTACTTGAAAGGGAAAATCTGCTCTCGTAGCGCGATGCTTATTAAACAGTATTAAAGCTTTGATTGAGCATTCCCACGGCGATGACTTGCATAGCACATTACTGCATTAATGCAAGTATTTTTGCCTGTCAAACATTAAATATGGAAAAGACCTGCAGTGTCATTTGGTTCACTTCACTACCACTGAAGCATTGCTTCTCCGTAATGCGTGCTTGCCTACCGTTCCCAGTCCAATTTAAACTCTAAGTAATGGCAGCGTATTTCTACTTCCTTTGGGAAAGCATTACAAAGTTTAATTTACTGCTTCCTAACTATTTGCAGTAGCACTGGTAGTTAATGTTCTAGAATTTTGATATTGGAACTTTTTGCTAATCTACTTGTTCTCTCTTCGAGGTGAACATTTCAATATCAGCTGTTTTTTTTTTATATATATACCAGATTAATTTCCTAAGACTATAGAAGCGTCCTAGAGTTTTGCTCTTCTTTGTTGACCCTAATCTTTTCCTCACCTGTTTTTTTTTTTGCATAGGTTTGAAAGCTCAGGGTTAGATAGTACATGACATGTCAAAGCCCATATTGATCTCATCTTACCAGATTTTATAAAATCATTTTGGGGGCGGGCAGGCAAGTGTTAGAGCTGTATTTGACAGCTGAATATACGGAGGCTCATCAGACTTAGTCGCTAATATTTATGTAGCCCTTTAACAAGTAGTAATAATTGATCTATACTCATTATCTCATTTG
The DNA here is from genome assembly GCF_000181295.1 of Otolemur garnettii. NCBI lineage: Eukaryota > Metazoa > Chordata > Mammalia > Primates > Galagidae > Otolemur > Otolemur garnettii. Next base: position 18,598,877 of record NW_003852403.1, read on the forward strand.
GCCCGTGACCCTGTGAAACAGGGAGGGCAGGGATTATCATGATTCCATTTTTTTTTTAGAAGAAAAAACTGAGGCAGAGAAAAAAAAGTGATGCACAAGTAAGTAGTGGCTCTCAATTTAGGGTTTTCAACTGACATTCAAATGCATTCTTTTATTTTGCTTTTCTTGGTAGTGTTTGCATAATTACTTGCCTTCTTTTATGATTGAAAGAGTTTCACCATGCAGATGTCAAAATGAAGATTTCCCTGGGATTCACAGACAGTAAAATTTAACGATTTAGTGAGAGAATCTCCTGAGATAGTACTTTGCTCAACTTCATTTGTTGTTTTATTTACTAAACATATAGTATTAGATTTATTCTTGCATTCTTCTTCTTCTTTCTCTTTTTGTGCATTTCGTCATCCATCCTTATTTTAATCAGTAGCCATCCAGACACTCAGTTTTGAGGAGATAGCCTCTATATTCGTGTTGCATTAATTCTGATACAATAACATATTCTTATTTTCTTTGATTTTTACATTTAATTCTTGCTCGTTGTATAATCTCCGCATGAAATTGGTTTGGGAAAAGCTCAAAAAAATAGTTTTGACAGAGCCCGGAGTTGTTCCAAAGCCGTCTCTACACAGAAAGTAAGACCGGGCCTCAGATTTTATACATTTCATGAAGTCTTCTATCATAAACTGGCAAATGGATAATTCTGGAGGAATTTGTATCATAGCTGAGGGCTGACATATTTTTTGAGTCTTAGTAGGATTAAACTCCTTCCAGCCCAGTTAGGAAGTGGATTCTCACAAGTGGTACCGACACTCATTAGAAAGGACCCAGCACTCCTCCGGGTGTTAGCTGTGGTGGCCTTGTACCCATATGCTGCTATGCTACTGTGGAGAAAATTGCCATTTTGACTGTGATCAAAACACATTCCTTTTGGCTATCAGACACCCAGCAATAAATTTCCATTAAAATCCAAGAGCTCCGAAAAGTCTCCTTTGGGGAAATAAAAACAAACCAGAAAAAGATGCCTTGTAAACATGAAAAGAAAAAGAAAAATCAGTGTTAGGTTAAAATTAGTCTTAGAAGGATAGGAACAGAAGAAATCTTTTAAGAAACCCCTGAGGTTCCTTCTCCAACTATTGGCAAACGTTCAATCTTATTTAGAATGTAGGGATGCCTAGCTAAATGAAAGGTACAGTACATTGTGTCCTTATTAAATCGTTTAGCAGCTGAAAATGGTAAAGCTCCTTATGCTACAAGAGCCTGAGGTGATTGAGGAGGGATGCAGTAACTAACCACTTTATTTAGGCCAGAGCACTAATAATTTCTTTTGTTTCATATGGTTTTCTGGATAAATTCATTTTCAGCAAACCTATTTCAATCTGATTTTTATAAGAGTCAGGAAAAATATGTTAGATTTCACTTTCTAGAATATACACTTCTCTCTGGAATATAATGATCAGTTTCCAGTTTGGATCCCCAGGTGTGTTCTGTGTGGTTGTTGAATTAGGAGTTGGCAAACTTAGGTCCAAGTGAGTTGAAACAGTTCTGTAATGGTAACTTGAGCACAACGATGTAGCAGAATGAATAAGGATAATATGTACTTGCACCCCAAAGCCTCATTTTGGAGGCCCAGAAATATTTTTCTCTTATATAATGGATAAATGGGTAATTCTTCTAGAAGGCACTCTTATGACCCATTCCGAGCATAACATCTGGCACATCAATTGATTAAGTAAGCACCCAGATGCTTTTCTCCAGCCATGGTGCAAGCTCTTCCATCAGTGAAGTTGCTCAGAGTTTATGCAGGCACTGGGGATCACCTCTGTGTCTTATTTTCAGCTTATGGTCCATTTAGGGCTATATGTGATCCCTGTCCCTAGAAGTGTTCTTTATAAGGACTAGGGGCAAGAATAAAACTTGCTCAATTTTATTCTCTTGCCTGCCTTTTAGCCTCTACTTGCATCATCCCCTCTGCCTTATGACTTGCCTTGTTGCCATGAGAAATTGCTTGCATATCTTTGCACACCAATTTTTTTCGTACCTTAGTGCCCTCGTTGAGGCCACATGTCCATCTGTTTGGATGTGTTCCTGTTCTCCTCCTTTCACCCATCTTGTATGAATATTTCATAAGTATTTTTGGAGTCAATCTGCCAGGTCTTTAGTTCAGAAAGTTGTTGAATATTAAGGAACAAGTGAATACATCTAGAAGAAAGTTGTGGCTGGTAAATAGCGAGAAGACGGGGGAGGACATACCAGTCTAGTTTGAGAGATAAAATATATGCCAGATGTCATAGATGGATCCTTGAAGGAAATGCAGTTGTTCACTCACACGTGCCAATCGCCCTGGGCTCTACACATAAATTACACAACTTAGCCTTTCTTCCTCCCTTGATTTCTTTTGCTCTACTCCTCTTATAATTATGGCATCCCCTTACACAGATAGGTATAATAATGATTGTATAAGTATCATTTTTATTTACTCTGGGGGTGTTATTAAGAATACTTCTTACTCTATTACAGTGTTCTTCGTATGAGGACCCTTAGAAAAAAATTTGTCTTAGCTCACAATAGCATAAGTAATTGTGAAGTTGAGAAAGTGGTTTACTTTTGTTATATGAGCCTTAAATATGCAACTTGTAATTTCCCCCTTTGCACTGCTGCTTGAAAATAGTTTCAAAAGTGTGTTGCAACACTGGGAAGTAAATAGTTTCAAATGGATTGCACGTTGCATGTGAATCACAGTCCAGCTTTAAATTTTTTGCTCTAGATTGCTGGCCCTTTAAGTTATTTTTCTAACTTTTTTTTTGGTACAGTTTCACTTTGTCACCCTCAGTAGAGTGCCCTGGTGTCACACAGCTCACAGCACCTCCAACTCCTGGGCTTAGGCAATTCTCTTGCCTCAGCCTTCAGAGTAGCTGGGACTACAGGCACCTGCCACAATGCCTGGCAATTTTTTTGTTGTAGTTTGGCTGGGTTTGAGCCCACCACCTCGGTATATGGGCCCGGTGCCCTACCTACTGAGCCACAGGTGCCACTCCCCAACTTACTTTTTTTTTAATTAGAGAACATATTTTTATATGACCCATATTTTTATATGACCCTCAAGGAGGGTTGTTGAAGTGATCCCTCCAATCTCATTCCTTCTACTCCAGCTCATCAACTTTTCTCTCTCTCTAATCTAAACCAAATCCATGTCCTTCTTGTGGACTCTTATTTCTAACTCCCTATAGACATCTCTGTTTAAACACTAAGCAGACACCTTGAATTTAATATATTCAAATCTGAACTCTTCTTTCCACTCTTATCTTGTATTTACACTAGGATTTTTCTCTTTTGGAGAATTAAATCACCAACCTCCAGATTGCCCACGCCAAGACCCTGAAAATTATTCATAATTCCTTCCATTCGTTCTTTCCTCTTCATCAGTCATTCTGCCTTCTCAGTGTCTTCCAAATCTGTTCCATTCTTGGCATTCCTACCAGCGACTGACTTAGTGCAGGATTTTATGATTTCCCACTTGAATATTTAGATGGACCCGTGACACTACCAGGTCCATCGTGCTCACATTCTTGACATCCTTCATAATGCTGCTAGAGAGATCTTTTAAAAACAAAATATTGATCAGAGTGTCTCCTTAGTTACAACTTTTCAATGAGTCAGCAGAACCAACCCTCAGAATGAATCTAAGATCCTCACTTAGGAAGGTGGGCAAGAAGCTTTATGGTCTGGTTGGTCCTTACCTTCTTCAGCCTCATCTCCTATAACTTCTCCACCCTCCTATCACATTCTTTGATAAATAAGAATTGTAAATTATGTACAATTCTTATTCTGACTCTTTGTTTTTTCCCACCATTAGGCATGTAAAACTAACACATGCACACGGGTTTTTTCTTTGTTGTTTAGAACATTCTTGATCAAAGATGTGTCTACTTTTGGGAAAGAACATACTTTTACAGAGTGTCAGTAGATTTAGGGGATACAAGTGCATTTTGACACATGGATAAACAGTATACTACCGAAAAGAAGGCTTTTATAGTACATTCTACTTGATAAGTAATTTTTTATTTCTCACCCCCCAAATACCCTCTTTTCTTTGTTTCCAATGTTCATTATAGCACCTAACGACCATACTTATCTATAATTTAGCTTCCACTTATAAGTAAGAACATGTAACATTTGGAGTTCTGGAGACCATTGACTACCTCACTTGGGGTAATGGTCTCCAGTCAGATTGAAGTGACTGAAGAAGATACTATTTCATTTTTTATAGCAAAGTAATATTCCATGGAATATATGTCACACATTTTTTTCATGTTCACTCATTAGTTGATAGGCACTTAAGTTTCTGTTGTATTTTCACAATTGTGAATTGTGCTACAATAAACATTGAAGTGCACCTGTCTTTTTGATATAAGGATTATTTTTTCCTCTGGGTAGATAGCAGTAGTAGGATTACTGGATTGAATGATAGGCCTACTTTTACTTTTCTGAGGAATCCGCATGCAGTTTCCCTTAGAAAGTGTAATAATTTACATTCCCATCAAGAGAGTAAGCATTTCCTTTTCAATACATCCATACCAATATCTATTGTTTTTTGACTTTTTAATAATGACCTTTATGACAAGGGAATCCTTTGGCAAGGGAATTAAAACCACAATGGTATTTCATTGTGGTTTTAATCGAATTTCCCTAATGATTAGTAGTGTTAAACCTTTTTTTCATGATTGTTGACCATTTGTCTATCTTCTTTTGAAAACCTTTTCATATTGTTCGCCCAGTTTTTAATGGAGTTATTTGTTTTTATTCTTGCTGATTTTGTTTTTTTGTAGATTCTAGATATTAGTCCTTTGTCAGATTGATAGTTTGTGACTATTTTATCCCATTCTATAAGTTACATGTTTATCTGCTATTTCCTTTGCTCTGAAGAAAAATCTTGGTTAATTAAATTGTATTTATTTCTCTCTGGTTTTGGTATATTTGCTTTGGGGAGTCTTAGTTATAAATTATTTGCCTACCTCAATGTCCAGAAAAAAATTTCCTACATATTCCTCTAGAATTTGTATTGTTTTTATGTTCATTGCCTTACATTTAAGTCTTTAATTCATCTTGAGTTCATTTTTTTTTATATGGTTGAGAGATAGGGATGCAGTTTCATTATTCTACATGTGGTTATCCAATTTTCCCAGCAGCATTTATTAAGTGGGGCATCTTTTCCTGAGTGTATGTTTTTGTCTGTTTTTTTTTTTCTTTAATAATTTAGTTGTAGCTATATGTCTGGGTTCTCTTTCATTCCATTGCTTTTTTATATGTCTGTTTTTATACTAGCACCATGCTATTTTGGTTACTATGGCCTTGTAGTATAACTTGAAATCAGGTACTGTGATACCTCTAGGTTGGTTCTTTTTGGTTAGGATTTACATTCAGGCTCCTTTTTTATTGTATACAAAATTTAAGTTGCTTTTCTAATTCTGTGAAAAATGTTTTTGGTATTTTGATGACAATTTAATGAAACCATAAATCACTTTGGGCAGTATGGACATTTTAACAATAATGATTATTCCAATCCATAAGCATAGAATTTTTTTCCATTTGTATATGTCATCTATAATTTCTCTCATCAGAGTTTTGTAGTCCTCCTTATATAGATTTTTATTTCCATAGTTAAATATATTCCTAGGTATTTTATTTTCTTTGTACCTATTATAAATAGTCATGACAAAACCCTGCAGTAAATCAGGCATAAAAGCAATATATCTAAAAATAATAAAATCCATGTGACGAACTCACAACCAACATCATATTGCATGAGGAAAAGTTAAAAACATTCACCCCTAATAATTAGAACAAGACAAAGAAGACCACTTTCACCACTTCTATTCAACATCATACTAGAAATCCTAGCCAAAGCAATCAAGCAAGAAAAATTAATAGAGGGTATCTGAACTGGAAAAGAGGAGGTCTAACTATTTTTCTTTGCTGATGGCATGATCTTATATCTAGAAAATCCTAAAGACTCTTCCAAAATATTTCTAGAATAGATAAAAGAATTCAGTAAAGTCTCAATTTACCAATCATGTCCATACTATATGCTCAAAGTCAAATCAAGAGCTTACTTTGTAACCAGGAATGCCCCAAGAAAGGAAATAGAGACTTGCAAATGACATTCAACGAGATGACTAAACCTGCCTAATATTACCACCAGATCACAAGGTAGTCATAACTCAAGACACAGCCCCAAAGATTTCTTCTGAGAAGCCTTATATAACCCCTACAGTCTAATGTTCATGACCTTTTTTACTGCCTCCTCTACATTTCCCAGTTGTTATTCTCTGCATAATACTTTTGTAAAAACTGATTTACTCTAAATGACTTAAGGGCAGGAACCATATATATGTTTTTCCTTTTACCCCCTCCTATTAGTAAATACTCAGTAGATATTTTGAGCATCCAATAAATGCAGTGAGGTATCTTGAAAAGACTGTAGATAGGAAATAGTGGAAAGGCAGGTAAAGACATTATGAGTCTGAATAATTGTGTTAGCAGAGAAGCATAGAGAGAATGTATAGGTCAGGTGGCAGATGGCCTAAGTTCTGGTGGTAATTTGTCCTACAGACTTTCTCTCCTCTTTTACCTTCTTGTTGAGAGTACGTAAGTAATCACAATTGATAGGGGAAAACACGGTTTGTTGCTGTTGTTATTATCATTTACAATCTTACCTTGCATTCTGAGGAAGACAGACCTTTAGCTTGAGTTCCCTTTATTATGCCAGGTGCAATGGCGAGTTGGATTGTATGACTTTGGCAGGAAGAGTTGAGGCAGAGTAGATAAAGGGCAATCTAGTTTCACATAAAAACTTTTTAAAATAATTAACATAGAATAATATGGCTCTTTTCACCTGGGCTAGAAGGCAGTCATATTATCATAGCTTACTGCAACCTCAAACTCCTGAGCTTAGGGATCCTCCTACCGCAGACCCCCAAGGTACTAGGATTATAGACCACTGTACCTGGCTCACCTAGAAACTATTAAGGTGAATGCTGTGGGAGGCCTTAGAGCAGATGCTACCCAAAGTATGATGTAAGCCAGTACTGGTCAGTCCATTGCAATGGCCCAAGTTGATAGGAAGCATTTAGAAAATTTTATATTCCTGATAGTTATTTTATACATTGAACCTAATAAAATTTTCAACTTCTAATTTGAATGTTTGTTTTTATTTCATTTTTGTGTGTATTTTCTAAAAGTGTTGGTTCATCACAGTTTGTAAATCACAATATATGAGGAGCTAGTTCTTCACTATAGTCAGAGAAACACTTTTTTAGTGCATATCTTTTTGATAGATAGTTTTCCCTATTTGAGTCTCCTGCCAGATCCTCTGAAACTCATATATGGATCCCAGATTAAGGGCTCCTGATCTAGCTTAAACCAGAAACCAGTCATTTATAAATAAGAAAAATGAACAGTAAGTAATTAAGTAATCTACTCACAATTCCATAGAACAAACTGGAGCCCAACACTTGGTTTCCTTCCACTCCAGCAAATTCAATTATCGATTTCTGCTTTCAAATACTTCATTTGTACCATTCACTACCACCAGAACATGGATTGATTGTGTTTCTGCTTATCAAGATTTGTGATGCACTATACTACACCATAAGACCTTGAGGGACATTCACCTGCTTTGCCTACTTGCCTAATAGAACAAATGCAATACACTTATTATGACATTATAGAAAAATAAGACTGTGGGTCAACCAATGTTGCCAATATGACTATAAACTTTTAATGCTAAGCTCCATTCTTGCTGTAGCTTACTTTATTCTTCAGTGAATAAGTCATAACTTGTGATGAGAACTTTGTTTATAGAAATTGCCTTTAGTACTTACCTGGCAGGGGAGATACCATGATCACAAAAGTGGTTTTCCCAGGGCAAGGCTTATCCATTGTACTCCAGATGTGCTGACCCCTGCAATCTTCCCAAATGTGGGAAACTCGACAGAATAATTTGTGGTATAGGGGGACTGCATTCATGCTTTCACCTTGTTAAAAAAAAAAAAAAAGAAAGAAACAGTGAAAAAGAAATTGCCTTTAATTTCAAGTAGATTTTTGTGATACTGCATGGCAAATATGGGTATTGCTGACAAAGGCATTATATTTTGTTTTCATACACCTAAGTCCTATGACTATAGCTGGTTGTTAGAGAGAGTGAGGGAGAGAGACCATGAGAAATGGTGTCACTGAAGCTTGATGTAACAGAGAATCTGCAGAGTCACAAACGAAACTATCCCAGGCAGAGAGAAGGTACCTTTGGCTTTCCTGTCATGCATGATTGATGCTTTCCCTTTATCACCCTAGCTCATGTGTCCTGGTTATTTTTTTCCCTCCTGCTGCCACAGTCATAATTAATGATTAAGGTACACTAACTAGCATAACACCTGGCTGTTAATTTCAGGAAGTAGATTGAGGTGCATAGCATTTGACCTAATAGACACTCAGGAGTCTGCAGAGCTTCTTCATTGCATAAAGTTGAATACTCTGCTTTTCCCTATCACAGCTGCAATTTTGACAACCTGCCTATACCAGAACAAGCAAGTCTAACCTGTCTGTCTCTCTCTCTGTTATTGTTGGTTTTTTTTTTTTTTTCAGTTTATTTCATAAGCTGGAAGGAATAAGAAAAATTGTAATGTTGTGTGTGTGTGTACTTGTGTGTGTGTATGTTTTAAAGATGCAAAATCTAATGTGTAGAAATTTCCATTACATATGTTATTAGGAAATAAATCCAAATGCTATAGATGTGACTAGATTTATGTAAATAATAACTCTGAAATCTTGTCTTTGGTTCTCCTGTTTTTTGGACAGTCAGGTTGTGATGTTTGTGTTTCTAGATTTGAATCTCCAGCTAGCTTGGTCTTTCCTTTGTTTATATATTCTTGCCCTAACATCCTTGCATAGACATATGGATATATATATTATTTTCATATTATCCTGAAGACAATATAATTTTTAAGGCCAACTGTAACCCTAACAGTCCCATAATGGGCATCTATGCCAATAAAAATGATTAAGGCTGATTGTCTCTTTTGAGTTGCCCACATAACTACTCTTGACCATGAACACAGAAATTTTAGAGATGAATTAAAACTAAATCTTATTAATTAAGTGATCAGAGGTTGGAGAAAGTAGGAAAATAACACAGTTCTCAAATTAATTAAATTCAAATTACTAATAATTTTAATCTTGTTGACAGCTATTTATTTTGCATCATTTCAGCTAAACAAGCAACTTGATATTACTCTGTAGAATCTTATTTCTCTGTTAACCTAACTATCCATTAAAAGAATAAGTATACAAGTTATTTTCTAGATCCAAAATAATATTTATAGCTTCAGGATGGGAAATTAAACCAATCCATGTTTTTAAAAATTCCTTCACATGGAAATGACTAACAAAGCACAAAACAAGCAAAAGATGTCTAATGCAATCCTAGAAAATAAGAAGAGTGTGATATTAATAAAGAAGACTTTTTCAGAGATTTATTTAAGAAAAGAAGGCTAATAGAAAGCAGAAAAAAGCAGGTGTTGCAATATTATTCGCAGATACAATAGGTTTTAAACCAACAAAAGTCACCAAAGATAAAGATGACCACTTTATACTTGTTAAGGGCAATACTCAATATGATGAGATCTCAATTATCAATATCTATGCACCCAACCAGAATGTATCTCAATTTATAAGAGATACTCTAATAGGCATGAGCAACTTGATTTCTCCCAGCTCCATCAGAGTCAGAGATTTTAATCTAATACTTCTTTGGCCCTGTTGGATAGATCCTCCAACAAGAAGCTTAGCAAGGAAATTTTAGATTTAAACTTAACCATTCAGCATTTGGATTTCACAGACATCTACAGAACATTTCATCCTAAGAAAACGGAATACACATTTTTCTCATCAGTCTATGGAACATACTCCAAAATTGATCACATTTTAGGTCACAAGTCTAACCTAAGCAAATTTAAAAGAATAGAAATTACTCCTTGCATCTTCTCAGACCATCATGGCATAAAAGTTGAACTCAGTAACAACAGGAATCTATAGACTCATACAAAAACATATCTTCATTATCATTTTGTTCCAAAAATTTGATGATTTCCTTCTTGATCTCATCTCTGACCCACCTATCATTCACCACAATGTTATTTAGCTTAACTATTTAGCTTAGTTCTGTAGATGTCTGTGAAATCCAAAGGCTGAATGGTTAAGTTTAAATCTAAAATTTCCTTGCTAAGCTTCTTGTTGGAGGATCTATCCAACACTGCCAAAGGCACAAATATGTCAGATTCACTTTCAGCATCACATTGATTGAGAGTACTGATAAACCTGGTATAATTTTGGGTATTGAAATTCTTGAAAGTCCAGTGGACATTTTTAATCTTTTTGCCACTGTGGAAGTTGGATTTTGGTCAAAAATTTCTGTGTGAGTTTACTTATGTGGTGGAGAATTGCACTGATCATTACAGAGGATAGGTCTGAGACTATCCTGGAGAGCTGGTTTAGTTATGGCAAATTTCTTCAACATGTGAATGTCATTAAAGTATTTAATTTCTCCATCATAAATGAAACTCAGTTTAGCTGAATACAGGATCCTGAGTTGAAAGTTATTTTGTTTTAGGAGATTAAAAGTCGGTGACCATCCTCTTCCAGCCTGAAAGGTTTCAGCAGAGAGATCTGCAGTCATTCTAATATTCTTCCTCCTTGTAGGTTATGGTTTTCTTACATCTAGCTGCTTTCAGAATTTTCTTTTTCATATTAACTTTAGTGAAATTAATTATGATATGCCTGGGGAGATGTCTTGTTCAGGTTGAATCATGTTGGGGTTCTGAATCTGTCTGATATCTGAATTTCAGAATCTCTTGGCATGTCTGGAAAGTTCTCTTTCATAATTTCATGAAGAATAGTCTCCGTGTTTTGTGAAGCAACTTCATCACCTTCAGGGATTCCTATAAGCTGAATATTAGTTTTCTTCAAATTATCCCAGAGCTCTCTGAGAGAGTGATCCATTTTTGCTCTCCATTTCTCTTTATCTTTGAGTGCTTGGGCATGTTCAAAAGCTTTGTCTTCAGTGTCAGAGATCCTTTCTTCTGCCTGTTCCATTCTATTACCTTGGGATTCTACCATATTTTTCAGATCTTTAAGGGCTGCAACCTCTTGCCTCAGTGTCTCATAATCGTTACTTATTTTATCTTTGAAATCATTGAATTCTTGAGACAGCTTTTGAATAACTTGAAATTCTAATTCACTCCTTTCCTTCATTCTGTTAATCTTATTTGCTATCTAGATTCTGAACTCAATTTCTGATATGTCAGCCATCTGTTTATGGAAAGGATCTTCAATTGCACCTGCCCCATCCTTCCTTTGGGGAGTTGATCTACTCTGGTTTTTCAGGTTACCAGAGATTTTCTGCTGATTCCGCCCCATACTGAATTTGCACCATTTGAAAACCATCCCCAAACCGTTCCACCAGTGGCTGTCACTGGCAAAGAGGCTGAATTCCTCTGGTTTCCCAGAGAGATAGGGCATATCTGTGTAGAAAATCCTCAGGGTTGTGAGCCTTATTGTTCTAGCTGCTGTGGCTGTTGCTCTTCGCCTGGGGGTACTGCCTCTCCAGTGTGGTTCCCTCTCCACTGACTGACTGACAGTCCTCTCACAGTTCTTGGGCTCCAGGCCTGGTGTGCCCAGAACATGCAGCTGGATCAGTTTTGGGGGGTGACCTGCAGTGGAGCACCTAACAGCTCTAGCATGCGGGGCGCAGTAGCTGGATCAGTCCCAGGGGATGGCCCACAGCGGCACAGAGTCCCAGAAGCCTCAGGGCATGGAATGCGAGACTCGAGCAATTCTCTGGCTGCAGGGCCGGGACAGGGCACTTGGTCCCGCAGGGGTGGGGGGACGCTACTCTTGGGCCTCCTCTTACTGTCTCTGCAGGCAAAGGGGGAAGGGTGGACTGGAAATTCAAGATGGCAGTGAAAAGTTAGTTGAATTTTTCTGCTTGAGGAGAAGGTGTTCGGAGTCTCAGCAGGGTCCCTGTAGGGGAGGAGAGCCCACTCCTGTATTTTTCATATGTGGGGTGGGATTATAGGTCCTCAGTTCACCTCTTGCCTGAAGGAAACTTTCATGAGCAGATGAAGAGAAAACAAAGAGAAAAACACAAGTTTCCTGGGGGAGGGGAAGGACGCTTTTCCTTTGAGATGTATTATGTACCTGTAGATTGCTTTCTAGGAGTTGCAACTTGCCTCAGTTGCAGTTGCCTCCCAACTGTCGTTCAGATATCACTCTTCTCTCTCAGCTGGGCTCAGGATGATGAGCATATTTTTATGTGTCTGTAGGCCATGTACCTGTCTTCATCAGAGAAGTTTCTGTTCAAGTCTCTTATCCACATAGAAATGGGGTTCTTTTCTTATTGATTAGTTTGAGTTCTCTGTGGATTCTAGTTATCAGACCTTTGACAGAAGCATATCATGCTCATGGCTGGGAAGAACCAACATTGTTAAAATGTCCATACTGCCCAAAGCAATCTACAAATTTAATGCAATCCCTATTAAATCACCATTGCCAGACTTTAAAGAGCTTGAAAAAATAGTGCTTCATTTTGTATGGAATCAGAAGAAACCTCAAATAGCAAATACATTACTCAGAAATAGAAACAAATCAGGAGGAATCACATCACCAGGCTTCAGGCTATACTATAAATCTCTAGTGATTAATGATCAAAACACATAGTACTGGCACAAAAAACAGAGATGTAGATGTATGGAACAGAATAAAGAACCAAGAGATGAACCAAGCTACTTACTGTTATTTGATTTTTGACAAGCCAATTAAAAACATTCAGTGGGGAAAAGATTCCCCATTTAACAAATAGTGCTGGGTGAACAGGCTGGCAACCTGTAGAAGACTGAAACTGGACCCACACCTCTCACGATTAAGATAGACTCTCACTGTATTAAATATTTAAACTTAAGACATGAAACTATAAAAATACCAGAAGAAAGTGCAGAGAAAACTCTTGAAGAAATTGGCTTGGGTGAATATTTTATGAGGAGGACCCCCCGGGCCATTGAAGCAACATCAAAAATACACTACTGGGACCTGATTAAACTCAAAAGCTTCTTCACAGCCAAGAATACAGTAAGTAAAGCAAGCAGATAGCCCTCAGAACGGGAGAAGATATTTGCAGGTTATGTCTCTGACAAAAGTTTAATAACCAGAATCCACAGAGAACTCAAACATATTAGCAAGAAAAGAGCAAGTAATCCCATCTCAGGATGGGCAAGGACTTGAAGAGAAACTTCTCTGAAGAAGACAGGCACATGGCCTACAGACACATGAAAAAATGCTCATTATCCTGAATAATCAGAGAAATGCAAATCAAAACTACTTTGAGATATCATCTAACTCCAGTAAGATTAGCCCACATTACAAAATCCCCAAACCAGAGATGTTGGCATGGGTGTGGAGAAAAGGGAGCTCTTCTACAATGCTTATGGGAATGCAAAATAATATGTTCTTTTTGGAAAGATGTTTGGAGAAAACATAGAGATCTAAAAGTAGACCTTCCATTCAATCCTACAATTCCTCTACTAGGTATATATCCAGAAGACCAAAAATCACATTATAACAAAGATATTTGTACCAGAATGTTTATTGCAGTCCAGTTCATAATTGCTAAGTCATGGAAGAAGACCAAGTGCCCATCGATTCACAAATGGATTAATAAATTGTGGTATATGTATACCATGGAATATTATGCAGCCTTAAAGAAAGATGGAGACTTTACCTCTTACATGTTTACATAGATGGAGCTGGAACATTTTGTTCTTAGTAAAGTATCTCAAGAATAGAAGAAAAAGTATCCAATGTACTCAGCCCTACTATGAAACCAACTTACAGCTTTCTTATGAAAGCTATAACCCAATTATAGCCCAAGAAGAAGGGGAAAGGGGAGAGGGAGGGAAGGGGAAGATGGGTAGAAGGAGGGTAATTGGTGAGACCACACCTACAGTGCATCTTAGAAGGGTACATGTAAATTTTACTAGGTGTAGAATATAAATGTCTAAGCACAAAACTAAGAAGGCTATGTTAACAGGTTTGATGAAAATATTTCAAATTGTATATAAAACCAGCACATTGTACCCTATGATTACATTAATATACATAGTTATTATTTAATTTAAAAAAAACCAGCATAGTACTGAAACAAAAACAGAAAGGTAGATTTATGGAACAGAATAGAGAACTAAGAGATGAACCCAGCTACTTAGCATCATTTGATCTTTGACAAACCTATCAATAATATTCAGTGGGGAAAAGACTCCCTATTTAACAAATGGTGCTGGGTGAACTGGCTAGCAACCTGTAGAAGACTGAAAGTGGACCACCACCTTTCTCCATTAACAAAAATTGATTCTCACTGGATAAAAGATTTAAATTTAAGACATGAAACTATAAAGATACTAGAAGAGAGTGCAGGGAAAACGCTTGAAGAAATTATCCTGGAAGGGTATTTTATGAGGAGGACCCCCCAGGCAATTGAAGCAACACCAAAAATACATTACTGGGATCTGATGAAACTAAAAAGCTTTTGCACAGCCAAGACTACAGTAAGTAAAGCAAACAGACAACCTTTAGAATTGGAGAAGATTTATGCAGGTTATGCTTCCAATGAGCTTTTTTTCATGTTTGTTAGTCATCTGTGTATATTCCTCAGAAAAGATTCTGTTCATGTCTCTTACCCATTGTAGATGGATTTGTTTGCTTTCTGTTGTGAAACAGAAAAGATTCCTCAGAAAAGATTCTGTTCATGTCTCTTACCCAGTGGTACATGCATAAGAACCTATCTCACAACAGAAAGCAGACAAACCCATCTACCACTGTACAGATGATTCATTTGAGTCATCTGTAGATTCTAGTTATTAACCCATTGTCAGATTCATAACATGCAAATATAATTTACCATATTGAATTTTGTCTATTTGCTCTTACTGTTGTGTCCTAACTGTGTAGAAGTTTTTCAGTTTAATTAAGTCCCGTTTGTTTATTTTTGTTGTTCTTGTGATTGCCACTGAAGTCTTCTTCATAAAATCTTTTCCCAGTCCAACATCATCAAGAGTTTTTTCCACACTTTATTCTAGGATTTTTATCATTTCATGTCTCAGATTTAAATCTCTTATCTATCTTGAGTCAATTTTCACTAAGTGGTTAGAGGTGCAGGTCCAGTTTCAGTCTTTTGCATGTGATTACTCAATTCTTCCACCACCATTTATTGAATACACTTTTCTCTAGTGTATGCTTTTGTCTGATTTTGGATATAAGAGATTGGTTTCATCTGTTGGTTTCTCTCTATTTGGTTCCATATGTCTGTGTCTCTATTTTTGTGCTAATACCATGTTATTTTGATCATTGCGGTCTTGCAATAGAGCCTGAAGTCTGGTAAGGTGATTTCACTGGCTTTGTTTTTATTACTAAGAATATATATTTATGTATATATATTTCTACTTCCAAACAACATAAAGAACTATTTTTTCCAGTTCTTCAATGTATGATGTGGGGATCTGTAGATTGCTTTGGGTAGAATTTTCATAATGTTGTTTCTTTGTAGCCAGGAGCATGGTATGGTCTTCCATTTGTGAATATCTTCTGCTGTTTCTTTTCTTAGAGTTTCATAATTCTCTTTGTAGAGGTCTTTAATCTCCTTTTTTTTTTTTTTTTGTAGAGACAGAGTCTTGCTTCATTGACCTTGGTAGAGTGCCATGGCATCACAGCTCACAGCAACCTACAACTCCTGGGCTTACGCAATTCTCTTGCTTCAGTCTCTCCAGTAGCTAGGACCACAGGCACTTGATACAACGCCCAGATATTTTTTTGTTGTGGTTTGGCTGGGTCCGGGTTTAAACTTGCCACCCTCAGTATATGGAGCTGGTGCCCTACCTACTGACCCACAGGTGCTGCCCCTTCAGCTGCTTTTTAAGGTATATTCCTAAGTATTTCATTTTCTTGAAGCTATTGTGAAGAATATTTTGTCTTTGATTAGCTTCTCAACTTGACTATTGTTAACATGCACAAAAACTGATTTGTGGACATTGGTTTCATACTTTGAGATATTACTGTGCTTATTGACCACTTCCAGGATTCCTGTAGTTGATTCTCTGGGGTTTTCTAACTCTAAGATCATATTATTGGCAATGAGTGAGAATTTGATCTCTCCTGCTCCCATTTGGATGCTGTTTATATTCTTCTCTTGCCTGATTGCATTGGCTAGAACTTCCAGTAGTATGTTGAATAGTGGCAGTGGTAGAGGCTATCCTTGCCTGCTTCCATTTCTAAGTGGAAAATCTTTCAGTCTTACTTCATTCAGTATGAAATTAGCTGTGGGTCTGTCATAGATGGCTTTAATCAGTTTAAGAAATGTGCCAAATTTTATCAAATGCTAAATTTTATCAAAGGCTAAATTTTATCAAATGCTTTTTCTTCATCTATTGAGAGGGTCATGTGGTCTTTATTTTTGCTTCTATTGATATGGTGAATTACATTTATTGATTTGTGTGTGCTAAACCAACCATGCATATCTGGGATAAAACCTACTTGATTGTGATGCTTATTTTTTTCAATGTGTAGCTATAATTTATTAGTTAAGATTTTATTGAGTATTTTTGCATCTTTATTCATTAGAGACATTGGTCTGTAGTTCTCCTTTAGTTGGGTCCTTTCCTGGTTTTGGATTAGGTGATGTTTGCTTCATAGAATGTGTTAGGAAAAGTTCCTTTGTTTTCAGTGTTTTGGCATAGGTTCTGATATATAGGTAGAAGCTCTTCTTTAAAGGTTTGATAGAATTCTGGTGTGAAGCCATCTGGTCCATGGCATTTTCTTTGTTGAAAGCTTTTTTATTGTTTCTTCAATTTTAGGGTTTAATATTGGTCTGTTCAAGAGAACTATTACTTCTTGGTTACGTGTAGGGAGAAGGTGTGATTCCAGGTTGGTCCATTTCCTCCACATTGTCAAATTTCAGGACATAGGGTTTCTTGTAGTAGTCAGTGATAGTCTCTTGTACCTCTGTGGTATTTGTTGTTATTTCCCCTTTTTCATTTCTGATTGAGGTTATTAGAGATTTTACTTTTCTGATTCTAATTAATCTAGACAAGGGTTTATCAATTTTCTATATCTTTTTGAAGGACCAACTTTTTTGAACTGGATCTACAAATATTGTCCTTCCAAAGGCTAAAGCTAGAAAGATACCCTATACCATGCCTTTAAGGCCTCCCTGAGCCAGGCCAATGCTGTGACCCCTTAGTCCAGGCCTTGGAGTGAAGTTCTAGTCCATAAATTGAATTAAAAATGAAATAGAATAAAGGAAATCAGAGAAAAAAAGACAAATAATAAAAATACAGAAAATTAAAAATAAAATTATGTAATATGAAGAATAATATAGGTATCTTAGTTGTTATTTCATGTGGGACAGAGGCACACTTTAACCTTCCAGACAATGCTCCTAGGTCACAATGTGACTTTCCCAGGGGTGTGAGACCTGTTCAACTTACCCTATGGATCGCTGCCCAAGCTCAGCAGGTGTGCTAGAGCCATTCATGCAAGTGGTCTGTTCCTCCTGGGTGTACTTCCCACAATGGCAGTACCCTGTTAGTCATTAACCCACATGGTCATTCAATCCTGGCCATCAGAAGCTTTTTGTGTTTACTTGTTCAGTTAAGCCTTTCCAAAGCAGCTCCAGTGAGCAGCTACTTCAAAACAACAACAACAACAAACTGCAAGACAACTCTTTCCTGTCTCTAGTTCTGCAATGGAAGGCCAGCTGCCAGACCTCTGCCCATACATAGGCACTTGCCTTCTGTGCTGGTCTTCCTCAGATCTTGGCCTCCTTGTTGTTTACTGGCATCTCCTACTGCTTCACTGTGCCCCCAGAGTGGTGTTTTGGGGTAGGATCTCCCACCTAGAGGTGGCTGGAGTCCCTTTTCCCTGTCTCAACATGATTAAAAAATATCTATGAACAATATGTTATTATTATTTCTCTGTGTTGAGAAAACTGCAGCATAGTTAACGTGCCTAAAGTTAAATAGCTAGTAATTTGCCAAGCCAAGCCTCCAGAAAGACCTGAATCCAGAACCCAAGACCCTATTATTACACTATGTACCAACTACAGAGGGCTTGGAAACTGAAAAGAAGGTGACTGTTGTTTTAAAGGAAAAATAAAATAACAAAAAATAAATTAAAAAACCTTAATATGAAAAATAAAGAACAGTATAGTCATCAACAAAAGCCAGAAGCAAATTCAAGTAATTATCATAGCTTAGATTTTAAAAAAAAAAGAAATCAGAAGATCTCAGTAAATATTAGATACATGGAATTTTGACACAAATAGATCCAATATATAAAATCTTGTAATAGTAGAATGAGTCAATTGAGGAGAAATAATAATCACAGGAAAAAAATTATCTTGAGCTAAAGATTGAAGCTTCAGATCATAAAAATGACCAAGAACTGAGCTAGTACAGTAATAATGAAAGATGACTCATATCTAGACATTATTGTGGGGTTTTGAAATTTCTATAATAAAGGGTAAAACTTATAACTGCCTCATGGAATGCAAAAATGTTTACAAAGGCAAGAATCAAATTTGCACTGAACTTCTAATCTGATGCTTCAAATAAACCAGAGAATGTGTTTGGAAAGTGTTTGAAATAAGTAGAAAACTGCTTATTTTATTCAGAAGTCTTTTGATGTTTTCTTTGAAATGATGAATATAATAAGGTCCATATGTGACATGGATTTCAAGATTATCCTCTGATGATGTAGCAGTATTTGTTATATCTAGTTGTAGGAATTTAATTATTGAGAAGTTGAAATTTAAATGTATCCTTTTCCACCAATATAGAGATTCTTGATAAACAAGTGTTGAGGAGTTTTGTATCTTAAACTGAAAGAGAAATTTTAATAGTTTAGCAAGTTAGGTTTATTAAAGTATTGTCTTATTTTGTGGTCATTACTTTTACAATGTTGTAATGTAGTTTTTTTTTTAACCATAACATAAAACCACTTACAATTTAGCAACAATAATGAGTCTTTTATTCTTTTTCTAATAATTTTTGGCTACATCAACTCCAAAGTCAAGATTGTAATTTCATTAATGTATATAATTTGTCTATATGATGATTTAATGAACAAAATTCTTTAATAAAGAAATAAACATGATGGAATATATAAACACAGGTAGTATACAGTCTGATTAAAGTGGTGCTAAATGATGATAAATTAAGTTTTCAAATACTTTTCATGCTATTTGTTAGCAGCTGTGGACATTTAATGCCTCATTAGCAGTGGATTAAATCACTAGCTTAGAATCTATCCTCAGCAATAGTAAATGCCTATTATATCCAATTAGAATACATGCTGATGTGGAAAGAAGTTGAAATAGGAATGGAATTTAGGGTCTAGTTTTGTCTTTGCAATTAACCACCCATGTAACCTTGAGAGAAATTGTCAAATATTCCAGAAAAGAAAGTAATTGTATCAGCTACTAAATTTCCTTAGATCCTAAGATCCTCAGTATATAGGCTCCATGAAAGAAGGTTGACCAATCCTATGAGCTGCTTAGATTTAAACTGCTATTCTTTAAATGACTCTTCTGAACTTTATTGAACCTAAATTGAAATAATATAACTGAGTTGATAATATAGCACTTGGTATTGAGATAGTGGTTAAGGGTGGGGCAGTGTGAGGAAAAGATGATGTGATGGAGAGTCTTTGTGGGTATATGGAAGTAAAAAGATAATGTATGTTTCTACTCCCATCTGTAATCAAATACCTTGTAGGAATCAGAAACACTGTGTCTTTTCTTCCTAAATTTCCCAAAGAAATCTCTGTTTTAATAAAAATGTGAGTGACAATGTGATAAAAAGACTTTTAAGAAAATTTTGATACATATCCCCAGAAGCACTGATAACCTCTCAGCTTCTACATCTCATGATGTAATTTTTAATTTTTTCCCTAAATTTGTATGATTTACTACAGGAAAGGGGCTTTATTGTTAAATTTAAAATAGTGAGTCAACAGTAAGTATAGCTTAGGGCTGCTAGGGTGTTTATAAGACGAAGACCTCCATAAGGAAAGAAAGTTTTATATTTATCTCTGTATCTACATCACAGAGCCTGTATCATCACAGTGCCCTTTAAGTTTTGGATGAAAAATGAATGACAAAGGTGAATGGCCAGAATGAGGGACTGGGAGTACAAAATTGCTTGCTAGAGTCTCTTTACCTTCTTCCTCTGTCCTCTCTGCTGATGAACTGACTTGACGGCAGGAAAGTTCTACTGAGGTCAAGGCTGCTTGCTTTCGTGTACTAATGCCCATGGGTTTGAAGAGTGCAGGTCTCTGTCACAATCTGGATTCTAGAACTGAACGTTAATAATAATAACATTTATTGAGTTCACTAAGTGCCTTGCACATGTACAACTTTAGCTGAAGCATAGGGACTTAGAATAATTTGACTCAGGTCACTCAGATAATAAGTAACAAAATCAAGGGGCAGGTGCATTGGCTCACACATGTAATCCTAGTTACTCTGGGAGGCCAAAGCCAATGGATTGCTTGAGCTCACAAGATTGTGACCAGTCTGAGCAAGAGCAAGAACCCATCTCTACTAAAAATAGAAAAACTGAGGCAAAAGGATTGCTTGAGCCCAAGTGTTGGACGTTGCTGTGAGCTAAGATGCCATGCCCCGGTAACACCTTCAGACTCTGTCTCAAATTAAAAAAAATAAAATAAAATAAAATCAACTGAAATCCAAGTAGTCAGATTTCAGAGTCCTGTGTTCTCAATTATTTCCTTTTGCTATCTGGTTTATCATCAGAATATATGCAACAGTGTGAAACTGAGTCCTATTGCCACTCTGTGGATGTCAGTAACTAAGAGTATTTTCAGTTCAATTATTATGTTTATATGTAATTAGCCTTTAACAAGAAAAGTGAAAGAGAGAATTCAAAATTACTTTAAAATTGGTCATGTTCAGCCTTTCAAAAAATGCTTTGAAGAAGTAAATTTACTGCAAGGACTGGGAGCATTCAAAAGATTTTTTTATTTAACTGAATATATTTATTTAATTCGTATTTCAAGGAAATGATTTTCTCTTTCTTGGGTAATGCATAAATTTTAAAAGGAGTAACCTAATGCACTTCAATTTAAATATTAATAAGATGATTTGAGTGAATGGTTCTTAGCAATTGTACAAAATTAATATGGATCAAATATTAAATAGTTGGTGTGATATTGTTATTGCATTGTATTTTTAACCATAATAACCCAATTTGTGTCTTTATAGCACATCTTGTGAGGTTAATTTCCAGAAGAATTACAGTTAAGCTAATGTTTCTTTTGTAAATATATCTTAAGAATAATTGAATTTGCAATGTAGTTCTTATATTGATAATGGCTTCCCACTAAAAGACATCTCTAATTGTAACTAAAAAAAACTTCTCTTTGTTCAAATAGTTTCTCCCAAGAAATGCAAGACCTGCTTAGAAAACAGAACAATGTAAATAAAAGCATTAAATGAAACTTCTGATAGAAAAGATTTATCATTAGCTAAGAAGTTATTCACATGAGTAATCAAATAATGTTTGAGAATCCTTCATTTCAAGAAATTTTTATGTTTTACAGATTGTAAAAATATAAGCCGCCATTTCCCGGTTGGCAGTTTGTTGAAAAAATAAGAGATTCTATGCTACATCGTGTGTGTCTATGTGTGTGTTTATTCTTTATAAAGGAGGTGCAAGAGGCCTTCCACGATGCAAATATCTCTTTAGGTGCCATCAACGGCTTATAATTTCAGTTCTCTATGAATCTGGTGGGCACATTTTATGGTAGATAGAATTCACATGTCCCCCCAAGATTTCCATGCCCAGTTACAATCAAACACTAATCAAGTTAAAGCTGGGCAGAAACTGAAGAAATTTCACAGATGGAATTAATGTTACTAATCAATTGACCCTTAAGAGCTGGGGGAGAGTAGCCTGGATTATCCAGGTGACATCAATGTAATCACATGAGCCCTTAGGAGACACTAGGCCTGGGGAATAGGAATGCAGAAGAATCAGTCAAGAGCAGAGCAGAAAAGGGAGGCAGCAGGCTGGGAGGTCAGAGAGATTCAACTGTAAGAAGGACTGGATTTGTTGTTGCTGCCTCAGATGACCCAGGAAGGGGTTCCTAAACCAGCAAAGGTAGGTGGCCTCTGGAATGAAAGCCAAGAAAATGGGGACCTTAGTTCTACCAGTAACATGGGACTGAATTCAGCCACTAACCTGATAAATATGGAAGTGGATTCTTTCCCCAAGCCTCTGAATAAGAGCCTAGGCTTGCCAATTTATTAATTTGGGCCTTTTGCATCCCAGAGTAAAGAAATCAGCTGTAGCCATCCAGACTGCTGACCTATAGAACTGTAAGATAAAAAATTTGAGCTGTTCTAAGCTGCCACATTTGCAGCAATTTGTTACAACAGCAATAGCAAACTAATACATACTCCAAAAAATGGTGAACATATTACTCCCATGTAGTAATTATTATTCCTACAAAGGAGTCTTTCATGCATGTTTAGGTAAAAGGGGATCTATGGCATGCATTCAAATGTTTTAAAAAATTTATTCTCAATTTTCAATATTGGATCAGTTTTCTTCAGTAAATATCAGGATTTATTTTATTTTTATCTAATTTTTTTCCACATCATTTCTTTTCTTTTCTTTTTTTTTTTTTTTTTTGGAGACAGTCTCACTAGGTCACCCTCGGTAGAGTACAATGATGTCATAGCTCACAGCAACCTCCACCTCTTGGGCTTAAACAATTCTCTTGCCTCAGACTCCCGAGTAGCTAGGGCTACAGGCACCCTCCACAATGCCTGGCTATTCTTTGTTGTAGCCGTCATTGTTGTTTAGGTGGCCCAGGCCAGGTGCGAACCTTCCAGCCTTGGTGTTTGTAGCTGGCACCATAACCACTGTGCTACGAGCGTTGAGCCTCACCCTCGCTGCCTTGCTCACAACATTTATGAACCTCAGCACTCTGTATCTCTACGGGCTGTGAGATTGAAGAAAAAAAACTCTATTTAATTAAGGGTAATCCAATTTTTATCTCCTTACCAGTTTAGTTTTTATCAAGAGTTTGTAAGGGTACTGCTTTCACAGCCCTCTTTGTGGAAGGAGTGTGGCTATCCCACCCTCCGCCCAATGTTGCCTTTCCTTAACTAAAAACAGCTGCCAGAGAGAAACGCTATGGGTAAGTACATTTGGCAGTTTAAAGAAGGAAAGGAAACTTTGGGCCTGTTTTCTTTTTTAGTGGAGATTCATTTTAACATGATCTGATAGCACAAAGAACTCATAATATTTTATGAGGTATTTCAGATACAGAACAAGGCTTTGAGAATAATGTATGAATACTTCACACCAAGCTGATTAAAAAATAAAACATTATAAAAATAATTGAAGCTTCTTTTGTTCCCCTTCTCAGATTATGTAATACCTTCTTCCAAGTAATCAAATTGCGTTATATAATTAAAATCTTAGAACATATATATCAGTAGGTATATAATGTCCAAGATAGGAAAACATACCACCATCAAACAGCAAACAAATAGCTCATTTAAATAATTTTGTAAGCCAGCTTTATCCAAAGAGTCTGTTTTTAATGTAGTCAAAAAGTCTAATTTGAGAACCCTACACACAGAAATATATGGTAATTTAAGTAAATTATACATATATTTAATTTTAGTTAGGAAAAAAAAAAAGACTCAGAAACCCATCCTGATACATCTGTCTGTAAATGAAGTGTCATTTGTGAAAACAGGAGACTCTCCATCCTAAAGAAACAGCATTTTGCAATTCTATATTTTTCCATTATCAATTGTATAATCATCTGTGGGAAGCAGTGTGACATTCTGAAACCAGTCAGAACTTGGTTTTGATTTTAGCTCTTCAATGTGCAAATTACATAATTTACCTGAAATGTGTCTGTACAATAGAAATTATATCTACCTCGCAGAGTTTTGTATGACTAGAGATATATTTTATATATATATATTTAATATATAAGATTAAGTATGTCTTAAAATATATATCAGCAAATATATCTGTGTGTGTATATATAGAGGAATGATTTATACACATGTACATATTTACATTTAAAAGATAGTTGAAAAAAAGTCTCAGAAATACATCCTTATAAGTATATCCATTTTTAAATGATTTTCAGGCTGTGCATAGTGGCTCATGCTTGTAATCTATACCTTAGGAGGCCAACGATGGCTTGGAACTAAGAGTTCATAGACTAATCTGAGAAGCATAGTGAGACCCAGATCACTTGAGCCCAGGAGTTGGAGCTCCAGTGAGCTAAGATTACACGATGGTACTCCAGTCTGGAAGAAATCTCTAAAATGCAATACAAAAATTAAAATAAAAAATTAAATTTTTATTTATGAGAGTGGAAGGAGGCTTCTTATTCTAAAGAAATATCACCTTATAATCCTATTTTTCAGATACATTTTCCTGTTATGTTTTTGTTATATTTCCCTCTATAGTGTCCTTTTCCATCCTCAGTTCTTATTTCCCTATGACTTAGTGAAAATAAAAACACTATTTCTTTTTTTTCTTTTTTTTTTTTTTTTTTTTTGGACAATGGCATATTTACAACTGGAAAAACACTGTTTCTTAGCAATAAATTAATAAATTGAGAGTTGGAAAGAAACTCTTTTATACACCTTTATTAAAGAAAGCATTTAAAACATCTATAAACCTGGTTTAAAATGTGAATGAATGATTTATGATCTTTTTGTTGATCTGATTTGATAGTTGAAACTAAGTGATGTTAGTCAATCAAATATATTTTTATCATTGCCTATGATACTTTAATGAGCAACTGTGGAGACCATAAGTGTATAGATAGGTTTCAGATCTAGGAATTTATAATCTCTTTGGAAAGTGAAGACGTATATTCATGAAAACATAAATAGCACAAGCCAACTGGATATAACTGACAAAGCTGCTATAGGAAGAAATACAAGTGATAGAATATTTAAGCTCTGTTCGACAGAGGCGGCTGTACGGATTGTCAAAAAGGAGCCTTTCAAAAAGGAGCCTATATGAGGATAGGAAGAAATATAATCAATAGAATATTTAAGCTAATCTTGACAGAGATGGCTATGCATATTGTCAAAAAGAAATAATCAGAGTAAGCCAGCACAGAATTATTAAAGACAACCAAAGAATTGAATCTTGGTTCTTTTTTCACTTGGGTTACTAGGCTGTTACAAAGTATAATAAAGCCAGGCTATCTAAATTTCTGTGAGACATTTGACAAGGTTTCTCAGAGTGTACAAAGGCACGAAATAGAAAACTATGGATTTTAAGCCAGGAAATAAACAGTTGTCACGTTACTAGTTATGAATACATGTTAGTCAAAGCGTAGACTAATACTTTAACACAAAATGGTGGAGGTATGTTCAGGACAACCTTCTCAGGCCTGTTCTCTTCATTATTGTTTCTACAAATTACTGGCGTGAGTAATCTAAATCTATAATCCCCAACCCCTGGTCTTCAGCCTTTTAGGAACTGGACACACAGCATCAACACTTGATCCCTGCCTGCTGACTCTTTTTTTTTTTTTT
>NW_003852403.1:18624712-18706358 GCF_000181295.1 Otolemur garnettii
CCACCACAACGCCCGGCTATTTTTTGGTTGCAGCCATTATTGTTGTTTGGCGGGTCCGGGCTGGGGATTCGAACCCGCCACCTTGGATGTACGTGGCTGGCGCCTTAGCTGGTTGAGCTACAGGCGCCGAGCCCCTGCTGACTCTTAATGAGTGGAAAAAATGTCTTCATGGAACCAGTCCCTGGTGCCAAAACAGTTGGGAGACTGCTGATCTAGATGATAGCAGACAAAAATTGCAAATAATCAGAACTTCAAAGAATAATGAATATATTAGATTCCAAAATATCTGGACAAGCAGGAATAGACAAAGCCTAAAAGAAACAATTTTATCAGAAATGCATTTCTTTAGAGACAGGGTCTTGTTCTGTCTCCCCATCTAGAGAACAGCGGTGGTGTTATATCAATACCTCACTGCAACTTCAAACTCCTGAGCTCAAGTGATCCTAATGCCTCACTCAGCCTCTTGAGTAGCTGGCACTCCAAGTGGCTGCCACGACGCCTGGTTAATTATGTTTTGAAAAGGTGAAGTCTGTGTTGCCCAGGCTGGTCTCAAACTCCTGGTCTGAAGCAATACTTCCACTTTGGCCTGCCAAAATTCTGGAATTATGGTGTGAGCCCAGCCCAGAAGTAAATTTAAATCTGTGCACTTGTAATAAAATTTAAAAAACCATCCACTCCTTAAAAACTTCAACCAACCAGCAACCAAACACACTAGAAACCAGAAGGTAGTGGTGATATCTTTTTGCAACAGTAATAATGATAAAATCTTTTTTTTTTATTTTTAAAGTCTTCCTTAACAATGTGACAAATACCTATCCTTATTTATAATTATTTCCCAAACTAGATTCTTAGATATATTTTCATTGTTTTATTTATTTTTTATTAAATCATAGCTGTGTACATTAATGCAATCATGGGGTACAATGTGCTGGTATATATAAAATTTGAAATGTTTTCATCAAACTGGTTAACATAGCCTTCATGGCATTTTCTTAGTTATTATGTTAAGACATTTATATTCTACACCTAGTAAATTTTACATGTGCCCTTGTAAGATGCACTGTAGGTGTGGTCCCACCAACTACCTTCCCTCCACTCATCCTTCCCCCTCCCCTCCCTCCTTCTCCCTCCCCTCCCTCCTTCTCCCCTTTCCCCTGCTTCTTGGACTATAATTGGGTTATAGCTTTCATAAGCAAGCTATAAATTGGTTTCATAGTAAGAGTGAGTACATTGGATACTTTTTCTTCCATTCTTGAGATACTTTGCTAAGAAGAATATTGATATAATCTTAAGATTTTGTTTGACTCTTATCTCAATAGTGTTAATAGTATTATGCTGTGTTAAAAGAGCTAGTATATTAGTGTTATCGCAGGTTATATCACTTTTTCTCAACTTTTTTTTAGTATTGCCCATTTAAGGATCCCTTATAAACATTTTTCCTGATGAAAAAACAAACCCAGTAATTTAATACTAAAGGTATTTGTTAAGTGTATAGAAGATCTGTTTATATGTTTTATATCTGTGCTTTATATATAAAAAGTAAGATTTTTTTTCCAAGAGCTGACTTTCATTCTTTTTGGGGTAATATCACCCTTGTTAAGAATTTATAGGTTTTGTTAATGGGGAATATTCTAGAATGAGGAAAGGAAAATTCTATCATTCTTATAATTTAAAATATTGTGTTCAATTCTGAATGCCACATTTTAAGATATTTTAAAATGATAGTACAAGTATTCACAGTAGAGTAATTATAGTGCCATGACATCGAGAAGTTTTAAAGACAGGGAATGGTTATCTTCAAGAAAAAAAAATGAGTCCTTCTACCTATCTTCTAATATTTAAGAGGCTGTTGTATGATAAGAGATATAATTCTTAAGCAGTTGCTTTAGGAAAACATATATTAGCTAAATATTGTATGTTACTTAGTCCAAAGTATCCAAAGATGGAAAGGGTTGCTTCATTAGGAATAGTTGTTTTGTTTTGTTTTTTTGTTACTAAATGTACTGTATCTACTTGACCATGACGTGGGAACATGTTGGACAAGATTCAAACCCTGAAGGGACAGGATCACTTTAGCATCTTTTTCGTTCCTGAAATTCAGCAATGGCAGATGATGGGACATGATCTAACTCTTGAAGGAGAAGATGAATTGGATATGTTTGGAAGATAAAATGGTCTCAAGTGTAGAGTCTGGCTTAAGAAAA
This sequence comes from Otolemur garnettii, assembly GCF_000181295.1. Taxonomy (NCBI): domain Eukaryota; kingdom Metazoa; phylum Chordata; class Mammalia; order Primates; family Galagidae; genus Otolemur; species Otolemur garnettii. The sequence continues at coordinate 18,626,917 of NW_003852403.1, forward strand.
AAACATGGAAATTAGGGCATAAAGACTTGGTTTATACCCTCTGTTTTGTGCAGAATTCACTGTCTGGCCCCAGCTGAATACCAACATATAGGGGTCTGTTTTCTTACCTGCAACATTTTTTTTTTTAATTCTAGATATATAAGGTCCTCTGACTCAATTTATGGCAGGAAAATATTCTATGATCTAACCTTGTTCATCAGCTTAAGCAATTCACAAAGTACTTATAAATCATAACCTGACTTGGCCTTTGAGTTGTCATATGTCACAAAAGATCATCTTTAGAAAGTGCAGTTTCAGAGAATAGTATGGAGAGTAAAAGGGAAAGAAACTATGAAACAAAAGAGCTTTTTTTTTTTTGTCCTCCTGGGTAGAGTGCTGTGGCATCACAGCTCACGGCAACCTCCAACTCCTGGGCTCAAGCGAGTCTCCTGTCTTAGCCTCCCAAGTAGCTGGGACCACAGGCGCCCACCACAGCACCCAGCTATTTTTTGGTTGCAGCCATCACTGTGGTTTGGCGGGCCCAGGCTGGATTTGAACCCGCCACCTTAGGTGTACGTGTCTGGCGCCTTAGCCACTTGAGCCACAGGCACCACCCAAAAGAGCTTTTTCAGTATAAAAAGTAGAAGTTACTGTTATATACTGATATTGCTGGTCAGGAGTCTCTGACACTGCCATTGCCCCATAGCTGGGGAAACAGCAGGTCTTTACGTATTCTCTGGACAAAGGCAGCAGCACTATCCTGTCCTGACATTAAACTAGATAAATAAAGGAAGCTAGACAGTTGACTTATTCAAATTTACAACTGGGTAAAGATTCTCAGATGTTTACTCTGCTGAAATCTTAAGCCTATATACAAGAATGTCTGAAATCAAAAAGTATATAAAAGAAAGACTAGGATAAAGTTGTGTGGCTTTTGTACTGGAAGAATCATTATTTAAATTACAGCATACATGGGGCTTTACCATGTAAAGTACCATGATTTTGTTATTAGTGTTCACTTGAGTTCCTTATCTCAGTCTCACACCCTGAAGCACCTGGCAGTTATCCAATGTCACTTAGCCTGGAGGGTTTGGGCTATACCACGATTTATTATTCTTCATGAACTGTACCCTCAATTTAGTTGAACTTTGTTCTTGTTTGCCTCCTATGACCTCAAATATGCTTCATTAGCTGAAAAGGCAGAAAAGTGATATGTGACGAGAGACAGGGAAGTTGGGAGGAGACACCATGATATAAGGAAAAGAGCTGATCTTATGTCTGCAGTGTGACATTAGAGATGAACTTGACCTTTCCAACCTCAGTTTCTTTACTTGTTATTCAGATCAGCAACATTGCTCCAGCCAATCTTTTTACAAAATTCTTAATCCTCACTGTATATTATAATCACGAAGACAGTCTTTATAAAATAGAGATGCCTGGACCCTACTTCAATTTTAGATGGGGTTTGGATCTCTCTATATTTTTTAAATTCTTCAGGTGATTCAGATATGAATCCAGCAATGAAAAATAAAACTTGATAGTATTATGAGGGCAAAGTTGAATAACATTGGACCCCCACGAAAGGCTATTCAAATAAGTATCTCCCAAGGCAAGATCAAGAAATACTTTCCGTGAATATTTTCTTCCTAACAACAGAAGCTTCTGGGCTGATTGCTGTATTCTGCCACCTATCAGGAGGAAAAGGAGAGTGAGAACACATCTAGATGATTCCACTAAGAGTCATACTCCCAGATTTTAGCTCTATGTAGTCACAGACCAAAGATGAACCCCCATATATGTGGTTTACCAATGAGTTTCATAAAGCTCAGTCTAGCATCATCCAACCCTATAATTAGGTCAGAGGTCAAGAGCTGCCCTCTCTGCACATGGACCAATATCTGTGAAGGTGTCCTCCAGTTACTTACAAGCTCCAAACATTCCCTAAAATTATACCTTTTAAAGTTGGGAAATGTAGGATCTTTAAGCTGTGCTCAAATATGTGACTTGGTTAGTGCTATAATATAAAGTTGATTGACACTTTTTTTTTTTAACTATTTGAGATGTGACAGGGCAAGAGTATCAGGGGATTTCATTTTATTATTCAATGTCAACCCTATAAATATTCATAGAAAAGTGTCTGGGGGAGATTAAACTTCTGATAAGTATTCAACAGGACAGAGAATAAAGATTAACCTTTTGTATAAAAGATTAACCTTTTGTATATGATAAAAAATTAATATAAAATATAAAATTAGTACAGAAGACATTTGGCAGGAGTGATATAGGCTGAATTTGTATATCGAAATGACTCTACAGTTTCTAATCTTATATAAAGGGGAACAGAAGATGAACCAGCAATGAGTGTTACTTCTTAAGGTAGCAGAGCAGAGAATATATGAGTATGAGTCTTTGTCTAACCAGAAAAGAGTCTTAAGAGACTAATGATAATTAAGAAAAGAGAAAACTATGTTTAATTCACCAAGTATAATGACTTTAATTTTTTTTTCCAGTTTTTGGCTGGGGCTGGGTTTGAACCTGCCACCTCCAGCATATGAGGCCGGCACCCTAGTCACTGAGCAACAGGTGTCCCCTTGACTTTAGTTTTTATATAAGAGTTCGTAAATACTCAGAGCTTTCTGCATTTTAGAGGACACATCTCTCTTTGGCTTTATTTAGGTATTCACTGGCCACCATTCATTAAACGTGGTGGTCAGAGTTAAACTTTGATTAGTTTTGACAGTTTTTTTTTTCTAATTGATTTATTGGATTATTTCAACATTAGTAGTAGAAAAACACATTTCAGTCTTAGACCGTAGTGTCTAAAGGAGGAAGAGGAAAGGCAATAAGCCCTGGAGAGATAGAAAGTAGCTGCTTTTATTCATTTGTAGTGTGTCGGGTGGTGTCAGGACTACTGTGAAAAGTAAAGCAGCAAAGGAATAATGGGAACGCTACTTTCTTTTGTAAAAAAAGGAAAAAAATCTTACTAGAGAAGTTCTTGCCTCTAAGTGGATATTTTTATGCGGAACTAAGGAGAAAGCTATGAGGATATGTAGGACAAATTTGGAGGAGGAGGGTACAAATAATGAGAAGAGAAAATTGAGAAGTGTGTGAGAGGGAGCACGTAAGGAAACGGTGTGCTGTGTGGGGGGCTGGTCTTGGGGGGGCTTTTAGGCCACTGTCATTTACTCTGGGGTAAAAAGGGCAGTCATTAGAGGGTTTTAGCCTGGGAAATTACATGATCTGACCTTTTAACAGGATCCTTCTGGCTTCTGTGTTAGAATAGACTGCAATCAGGTAAGACTGGATGCTTAGAAACCTGTCAGGAGGCTGTTAGAATAGTGTAGGGGGGATGTAATGCGGTCTCAGGGTAGCAGTGGGCGAAAACGAGGTGAAAAGCTTTTTCTGAAGGTTTTGATATGCAGTGAAGTGAGAAGAGAGGAAATTATTACTCCATAGATTTATTTATCTGTATACCAGGAAGGGTAAACTGGCCATTTTTGAAATATGGAAGGGTGTGAAAGCAGAACATTCGGTGGGCTTTTATCAGAGGATTGGGTTGGGACATGCTAATTTTGAGGTGATTGTCCAACATTCAAGAGGAGGTATCAAATGAGCTGTGGACACATATACTTAGAATTCAAGGGAAAGGGGCTGGATAAAAAGGAAGCCATAAAAAAACGGTGAGATCGTCTAGGGAACAAATGTAGATAGAGGTAAAGAGAACCTGAAGACTAAAACGTGGGGTTTTCTACTATTTAGAGGCTGGAAAACCAGCAGAAGAGATTGAGAAGTGGCCTGTAAACTAGGAACAACAGCAAGGAAATGTGTTGTTTTTAAGTCAAGTGATAAAAACACTTCAAGGAGGAAGAGTAGTCAACCGTGTCCAATACTATTTATCGGCAAGTATTATGGGTTGAATTCTGTTTCCCCACAGAAAGATAGGTTGAATCCTAACTCCCAGCATCTCAGAATGGGCCCTTAGTTGGAAGTAGGTTCATTGCAGGTGCAATTCGTTAAGATGAGGTAATAGTGAAATAAGGCAAGGCCCAATTCTGTATGACGGTGTCCTATAAAAAGGATAACTGTGAAGACAGACATATGGGGAGCATCATGTGGTGACGCAGGCAGAGATTGAAAGCCAGAAGATATGAAAGATGGCCGGCAAAGCAGACTGAGCTGGGACGGGGCAAGGAAGAATTCCCCTCCAGGTTTCATAGGAAGCATGTCCCTGCCAGTACCTTGATTTGGGGTTTTAACTTCAGAACTCTGAGGAAATGTATTTCCGTTGTTCTAGGCTTCTCAGTTTGTGATACTTTGTTATAGCCACCCTAGGAAATTAATACAAGTAAGGTGAGGACTGAGAATTTGCCACTGAATTTGGCTCAGCAGGGATCACTGGTGAACTTGACAGGAGCAGTTTCAGTGGAGCACAAGAGCGTAAATCCTAATGGGAGTTGGTTCAAGAGAGGAGAGCCTATGGGAATACTTGAAAATATGATAGAATGCTTGTAAGTTGGCCACCGAACAACAAACTGGTCTATATACAGAGGTGGTCAACATAAGGAACTAGGTCTGCTGTGCTGATAAGTATGTGTAGTGGATGTCCAGTCTATGAAAATTAGGTCAACCTGCCACTCAGTCTATTGGCATTAGATCCCATACTTTTTGTCCAATCATATTTCTGTGTCTGTTTATACTTTGTTGAACCTACACATAAAAATAGACAATTTGCCCTGTTTCATGTTGAAGACCCCCTGCATTCACATTAAGTACATATTTATGGCTTTTGTCTTATTAATCCGTCTGCCCCATATCTTTTTTTTTTTTTCACCAAACCTTCATGGGGCCAATGGCCTTGGTCCCTACACTTTCCTTTCTCTCCCTTTAACCCTCCAGCCTCTCTTTCTCCCTCTCTCTATCTCTGTCTTTTTACGGGACAATAATATTGTCATGATTACAATCACAGGATTGCATGCTGACGGAAGTAATCTATCTAGAAAAGATAAGATTGATGATTTTGAAGGAAGGGTGCAGACAATTGTGGGAGAAATGTATCTGAGATATAAGAGGAGATGGGATCTACCCATAAGAGCATAGGGTGGAGTTAGGACTGACATAGATCTTTGCCCAGGCCCGCTCTGTTTTCTCAGTGGAGAGATGTTGAGAGTTTTGGGGGCAGAACTCTTTCAGGTGCTTCTATTTATTGATGAAAGGGGAATAAAAATTACCTGCAGAGATAAAGAACAGTGATAGCATTGTTATGTATTTAAGGAGAGAGGAAATGTTAGGAGATGCTCATCCAGGAGAGAGAGAAACTTCCAGGGAAATGTTAGTTGGGTTGAAGGTTTACACTAAGTGCCCTCTTAAAGTCAGTGGTCATGAATTCAGAGAGAACATTCAGCAAATTCTGTGTGTTTTGTCATTACAAGAAATACATATTTTAAGTAATTGATTAATCAATGCCATTATGGATACCAATGTCCCCACTGTTCTAGGAACTTAAGAATGCAATAGTTTATTGGAGAATTTCAGTAGGATATATTTTCTCCACGAATTAGGGTTCTCAGATAAAATAGAGGACACTCTGTTAAAATTGAATTTTAGATAATAAGTGCTTATTTTTAAGCATATGTTCTTTATTTACTATAGTTCTTAACTTTAGCAACTGCCGATGTAAAGGTCTCACTTGTGATGGTCAGACATTTTGTATTTCTTTTTCTTTTCTTTTTTTTTTTTTTGTAGAGACAGAGTCTCACTTTTTTGCCCTTGGTAGAGTGCTGTGGAGTCACAGCTCACAGTAACCTCCAATCCCTGGGCTTAGGCAATTCTTCTGCCTCACCCTCCCAAGTAGCTGGGACTACAGGCGCCCGCCACAATGCCTGGCTATTTTTTGTTGCAGTTTGGCCAGGGCTGGGTTTGAACCCGCCACCTTCCGTATATGGGGCTGGCGCCCTACTCACTGAGCCACAGGCGCCTCCCAGACATTTTGTATTTCATGATATGTATTGGTGGGCAATGTACCTGGTTTTGAGCCAGATTTTTGAAACTGCGAAGTTTTTACAAAGTAACTTCTGGGTTGAACTGTAAATCTGCCAAATGTTAATTCAACTGTTTAACATTTTCACTAAGAATTAATAAGAAATGTTGGAGGCACTTAAATCTCTTACCTTGCTGCTTCTGCCATCTTTCTGGGAACATTTACCCTGTTGGCAGACTCTCAGCAATTTCACATTAGTCTCTCCCATGATAACAGCTGCATTAACAACCTTCGGGCTAATAAAAGTTAGCTCTCCAGCAATGGTAGCCAAGGTGTACATAGTTTTTCCTTTGGTGCACTTATCAAAACCCTGGAGACAAAGAGGTATCTTTTATCCCTGAAGATAGCTCTCTCTTATGAAGTTATTTTTAACCAATATAAATGTTTTAAGAGGATTAAAAATAAAATGATACTAGAATCTTAACTTGGTGGAATTGAAAAGAGTGATATGAATTCTCTAATAGGACTGATCTGATTGTTCGGTTTCAAAAATACATAAATGTACCGATTCAGTTGGTTTATGAATAATAATTATAACTAAAATTTATTCTGTCCTTACTATGTATTAGGGCTATTCTATGAATTAACGTACTAAATTTTTACACACTAGGATCTCATGAATCCATTAAACAAATATTAGTTGTTACAGGCCTTGGACACATAGTGAATAAAAGATATGTAAGTCCATGGCCCTATGGAGTTTATATGGATAAGAAGTGATAAACTAAAAAATAAATAAGTATATTAGATAATGATTAACTTTGGAGAAAGAAAGAATAGTGCAGAAAATGGTGATATGAAATAATGGGAATAGAGGTCAATTTTACATAAGGAGGTCAAAGACATCACCGAAATTTGAGCAAAACTCACTTGGTCTGGGTCTCTACTCAGTTACCTCCACAGAAAGCCCTGCCACCCTCTTTAAATGGCCTCTATCCCTAATCGGTTCCTATCTCATTATCCTGTTTTGTTTTTGAGCATTATATATAATTTACACTTATCTACCTGAAATTGAACTATATATATTTTCTTAATAATTTTATGTGTTTCTATAACTAAAATGCAATTTTCATGAGGCATAGAAAATTTTCCTGTTCAGGGATATGGCCTCAGTTGTCAAAAGAACTGCGGAGATAATACATCATAAATATTTAATAAATACAAGTTGGCCATAAAGTCTGTGTGCAGTATTTTAAATTTGTTCAATCAATACATGTTGAATAAAGAAATTAATAAGACTGAGAAGAAAAAGAGAGCAAGTCAGGGTGTAGATGATCAGGCTACTGTTCATTTGTTACACTTCTTTTTCCAGCTTTGTGGCTATTTTGTCTTGGCAATGATGGCAAGTGACTGTAGCCCCCACTCACTGGGTGTGCTAAAAAGACCTTATAACACAGAAAGATGCCTTCTCATATATTTTCCCCAAGACAGTATAATTTCCCTATTGAGTTAATCCATATTCAAAATGGTATGTTATTCTTACATATAATTGAGTTATGTATTCTTATTTATCATATCACATAAACTTTTATTATTTTATAATTGCTTGTCCACAAATACCATCTCCTAGAAACAGGATTTTAGAGCTATATAGGATTTCAGAAATTATCTGATCAGTACCTGATTTTACAAATAAAGAAATGGAGACAGAGAATGAGAGAGAGAATGTACCACATGAAAACCAGACTCAAGTCCAGGTCTTCCCAACATGTTGCTAGAGTTAAGTGAAAGTTGTAAGGAAAAATGCCAGAAAGCAGCAACGCTTCTCTCCTTATTTGTCAGACAGATTAATGTAAGTTGGAAAGGACAGGCATCTCCATGATGAGTATACACATCTCCATCTTTATTTTTTATGACACCTCTTCTCTGCCAAAATTGCTGATTGTATTTTCTTCCAACTATTAACAAAAAATATAATAAAAAGACTCTCAGCTCTGATGTTGACATAGGCAATTTTCCTCTGGTAATTGTTAATAACCAGGGCCTAATTGCATGACTGCTATTGCCTTGTAATAATAATTATTATTATTTTTGAGACAGAGTCTCATTTTGTCACCCTGGGTAGAGTGGGGTGATGTCACAGCTCACAGCAAACTCAAACTCTTGGGCTTAAGTGATTCTCTTTGACTCAGCCTCCCAAGTAGCTGGGACTACAGGCGTCTGCCACAATGCCTGGCTATGCTTTGTAATATTTGAAGGAAAGTGGAAAATAATCTGAATTATAGGTTGAAAAATTGTGGAGATATTTTAAAATATTATTTGGTGACTAGGATTGCCACCACTTGGTAATGGTATTGAAAACCGGTATATGATATTGAAAAACAAGTGGGAGTCTATTAATAAAACTTACAAAGCATCAGGCATGCAGTGGTTTATAAAGACTAAAGGGTGCAGGTGAATTGCTCAGTGATATGGGGCCAGATCTGAGAGAAGTTGCAAAGATTATAGTTCTTGGAGTAGGTTTAGACAAACCAAGGAGAGATGTCCTTGAAATAAGAAGTTAAGAATTTGTCACTTGCTTCAAAATATGACAGAACAAGATTTACTGTGCATATTGGTGACTGCATCTAACCACGGATCATGATGGATTAGTACGATGGTTTTTAATTGAGACATCCTAACATTAAACAAACAGGTGAACAAAGAAACAAAACACACCAATTTGAAGAACTGGAGAAAGAGCAAGGGAATGTTGCCTCAAGAATCAAAACTCAGCTCGGCACCTGTGGCTCAAGCGGCTAAGGCGCCAGCCACATACACCTAAGGTGGCAGGTTCGAATCCCCAGCCCGGCCCGCCAAACAACAATGATGGCTGCAACCAAAAACTGGCCAGACGTTGTGGCGGACGCCTGTAGTGCTAGCTACTTGGGAGGCTGAGGCAGGAGACTCACTTGAGCCCAGGAGTTGGAGGTTGCTGTGAGCTGTGATGCCATGGCACTCTACCCAGGGGGATAGCTTGAGGCTCTGTCTCAAAAAAAAAAAAAAAAAATCAAAACTCAAACTTTACTATTAAAAACCTGTAGAGAATATTAATCTTTTCAATAAATCTGGCAGCCAAATCAAGTCTTAAAATGTCAAATAGAACATAGCATGGGCCTTCTTTTGGCACAAGGACCAGGCAGAGACCACCTTACTTCTTAGCATGCAGCTGCCTTATGCCGTTCTCTTAAGAGAGAGAAAAGAAAATCTTGTTAAAACTGGCACTGCACCAAAACACTGACCTCTGCTCAGAGAAGAGTTCCAATTTTTTTTTTGTTTAAGCCCTTTGCATAAACGTGCAAAAACATAAAGTGTAGGGGAATATGGATCTCAAAAGCTTCAGAAAAGATAATTTTGGGAGGTAACAGTTTTGCAATTATCAGAACGGTCTGCTGGCTTTTAGTTTAGGAAGGGGCTAAATTGCCAGATAAAAGGATTTTTTTTTTCCTCCTTTTCTCTCTACCCCCCAGATCTGAATTACTAGAGCCTGTGAAGCAGTTGAAAGCCAAGATCTAGTCCCGTCTCGCAAAACATTATTTAGTTTTTATCGGTTATGGCCAAATACTTTTTGTAACATGGATGCAGATGCTTTATTCATTTGCCAACCTTCTTACTGTGAGAAAAAAATTTAAAAAGTAACTGTTTATTGTGGGTTAGTGAAATTCACAGTGGAGGTAGACTTTCAGTGTTAGAATGGGTGTTGAACTTCACCTAGGCCAGCCTGTCCTCTCTGCATCTGGGACTAACCTCCTAACACCCGTTTCCTGGGCTCAAATTCCTGGCTCACTGGAATTTCACGTTGTGAAGCTGCTCCTTCTATATCTCATGGTTGTAAAAATTTTTCTTTCCAAGTGAAATCTACCTCCTTGTAGCTTCTGCATATGAGTTTTAGTTCTGTGCCCTGAAGCTACATAATATTAAAGTCTAATCCTTTTTCCATATGGCAACCATCTAAGCACCGAAGCAATGGTTATTTGCTGCTGCCTGTTTTATTTAGGTGAAATATCCTCAATTATCTCACAGTGTATAGGTTCTAGATCCTTGCTGTTCTCACTTTCTCTGGTCATGCATCAGATTCTCTCTTTAAAACTCTGACACATGGTCACTACTGGACTTTAGGAAAATTACTCAAATTCTTGATGTAGTGTTTTCACTGGAATATTGAAAGTAATAACAATACCCATAGTATTGGGGATAATTCACAATTTTTAATTGTTATTAATTCTATAATTGACATAAACACCTAAATCAGTCCTGCTGCTTCTGCTGGTCCCACAATGGACGTGTCCTATGCTATCTTTACTCTGGGTATCTTACCTCTATTAATGAATACCATTTGCTTTCCTGTGAGTCCATCATTCTGTTTGATGGAATTAAACCTAAAGGTAACGGATACGTGCATGTACTTTCTGCCATTTATTTATCATTTATTCCTGTAATTGTACACTCACCCAACTCGAATACCGGGGTGTCAGTACTACTTAGTAATTCTTGTATAATTAGCAATCAGTTCTCTCTCCGACTCTCTGCAATTCTTTCATGCATTGCACTCTCTCAGATCTGGGATTCTGTCATTCCTTCCTCAGTATCAGACCTCTCCTCCCACTTTACTCAGGAAATCAAAGGCACTAAACTAGCGCTGCCTCCTTACCCTGTCTCCAGACCGTCAATCCCACTGCATTTATTCATGTCAATGCGTTCTTTGATGCCCACTGTCCTGATGTTTGCCCTCCTTACTGAGCAAAACTCACATAAATCCTTCCTTCCTGGCTTCACCATCCTTCTTCTAAAATCCCTTCATCAGACATAAAATGTTAACATGTATTTCTTCTTTAAAAATATCTGTTAAGATTTATACTCAATTTTATATGTTATGCTTAATAAGGAATCATGAAAAATCTTTTTAATTAACCTTGCAAATGTCTTTTCAAAAAGTCACTGTTCTTTCTACATTAAAAAAAAATTAGAATATTACAGGGGTACAGAAATTTTGGTTACATAAAGACTTCTCTGCGATTTGGGTCAAAGTTACAAGTATGTCCCTCACCTAGATAGTGTATATTCTACCCATTAGGTGTGAATTTACTGTCTCCTCATCCTTCTGGCTGCTTAGTTATATGCACACTTGGTTATTGGTTGACTCGTTCTAATTTAATAGGGAATTACGGGTGGTGTTTGTTTTTCCATTCTTATGCTTCACTTACTTCACTTAAAAGAATGGTCCAGTTCCATCCAAGCTGTGACAAAAGGCATCAGTTCAGTTCATCTTTTTGTGATGGCTGAAGAGTGCTCCGTAGTACACACACACCACATTTTGTTAATTCGCTCATGTAACAATGGGCACTAGGGTTGATTCTACATTTTTATGACTGTGACTCTTGCTGCAATACAATTCAAGTGTGCTCATCTTTTTGATAAAATGACTTTTCCCCCCTCTTTGGGTAAATACCCGTTAGTTGGATTGCTAGATCAAATGGTAGGTCTACTTTTAGTTCCTTGAGGTATGAGGTTAGACAATTAAGTTTGTGAACTCATTCTACAAAAAGTACCATATAGCTGTTGCTGAATATCCTCACCATGGCCACCACATGGAGAAGGGGAGTACTTTGAAGGTGACCGTAGTGGTGTGTAGCAATGAGGCGTGTAGCATTTATTCTGGGGTGAGTTTGTGAACTTAATAGTCCAATCTTATATCTCTATATAATTTTCTATAGTGGTTGTATTAATTTTCAGTCCCACCAACAGAGTATAAATGTTCCATGCTTTGTGCATCCACACCAGCGTCTGTTGTTTTGGGACTCTGTGATAAGCGCCGTTCTCACTGGAGTTATGGTGGGTATGATATGTATTTCCCTGATGATTACAGATGTTAAGCATTTTTCATGTTTGTTGGCCACTCACCTGTCATCTTTTGAGAAGCTTCTGTTCATTTTTTGCCACTTTTTAAAGGGGTTGTTTCATTTTTTTTTTATTTTTATCTTGCTGGTTTGTTTAAGTTCTTTATAGATGCTGTTTGTCAACCCTTCATTGGATGTATCATATGCCAATATTTTCTCCCAGTATATAGGTTATCTATTCACTCAATTGTTTCCTGGGCTGCACAGAAGTTTTTCTTTTTTTATTTAATCAAGTCTCATTTGTTAATTTTTATTGTTTCTGTGATTGCCTTTGGGGTCTACCTTATAAATTCTTTGCCTAGGCTAATGCCAATTATATTTTTCTACACACACACACACAGATACCTATATACACACACACAAATATATATATGTATTTTTCCAACATTTTCTTCTAGAATTCTTATAGTGTCTGTTATGCCTTAAAGTATGTTTTAACAATGTTGGTTCTGCTGATCCGCAAACATGGTATGTTTGCCATCTGTTTGTGTGCTCTGCAATTTCCTTCCTCAGTGTTTTTTTTTTTCTTTGTTCATATTTTAATCTTTTTATTTCCCTCTTTCCTTAGTGTTTTATAGTATTCCCTAGAGTGGTCTTTCACCTCTGTAGTTAAATATATTCCTAGGTATTTTATTTTCTTTATTGCTGTTTTGAAAGCTATTGAGTCTTTGATCTGATTCTTAGCCTGACTGTTGCCAGCACATATGACAGCTACTGATATGTGCACACTGCACACCTTTATTGCTTTCTCTTGCCTAATTTCTCTGGCTAGGACTTCCAGTTCTATGTTGGCTGGACATAATGAGAATGGGCATCCTTGACTTATTTCTGATCTTAGAGAAAAATCTTTCCTCTTTAGGTCGTTGAGTATAATGTTGGTTGTGAGTTTGTCTCATAAGCACTTGATTGAGGCAGTTTCTTTCTACATCTCATTGTGTTTTGTTCTTGTCATAAAGGATGTTAAATTTTCTCAAGTGCTTTCTATTGATGTGATCATATATTTTGGTCTTGCACTCTGTTAACACATGTACAGATATGTATGTATTGAACCATAACAGATATTGGATTGCATGTAGTGAACCATCCTTGCATCCCTTGAATAAATCCCAATTGATTATGGTAAATCATCCTTTCAAAGTGCTGTTGAATTTGGTTTGCTAGCACTTTTTTGAGGATTTTCGCATGCATATTCATCAGGGATGTTGGCATATGATTTTCTTGTAGTGTTCTTGTCTGCTTTGGTGTTAAGATAATGCTGGCTTTGTGAAATCACCCTGGACATATTTCCTCCTTTTCCATTCTTTTGGAAGAGTTTGAGAAAGATTAGTATTAACTCTTCTTTAAATGTTTGATGGCATTCAACAGTGAAGATAATCTGATCTTGGGCTTTCCTTTGATTGGTTCAGTAATAAAACGTTTCCAATCTTTTTACTCATTCTTGATTTGTTTAGAGTTTCTATTTCCTTATAATTCAGCCTTGGTAGATAGTATCTATATAAGAATATACCCATTTTTTTAGGTTTCCAATTTATTGGTATATAATTGTTCATAGTAGTCTTTTATGATCCTTTGTATTATTGTGATATCAGTTGTAATATATTCTTTCATTTATAATTTTATCTGAGGCTTTCTATTTTTTCTTAGTTTAGCTAAAGATGTGTCAAATTTGTTTAATTTTTCAAAAAAGAAACTCTTAGTTTCATTCCTTTCATTTTTCTAGTTTTTATTTCATTTATTTCTATTATTAACATTCACTATTTTCTTTTTCTGCTAATGTTGGGCTTAGTTTTTTTTTAATTCCCTTAATATCACATTAGTTTATTTTAGATCTTCCTTCTTTTTATTATAGTTATAAAATTCCCTCTTAGAATATTTTTTACAGCATCCCATGAGTTTTCATATTTTGTCTTTCTATTTTTATTTGTCTCAAGATACTTTTAAATTTCTCTCAATTGTTTCATTGACTCTTTGCTTGTTTGAGAGCATGTTGTTTGATTTTAATATATTTGTAACGTTTTTGAAATTCTTCCTGTTAATTATTTCTAACATCATACTGTTGTAGATTGAAGTTGGTATCATTTTAATCTTTTGAAATTTTTAATGCTTCATGATCTCCCCTGGAGAATATTCCATTCCCTATGCTATTGAAAAGAATGTATATTCTGCTATGGTTCAATAAAATGTTTGTGTAACATCTGGTGGATTTATTTGGTTCAAAGTGCAGTTTTAGTCTGATTGCTTATTGGTATTCTGTCTGGATGAACTATCTGTACATTGCTAAAAGTGAGGTATTGAAATCTCCTATTGTTATTATATTACAGTCTATGTCTTCCTTCAGATCTACTAATATTTGTTTTATGTAAGTGACCTGATATTAGGTACAAATACATTTAGAATTGTCATGTTCTTATGATGGATTGACTCTATCATTGTGTAATGACTATTTGTCTCTTTTTATAGTTTTAGACTTAAAGTCTTATTTCATCTGATATAAATATAGCTCCCCTGCTCCCTTTTCACAACCATTTACATGAAATAACTTTTCCATCCTTCACTTTCAGTATATATGTGTACCTAAATGTGAAATGTGTTGCTTGTGAGCATATATAGTTGGATATTCCTTTTTTTAATGCATTCAGCCACTTTGTCTTTTGATTGGATAATTTGATGCATTTACAATAAAGATAATTATTGATAGGTAAAGTGCTACTTCCACTTTTTTGTTTTCTGGTAGTTAGTGGATCTTTTTTTCCCCCTTGTCTTTTGTAATGAAGTGACAATCTCTAGTTAAGTTTTTTCATTCTTTGTTGTGTTAGCTGCCCCCAAGTTTTATAGAGTTCTTGCATTGTCGGAATGGCCACAGAGGGTGCAATTTAGGTCTGCAAACATTATGTAGGCAGTTTATCTCTTTACCTTTTCTCTGAGCTCATTATCATTTCACCATTGGTTTATAAAACAGCATATACTTTTGTTTTTAACTTATATGAAGGGTTCTTTTTATAACTCTGTATCTCCACTATTTGACTAAGCTTTCAAATTTTTCAAATGTTAACTAAAGGTAAAACCTTTTCTAGTCTTCCTTTCTCAAATTACAGTTAATAATTCCAGCCTGACTGTTCCCAGAGCACGTTTTAAAATTATCTGATTGTACTTACTTTCTTGTATTTTCAATTTTTTTTTTTTTTTGGTCTACATATCAGTTTTCCATTTTGCACCAAGAGATATTTGAAAGCAGAAAGCATACATTAAATATTTAATAATTATTATTGACTAAATGACAGAGGGACCAAGGATATATTATATGATACTCCTGGCTTATAGATATGAGTTTTTGCATACTTATTTTTGGTTTTACAATATCCATTGATTATTTTACTAAACACAAAGTGAGCACATCTTATTTATGAGGTCCTATGCCAGGCACTTATTTCTATTTCAATTTTGTCCCTTTTTATGTATCAGTTCTCATGGAATCTTGAGATTTTAGATATAACACTTTTCTTTCTTTTTTTGTTGGTTTAAAAGCAAACAATTATAATAATTATTTTTTGATAGTCTTTAAACCTTCTCACACTGCCATCTTGTCCAGAATGAAAGATCATGGAATTATAGCCACCTTTCTCTACACTTTTTGGAATCTACCATGGCCATATTTCTGGCTACTATACTCTCTAAAGTTAAAAAGGTAATTTTGCTTAGTTTCCACTGTTTCAATCACACATCCTTTCTGATGAGTTAGCATGGAACTAGGAAAGTACTTCTCCTATGACTGTCTTTCTATCCAAACAAATTTCCAAGAATGATTTACACCAATGGGAATTTAGTGAGTGAAGGATTAAAGCTCAGGTCACTGCTCTGTATTGCAGAGGCTTTATCAGGAAAGACTTATCCCTTTCTTAATCCTTGCCTGGCAGTTTCGAGTATACTCTAATAGGAGCCCTTATTTTTATTTCTTCTTTACCTTGAAAAGTACATGGCTTTAGCTGGTACTAACACTAGATGTGTGTATTTCCGCACCGGCATATCGTTTTCAGCAACCTCTTCCTCTTCCCTATTCCCACAAAAGCCAGTACTACTATAAGAAAATCAGCATGTCTATTGCTGTAATTCTGTCATTTTTTCCCCAAAATATTCTGTGGTGATTGTTTATTACCAACACATATACACATGTGATTGTTAGCACAAACACACACATTGCATGTGTGATTTAAATGGCTATTCTATTCTCCCAAATCAATTTTTTTTGCCCTGTATTAGTTTATTAGATTTCTTCCTGTGCTATAGCATTATTTTCCTCTATTATAACACAACATTTGTTTTTCTTCTATAATTTCATTGTAGTCTCAAGTGCATTTATATGTTTAATTTAGTTCCTTTAAAATATGAACAAGTTTTATAATTATAGACAGGCTTTGTCTAAATTTATAAGGAAAAGAAAAAGCCCTTAATAGCTAAAATATTCTTTTGAAAGGAATAAAGTAGGAGGAAAATCTGTAATATTGCTTTACTCGATAGCTGCAATGATCAAGAAAGTCACGTATTGACAGAGGGGGAGACATACAGATCAATGGACCTGAATGTAGGACCAAGAAACGGCCCCACACAAATATGTTCCACTGATTTTTGACAAAGTTGCAAAACCAGTTTAATAGAAGGATAGGATATCACGTTTAATAAATGGTGCTGCACCCATTGGGCAATGCTATAAGCTGAAAATTAAAACTTACACTGTTCATAACAGTAAACTCAAAATGGGATAGGTATAAATATAAAACTATACTTTTTTTCAGGAAAAATAGGAGAAAAATATTTGAGATCTAGGGCTAGGCAAAAGTTCTTAGACTTGACACCACAATTAAGAGTCATAAGGAAGAAATGATAAATTGGACCTCATCAACATTTAAAGTGTTTACTATATAAAAAGCATGTGAAAAGAAGAAAAATACAAGCTATAGAATGGGGAAAAATATTCGTGTGGTTGGTGGTACATATATGCCATAGAATATTACTGAGTAATAAAGAGGAACAAGCTGTTAGATACACACCACAAATTGGATGAATTGCCAGTGAATTACGTGTTGCCAAAAAAAAAAAAAAAAAAAAGGTACTGAAAGATTAGGTACTAAATAATTCCACTTACATTACATTTTGAAATAACAAAATTTAGAAATGGAAATTTGATGGCGGTATTTTGGGGGCATCAGGATAGGAGGAGGATGGGGGATGCATGGAGGGAGATCGATCTGCTTATAAACCAGCAAAATGAACAGTATGAAAGATGAGTTGTGCTAGACCTATTCAATATCTTGACTGTGGTGAATACATGAACCTTCAGAGGTGACAAAATTGTATAGACTTCTTATACCTCCCATCTACACCTATACACAAATTAGCACCAGTAATACTGGAGAAATCTGAGTAAGACTGGTATGTTTCATTATCCTGGTAGTATAGTCTTAAAAAATGTTGCCATATGTAGTTAGTAAGCAAAGTTTACAAGGGATGTCTCTGTATTATTTATTATATTGGCATATGCATCTGTATCTCAATAGTGAATTCAATTAAAAATTCAGATATGTGCACAGTGTTATATTTTGTCAACATTTTTATGAGAATAGAGCAAATACTTATAATTGTTAATGAACTAATAATCATTGACTTGCGACAGAGAAAGTTTAGGATAAAGTATTTGTTTAATCCTTTTATGTGTTGCAACAGATGAAAAGTAGACCAAGGAGCCATGGGAAATTGTCAGTACAAAGGGAAATTATTGGTGTTTAGACTAGATGGCTATTTCATCGGAATGGGTTGGTAATAATAGTTCTACTAGAAGATGATGTCCATATAAAGCCTGACATTTAAAGCTTATGACGTCAATATAGCTATGATCACATAATTTTCAAGTTCCAATAAATGTTGACCAGAAGTAGATCCAGTTAAGGAATGAGGATTTTAAGTACATTAATATGCCTCTTCATCCCAAACAAGGCCTCAGTTACTTGGAGAAGCAATGTTGCTATCTTTGTTTTCAAGACTGGACATACTATATTCAGATCAGCATAGAGTTAAAGAAGAAAATGTTTTCTACTTGCAAAGAAAATTTAGATAAGAGGATAAGGTAGACTCCCAATTGCTATTGCCAAAGTTCATAAGTTTATGTTGTAAATTATGTAATTATTAAGTCATTTAGTTTGGGATGATTCATTATTCTCAGCTAAATAACTGAAACACCTACAGTTTAGTTTTATTATAATCTGGTCTTTTATATCACCCGATCTCTCCATATCCATTACCATCATCTATCTATTCATAGCTATGTATCTATTTATCTATTACATTTTCCCTTTCCATGGAAGATTTGAAATGTTTCGATGATCTGCTTAAAGAGTTGGTCTGGGCACAGGTGCTTTCATTATAATCACCAGAGCTCATCCAGGAATAACCCTGGGATTGTAAAGCAGAGACCTCAACAGCTAGCATACTGAATTATTCATGTTAAGGAAGAAATCCTTCAAGGGCATCACTGAAAAAAATGATAAATTCAGTATTTAGTGGTATGTCAATAAAGTTTTCTTTGCCTCTTATTCTCTAATCTATGTACACAAAGTCTCCTTGCTAACTGTAGCCTTTCAAAGAATTTCAGGCATGTTTATTAAATGTATTTTTGAAAGTGGCAGACATTTATATTTTTCACCCTGTTTGGAAATATTTCTAGCCAAGGGAATAGTTGAGCTCTGGTAAACATACAGGCGCTTGTATTACAGTTATAGTACACTGAATAACAGTGGTAGGTTAAGTGTATTGTAGCGAATTGAAAAGTGGAGATATGCCAATGCCAAATATCTTGGCAGCGATTCATACCCTGCAACATTCTGCACAACTGGTGTGTAGAGTGAGTAATTTTCTACCTGACCTGCTGATTTTCTGTGAATAGATTCAAGTCCTACTTGAATAACCTAGTCATATTTTCCGAATGGAGGAAATGTAAGATTTGATATCAGGGGTGTATGTGTGTGTGTAAAAGAAATATAAACATTTTTATTACAGATTTTTCTAAAGGAAATGAGAATTTCAGTTGTCTATTAGCTCAGACTATAGCAATTTAACTTTTCTAGGAGAAGTGAGAGATGAGTGAGATTGACCCAAACCATATCCAAAAGGAAGCTGCTGTCTTGCCCTTAGTTGTATCTTCTCTGCACCACCGTGACATGAAGTGGGAGCCATATTTTGCCTGTTTACCTATTGTAGTTCTTTTTTCACAAGGGAGGCAATGGGTTCAAGTAAATTCTGTAGTCTCAAACCTTGGCGCAGAATTGGCATTTCTACAATTTTACTTGTCCCTCCAAATGTGTTCTGCTATGGTTTTCACTTGATTTCAGAGTTCTTGCAAAGAATGGGAAGCCTGCTGGTTATGAGAAATATTTCGCATACATTTTTTACAAAGGAACAATAATGCAGAGCCAGATTATAATTTTGCCAGATTCAGTTACAACTGTTAGTACTCTTTCACACGTCTAGGGTGAGGGTCCTGGATTCTACTAACCAACAAACTAATCTCAAATGCTTTGTCAGTTCTCATCTCGAGGAAAAAGAGCAATGGGTACATATTAATTCTTTAAATAACTTTGCAAACTTTTCTTCAGTTTTCAAGTTTAGAAAAAAAACTGTATTTCAAAAGATCAGGTAATAGCAAAGAAAACACAGGCATTCCTATTATTTAATCCTGTATAACAAATCATCCCAAAATGTCATGACTTCACACAGTAATCATTATTTCTCACAGTTCCCCTGGGTCAGGAAGAGTCATAAGCCCTTTCCAAGAGTTGAGATGAGTGGGAAAAGTTAGACCCATTTTTTAAGGAGTGAGCATGTGGGGTGAGATATTTGTTAGTGTGGCCATTTTTAGAAAACGTAATGCCTCCACAGGCAAAGTTTTCTATAAAGAAGCTTCATAAAATTGGTGGCTTCATTAGCTCTACGTAGGTATGTACATGTGTGTTGGAATTTATATCTTTAAATATAATAAACGATCAAAAATATTTCTCAAACCTTAAATCATTCTTTAAAGGAATTATTACAATGACTATAATTTTTCTTCCTAAGGGTGGGCCACACTTAATATTTACACTAGTTTCATTTCTTTGCTGTTAAAAATAACACTCTACTAACACACGGATTGATATTTCTAGGTACAGCACTTCCTTAATTGTATCATTTAGAAATTGCATTTGGCTTCACATAATGGGTTTTTAAAGTTAATTAATATATCAAAAAAGTTAGGGGTGGATGATTGCTGGCATAGGTTGACTTGCTCAATGCTGTCTTCAATGGTGTGGAGCCTTTGTGGAGCCTTGGTACATTAGCTTTTGCTTTTATGGTCTTTATGGGTACTCTCTAAGTATCTAGTCTACGTCCAAAGTAGAAAGAAGTTAAAAGGGAAAAGTCAGCTCAGTGCCTGTAGCACACTGGTGATGTCGTCGTCCACGTACACAGAGGCTGGAAGGTTCCAACGCAGCCCAGGCCAGCTAAACAACAATGACAACTGCAACAAAAATAGCTGGCCATTGTGGTGAGCACCTGTAGTCCCAGCTACTTGGGAGGCTGAGGCAAGAGAATCACTTAAGCCCACGAGTTGGAGGTTACTCTGAGAAGTGATGCCGTGGCACTCTATCAAGGGCAGTATAGTGAGACTCTGTCTCAAAAAACAATTTAAAAAAAAGGGGGAAATCAAAGGAATGTATTTTAGTGAACTTTGGCTATTAATGGATAGAAAAAGAAAATTCCCTGCGGAATTGTCTATTTCACTGGCACATGTTTAAGTCTAGTAATTAGGAGAGAAATATAGAGTATTTTGTTTTTTAGATATCATGCTTTTCTTAATTTGGTTTTGATGGAAATAGACTTTGATAAAGATAGTTGTGAAGTCTTACTGAAGAGTGATCGTCAGAGATAAACGTGTAATAAAAGGGGAAAGGTAAGATTGGATAGAGGGAGAAGCCAGCTTGCAATGTGGTTGCAACTGCGGTCTCACCTTATCTGTTGGGGGCTCTCTGAGACTGAGATGATCTTTCAGAATTGTCACAAATTGAGACAGGAGGCCTGGCCTTTGTATCTGTAGATCAGTGTGCCATTAATGGTGGGTGCCCCCTGGGAGAGGACCTTGCCTTGGGGAAGATAGTTTCCTTCGACCCAGGGCAGTTTCTAGTGAAAGACTAAGCCATAAGTGGTCAACAGCGCACAGGGAAGTATTTTTTTTTTGAACTATTCAGGGATTTAGCATGATTACAATGCTGAATCAAAAGTGACACATATGAAGGAAAAAATTGACTTGGTGAATTTATTAGGGTTATTTTTGGTTTTACATACAAACTAATTTCACTGTAAAGTGACACACAGTATTAGAATGAGGCTTATTACAGATTATATCTTTTTAAGATAGTTATGAACTCCCAAAGCAGAATGTATGCATAGTGCCTTCTAAATAAATACTTCAAGTTTTATTTTTTCCTGGAGAATTCAGAAACATGGAGAAAAGGATTTGAATTTATGTTATTAATACTCTAAAATATATGAATGTGTTTCCACAAGTCTGACATATTGGAGGGGACTCCTTCTGGTTGAAAATGAGATTTAGGGGATTAGTCATCTTCATGAAAGATGTTATAAGTAAAATACAAGGTAATTATTGAGAAAGTTCGTTCTTTCTGGAATCTAGGCTCTATGTTGTCATTTCTCCGTTTTCAAATCAAATTGCTTCAGACAGTCATATCTGTGAACAGAGCAAGGATAATTTGATTCATTTATTGGATCTACTATAAAAAAAATGGCCCTTGTCACTAAGATGCATATCTTGAAATCATTTTTTTTTCAAGACTATTTTAGTTACTAACTCATATTTAACTGGATAAGAAATTATAACTCACCTACCAGAGCATTTGAGACTTGACCCTCAGGACTTCGTGGCTCCCCAGAGCATGATTTCCGATATGCTAATTGCGTTCTAATAAAATATTCTATTCAGCTTTCTAAATGTAGATGTAAAACTAGCCCCTGACTCAGAGGTGTATTAACAAAGCAATAGGAAAGGAATCATTTACTATCAGAGGAAAGCAGATAAATACTGTATCTTTAAAATGCAAAAAAGACAAAATAATCCATATTGTGTATGTGTCATATTTCATGTGCCACAGAGACAGTGATGTGGAAAGGGCGGAATGAGAGTGGAAGTGTGAGAAAACCTTAGATTCTGGAAGATGAAAGCACTGATGTGAGGGGGGAAATTGTGTGACAATAAAAAAGAAAGAGGAGGGGGAAAAGGAAAAGACTGATAGTTCAGAGCCCAGAAATCATTAAAGGCAGTTTCCACTGTGGTGCTTGGAGAGTCCAGACAGGACCAGCCGTGATTATGGTAGTACATTGATTACGTAGACACTGGGTTCAGTTTCCCATAAGGAAAAATGACGGAGTGGGCACTGACAAAAGAGGACTAGGGCTGGGCACAGTGGCTCACGGCTATAATCCAAGCACTCTGGGAGGCCGATTTAGGGGGATTACTTGAGTTCAGGAGTTCAAGATCACCCCAAGTAAGAGTAAGACCCCATCTGTACTAAAAATAGAAAAATTGAGAGATGTGGCAGGAGCCTGTAGCCTAGCTACTCAGGGGGCTAAGATAGGAGGAATGCTTGAGGCCAAGAGTTTGTGGTTGCTGTGAGCAATGATGCCAGGGCACTCTACCCAGGGTGAGTGAGTGAGACTCTGTCTCAACAACAACAGAGGACTGGATGGGTAGATAGGGAAGATGAATGGAGGAAGATAAGCAGGGACTGGCATTAGTTTACTTATGGGAAAAGAAAGAACAGATACTTGGGAGGTAAACGATGGCCACACCTGGACAAACAGATGTGAAGACATTGGAAACCAAGAAAGGGGGGCAGTGAGAGGGAATATGGGGTAAAAACTTACCTGTCAGAGACAATGACCACTATTCTGGTGATGAGCACTCTAAAAGCCCTGACTTCAACATTATACAAAGTTTCCACGTAACAAAAACCGTTGTAACCATTTAAAATTTTGAAATTTAAAAACAATAGATTTTGAAGACCAATCTGGAGGAAAAGGAGACAAATACTTCCATTTGAAATTAACAGGCTGAATAAAATGTGCTGGGAGAGGAAATCAAGAATTGCACTTGCGTTGCCAGTGACCCTTAGAGACGTCTTAAAAGCAAATTAGAAAGTAAGTCTTTGGCAGGGAAGGTCTTTAGCTCTTAAGGAGATAATTCAGCACTGAGGATGAAATTATGGACCAGGATTACAATAGGGATTTTGCTGAGCTAAAAATCCTTGCAGAGGAAGCCTAGAACGGCATTCCTTACATTTAAGCTTCTTCTTGGAAAGGTGAGAAGTGGTGCAGTGGACAGTCTCGTTTCTCCAGGGGTAGAGGTGAAAATGAGCCCTGAGGGTCCAAGAGCCAGGCTGCTGGGCGGGAGAGAGATGCTGTACCTGGACGAACAGTGTCCTGAGTCCTGGTGTGCTGTGGCTGTGGCTTTATGGAGGAAGGACAGCTGCCCATTAGTGTTAATTAACCACCAGGAGAGGTAGATACCAGGCGTGCGCGTGCTTTCCAAAGCTTGGCAGCCAGGGGCGGGAGGAAACCGCGGTCACCGGAGGCTGAAGGTGAGGTAGGACTCTCCCTGCAGGAATGGGCTGGGCTTTTGTCTGGCATTCTCTGTTTCTGGCTAGTAAGCATCCAGGGCGCTTTGCACTCTCCTTTCTGTCCCTAGGGGGAGGCGTTTATTAAGGTTACCATCTCAGGTGAGAAAGCCCAGCCTCTGTCCTCAGCAGCCAGGAAAGGAAGCACCCTGTCTCGGCTTCGGGAACACGACTGCCCTCTCTGAGCAAGGCCAGCACGCGCTGGGATTCTTCCTTCAGAGGCTGAGCCTGACAACGTTTGGAAAGGCTCCAGGTGCAGCGCAAGCAAGCCAGCTTCCTGAAGCAGGGTCAAGAACCGGACTAGATGATACAGAATGCCCTCCATCTCCTGTGGCTCGTGTTCAAAGCCGTGAAGCAGGGCTGATGAGGATCCCGCCCCGGGTCATGCGGTGCCACGTGGCTGATGCACACGGAGTGAGCCTCCGAGCAGCGCTGCTCTCTTGAATTTTGATTCAAGCTTCGCAGTGCTTGACATAAGAATTGAAAACAACAAAATACATGAGACATATCATTCCAAATATAAAAATGGAATAACATACAATTTAATGTTCACTCGGCTGTTCAATATTTATTGAGGGTACCTGTATAGAATTTTTTATTTTAATAGATGTTCTTTTCTCCAGAAATCTTCTAATATTAGAATTTATTAAAACTTTAATTTTTTCTATTAACACATTTTTACAAAGTAGTCTCATTCCTATAACTTAAACAATTCATTTGATATAGAAAAACTGACTTAAAGATTTTTTTAAAACCATTCAGCTAAGAAAAAATTTGTGTGATGTGTGGTTTTTGGCCAGGGCTGGGTTTGAACCTGCCACCTTTGGCATATGGGGAAGGCATCCTACCCCTCTGAGCTACAGGTGCCGCCCAGCTAACTTGCTTTCAATGCTTCCCTGACTTATTTCCTTACTCTGAAGCCCACAGGCA
Organism: Otolemur garnettii; assembly: GCF_000181295.1. Lineage (NCBI taxonomy): Eukaryota > Metazoa > Chordata > Mammalia > Primates > Galagidae > Otolemur > Otolemur garnettii. Next base: position 18,651,450 of record NW_003852403.1, read on the forward strand.
TTTCGTGTTTCACTAATTTAACACCATAGCATGCATTATCTTTTAAATTTTATATTATGTGAATGGCTCTAAATGTCTTATGGATTTAATTCTAAACCTTTCATTTCTTAAACCATGGAAACTATTCTTCCCTCATCTTCCCGTCTTCCTTGAGTGCCTAACATAGACCTGATATATAATAAATATTTGTGAATTTTTGTTGTTATCTTTAGGCCTCTGTAAGCAGGTCAGTTGTGAATAGAATTTGTAAAGAAAAGAATATGAAAAATATTTTGTTTGCAGTACTGGTTTAAGTGCGTTCAATCCAATAGAGGCTTTAAGAGCACATAGTGCTGACAAGGTCCTAGAACCAAAAGAGCCGTGAGATGGTTTCATCTTCAAGGACTTCATAATTTGATCTTGTTCAAACAGAAGTAACATCTCGGATTGCTCTAACTATGGGGCATAAGTAAAATAAGGTCTCTCCTTACTTCTCCCTACTCCCTTCTACTGCTGCTGGGAACCATTAGTAATTTCAAAAAACAATGCCAGGATTCTGCAGTGAGTGTCCTGTCCTCTCCTCTAGTCATAGCCACTACTCACAGTTGCCACCAATAGTTAAAACTAAACCTCTGATGACTAAAGCCCCTACTAAGCTTACGGGAGCCGAAATCTTTGCTTTTTCTTTTCATCCTATATCATATAATTAGCTGCACTCCACTTTTTATTGTATGATTTACCTGCATAAAACATTCTAGGAGCCCTCACAAAGTTAAAGGAACCCAAGAATTCAGGGATATGGAAATCATAGTATTTAATAATAGTATATACACTCATTTGCAATTTTTTCTGTGGTCTTCGTACATACACACACACCTACCTACCTCCCTTCTACTCCACACACACATATATACACAGGCTTTCTCAAACACACGCTATTTTCTTACCAATGACTAAGTAATTTGTCTCACTTGTCATGGGCTGCTCATTATGCTCAGAAGAAAGCTATCTCTCTGGGATTATATCATAGTAAATTTTAAAGCTTGTTTGCCTAGTTTCCTCAAAGTCATATTAAATAGATGCCTGCAAGGGAAAAAGAAAAGTTGTACAAGCTATTCCAATATCTTCCAAGATAAAAACTGCCAGACAATTGAATCCTGTCATTTTACTAAAAGATCCATTCTTTTGTGAAAGTAAGGCCTGTATCTGGGTGTAGATTTCTTGCTTAGTGAGGGAAACAGGTGACTTTCTTGACTGTTGCACCCATGTCCAGGAAATTTACACAATTACACTTCAATGAACTTTGAAATCCATGACACCTTATGTTTCCACGATGGCATTTGAATAGAGTGAAAATATATAAAACATGTTGCTTATAATCTGACTCATTGAAACTTTATATGTGGTTTAGCACATTAAGTCTCTGTTAAGAAAACCAGTTCACTATACTGTGTGAAAGGTCAGGTCAGTGGTCATAAAATTGTTATGAAATTTGATGTAATTTCAATGATAATGAAGGCTAATTATAGTATATTTGGGCATCCACGCTCTACGTGCTGATCCCATTAATAAATACTTACTGGGTCTTCATGCTTCATATTGACACTTGACCTCAGGAGACACCGAAGTGTAACACTAGCTCATGAAGCAATCTCTGGTCTCGTCTTTAATTTATAGTTTAGATGTGTTTTGTCTCTTTGGTAGTTAAATGGATTTTATCTGAGACTGTTTATTATATTAAATGTACTTGGCAGGTGGCACATACTTTTATCCTTTGAGTGGTGAATCTGAGGTGAGTAATAGCTTAATTTAGGGAGGGACCTTGAGGAAATTGTGCAGCAGCTAGACTCTCACAGGTTTTACCATTGTGATTTACATCACACATCAACATGGGGTGTCTACCTTCATCTACAGTTATATATTCCAAAATAAGAGGGAAATGGATTTGGTAAAATGAGAGTCTTAGCGTTGTATGTATTATCTATCTCAATTTGAAATATGAAGCTATACTTTTTTTTTTTTTTTTTGCAGTTTTTGGCCAGGGCTGGGTTTGAACCTGCCACCTCTGGCATATGGGGCCGGCACCCTACTCCTTTGAGCCACAGGTGCCACCCACATATACTTTTAATGTTGGGGAGAAATACTGTAATAGCCTAACATTCAAATTGTGTGTGTTTGTTTTCATCTCATTTGTTTCTTTTGTGATGATACTGAAACAGCATACTGATATCTGTTTTTCAGAACAGCATTGGCATGTGTCCCCTTAGACAAATGAATATTTTCATCCTTCATGAATTATTTGAGAGGAACAAGAAGTTCAGATACAAATTTGAATAGAGTTGCAGGGTATAAGAAAAGAAAAAGAAAAAAACTTAGAACCAGGGTGGTGCCTGTGGCTCAAAGGAATAAGGTGCCAGCTCCATATACTGGGTGTGGCCGGTTCAAACCCGACCAGAAACTGTAAAAAAAAAAAAGAAATGTAGGACCATATTATAATTCCTCAATCATGAGATCACCGACTTGTAGCTACTGCAGACAGATACACACACACACACGCACCCCATGCACCCAAGAATATGTTTGGCATGCCAAACAAATTTAATTTTAATTCATCATTAAGATCATGTTGGGGTGGTCTGATTTTGTCATTCACAATAGGTTTTAATTTACCTGTTTTTATGCCATTATATTAAAGATGAGGTTAAAAACGGTGGCTGGTTTCCTTATTGTGAATTATCACCATCTTGTGAATTATTATTTTAAATATAACAGGATAGGAGACAATTAAAACTGTTTTGTACTTAGCATCATTTTTTTCCCAACTTAATCATATACATCTATATTTTTTAAATGTCTGAATCATCAGGTTTTGTAGTAAGCATCATGATTAATACAATAATTCTGATTGGTATTAAAATTTTCTTATACAGGTATAGAAAGATTTTATTCTCCAAAATGAATAAATGGTTTCTTTTTGTGATTTTTCTGGTTATAAATATGATTCATTCCTACTATAATAAGCCAAATTATATTTAAAAGCCTGAAAAAGAAAAGCTGCAATTACGTTGATTCTCATTCCTCAGAGATAATCAACACTGTCATTTGGGGAAGATTGTTTTATGTATAACACTTTCATACACACACAGATACATAAGCTTACCATTTTTAATAAATTATATCAATATATATTCTATTTCACTGGCCATTGGTGTGCTTCTGTGTCAAAACATATAGACTATTTCATCAATCACCTCTTTTATAAATTAGAACACTAATTTCACTAATATAGTAAAAAAGATACTTGGAAAAATTTCAGTCCAGGGCCAGGTGTGGTGGCTCCCGCCTGTAATCCCAGCACTCTGGGAGGCTGTGGTGGGTAGATTGCCTGAGCTCACAGATTGGAAACCAGCCTGAACCAGAGCGAGACCTCATCTCTAAAAATAGCTGGGCATTTTGGTGGGTGCCTGTAGTCCCAGTTATGTGGGAGGTTGAGGCAAGGGGATTGCATAAGCCCAAGAGTTTGAGGTTGCTGTAAGCTATGACACCGTGGCATTTTACAGAGGGTGACAAGGTGAGACTCTGTCTCAAAAAAATTCAGTCCATACAGAAACTTATAGTTCAAAGGGAGGTGGAGAATGCTTCTCCTCATTGCAATAGTAACTCATTTCCTTTCCCATGTATAAGTCACGTTAATGGTTAGGAATTTAACATTATATACTTTACATTCGTACACAATAGCATATAAATAATCATATGTGAATATGATCACACTTTATGTCCATCTACAGTCTTTCACTTAAAATTTTATATCTGATGTATTTTATATTAGCAGAAGTTTTCTTATTTTTAGAGAATCACAATGTTACATTATTTATTCCCCACTAATAAATATTTAGATCCCTTTTCACTTTAACAGATAAAGTTTCTCCACAGCTACACATCTGTTGACATATAGTTTTTTCTGAAGGAAAGATTATATTAAGTTGACTTGTTGACATTCTGTACATTTTAAATTTTCACAGGTAAGGCTAAGTTACCCTCTAAAAAGTTGACCATATAAAAAGTTGACCATATAATATTACTCCCTCCCCAGTTGCTACCATATATTCTTAATGGTACTGAATAAATTCAAACTTTTAAAATATTGTTACTCTGACAAGCAAAAAGCTAATTTTCTTATTTTAGTTGCATTTCCTATTCACTAGATCAAGAGGCAGATTAGGAGTTTTTAAATGTGTTTATTAGTCATTGTATTTCATATGTAAAGTATTCAAATACTTTGTGTATGTCTAATGGCTTTTTGACATTGATATTGTTGAGCTATTTATCCTTATCCACAATTTATTTTATTTATAAATATTTGTTTCCATCTTCAACATTTTAACTACATATGTTCAATATTTTGACATTCAAACATATTAAAACAGTAATATATTTGTCTTTTTACATACGTATATTAAACTTTTTCCACAAGAAGACAACCAGTTGGGCCATCACTATTATTTTTTCTCATTGTTCCAAAAACCACTAAATTTCTGTTTGTTTAATTTCTGGCACGTTATGCTTTTCTTTATTTTTTTTTTAAATTTGCTTTGTTAGCCTTTTGTGTATTCTTTCAAATGTGTATTAATATTGATCCAAGATTAATATAGCTCTATTAATTCAATAGAAACATTTAGTAAGAGGTGACACTTGATTTTCCAATATCGAGCCTTCTCATCTAAGAATATGACATTTTTTGACATTTATTTCATCCTTACGTTTATGTAAATATTTAATTTATATACACATATCCACACATATAGCTACAATTGTGTCTATTAATATATAATAAGTTACTATAACATAATGCTATTATAACGTTGTTATTAAAACTTTTCTTTTGAGTCTAGCCAATGTATACAAAAATTTATTTGTTCTGTATTCATTTTATAAAAGAGATATTATAAAATAGTAATAACAATATACGCACAAGTGGCATATTTCTTAAACTGATTGAGCCATCTATGACAAACTCATGACTAATATCAGCTTTTTAGATAATCTTCCATTTTCTAACTAGACAATTTTGTCACTTAAAAATAAAAGTCATTAGTTTTTATTTTTATTTACAATATCTTTTTTTTCCAAAAAATTTAGATTGACTCCAACCTTAATCTTCACTTTTGAGTGTGATATTGTAAATTTCTGGAATTTTTTTAGATTAAAAATAATTTCTTCTATTTATAGCTTGCCAAGGTTTTGTGTGTATTTGTTTGTTTCATTTTGTTTGCTTTAATAAGATTATGCTTAAAACTGTTATAAATACTTTTTAAAATTTATTGAAATATGGTAAAACACGAATTTTATTAAATTTCTCAGTCATGAGGCACTTGTTTATTCTTGTGATCAACTATATTGTTTTGCTTTGTTACTATTCTTTTACTACATAGTTGGATTCAATTAGTAAATATTTTACCTATAAGTTTATCTTTAAATTAATAGCTAAATTGCCCTTTGGCTCTGTTCCCCTAATTCCTGTCTATCTTTGTTATCAATAATATAAGCAGTAAAATACAATTTTTGAAATGGAAGGAGGCCTAGAAATAAAATCAACCTGCTCCTCATCTGACAGATTGATAACTATAAGATTGATATCTCATAGAGAAGTAAATGGTTACACTAGCAAAACTATTATCAGAGACAGGATTGTGTGATTTGAGATTCACAACGCCTGGGAGGCAGCTTAAGATGCAAATTCAAGAGAATGTGAAGTTCCTTGGTAGCAATTGGTTTCCATGCAACCCCCGTACTACAGTCACCTCTATGAGCTTCACCTGCCTCTAGCTTCGTAGTGTACTAAGAGACTTAGAATTTTATTCTCTGATCCTTTCACGTCTCTTTAAATAGATGGTGCTTCTCAAGATTTCACTTCTATTGTCTTTGACAACTTTAATTTCCCTGGTAGTTCCCAGCCTCTATCTATAATGGTACATAATGAATATTTTTGCCTCAATGAAATTGTTTTCCTGCACCTTGCTATGTACTTTGATAGCATAATTCCAGTAGTTAAATATTTTACAGAACTCATAATCCATGGTCACTTCTTACTATACCATGGACAGAGGAGCAGTGCTGCTTCACCAGGGGAAATGGAAGGGCTGACTCACATAGAATTAGCCAGAGGTCAGTCAGTTGGATGCCAATATAGGTGACCACTGATCCCTTCTACAAGGCTCAGACTCAGTGTCAGGTCCCTGGGTGGGGTTTTCTTAGAAGCAAAGCATGTATTACATTCTGAAAGATACAATGAAGCTCCTGGATTTGTTGACAGGAATTATGGTGCTTCTTTCCACCTGCCATGCTTGCCGGCATTTGGCAGCTAGCTTAGGCCCTTTGAAGAGTTATTTTACTTGATTAAAAATAAAAAAGTAAAAAGCTAAATTGGGAGCCGTTCAGTAGTTCCCAGTGTGATATCTTAAGTGAAAGTAAAATTTGAAAAAAGCTGGCCTCAAGCCTTGTTAAGTAAGATGACCAGACTAGAAGAAAGTGTATTACTTTTCTTTGAAGTCCAGTTGTCTAAGTCTTTGTGGAATATTGCAAATGAATTTCAAAGGAAGGTTTCATTCTCTTTTTTCTCTTGTCCTGAATTTCTGCTGCTTGTCTCTTCCCTTCTGTCTTCACTTCGTCCTCATCTGAGAAAACGATATGATCTTAAGCATACTGATTTGTGCATTCATGCATGTATTCAGGGAAGAATTATTTGTTTGGCTACCATGTTTCAAATTCTACACACACTAGGGGTTAATGCAGAGCAAATTCAGGTCAGGGCCCTGCTTTTAGAAATCAGGGGCAGTGGATACTAATTGTCTTCCCAGTAAATGTATAATTACAAACTAAGAATAATGTGACATGGAAAAAACCTGTCTTAAGATGATGGCTATTTCTACTGTGGAAGGGATAGGGTACAGGGTTGGTGAAGAATTTTTTAAGGAATTACTTTTGAGCAGAGATAGCAGTTAAGCAGGTCTAGGTAGTATGGGGGTAGCAGAGAAGAAGGAGGAGTAGACAGTTCTAAGCTACAGGAAATAGCATGTGTAAATGTCCTGTGATCAGAAGGAATCATTCATATCTGAAAGAAGATTGATATAGGTGAAGTGAAGAGACAAAAAAGGAATGAGACATGATGACTCTTGGGCCACATTGTAGAAGACCTTGCAGGAAGTGGATGTGATGGGATGAGGAGATGACAGTAGAATCCCATGTCCACTTGAAAAAATTTATTGGCTGCAGTATGTTCAATATACTGGAAGATTTGCTGAAAATAAAAGTTTAATATGGAGGCAAGAATAAAAAATAAATAAGACTGATGGAAACCTTGATTAGGTTGGAGAGCAGTGAAAGTAGATATTCAGGAGATGACAAAGAGGTGGAATCAAAATAAATGGATAAATGTGGGAATGAGAGAGTCAGCATTTTCTGCATGACCTGTAGGTCTCTGCTTTGAGTCACCAGACTCATGGGGCTACCTCACCCCTTATGTAGTCCTCTGTCCATATAAGGCTGGTTTAACCATCATCATTCCACCCAAACGCTCTTAACAATGATTAACATGGTTCTCTGTGTAACTGAATCTATGGATATTTCCAGGAATAACTTTTTTGACCTCTCAGCATTTAATACTTGAGATCATCTTCCTGAAACCTTCTCTTCTGGTCTCCATGACATCAGAGTATTGTATTGTGGGTGACCTACTCTAACTCTGACCACTTTTTCTAACATTCACTGTGGGATTATCTTCTTCTATAAACCTGACGAATGTTGATATCTTAGGTACCCTTCTAAGAATATTTTCTTCCTACCTAATTCACATCCAATTGGCATTGCTATGCTAGTGCTTTCCTAATTAATATCCCCGCTACGGAATCCTCTGAACTATACACTTAACTGTGTGATTATGTCTATTTTCAATATCTCAGTGATAACTCAAATTCAACGTATCTAGTCCAATTTTTGATATCTCTTACCAGCTTAAAGGATTTTTAGTGTTCTATCAGTGATTTGACCAGAGACTTTGTAGTTTTGATATTTAATAATCAGGGGCAGTAACCAAGAGACATACACATCTCTTTTTTCTTCTCATGCCTCCTTACAAGCTTTTATGAACTATTAGCCCTCTCTAAATTCAGAAAGAAGCCCAAGCATCCTTTGCAAATACCAAGCTAAAAAATAACTCATTGCAGTTAGATTTTTTTCTGCACCCCTACTCAAAATTTTCCTGTGTTCATTTGTATCTTTGCTATAGATTTTCAAGTCTTGATGTTGTCAATGAATATGCACACTAGACTGAAATCAATTCAGGACAAATGTAATAGCCCAAGGACTTCCTGTTCTCAGGTGTTCTTCATAACTTTAAGCAATGACCTTTATACTCATATTGTCAATAACTAGGAACATTTATAGTACATTCCAAAGAAAAAAATGGTTCAGCCCCCACAAGCAGAGGAGACCACTACCTAGTAACTTCTTATGGGGAAGGGATGGAAGAAGGACACAACTTCCAATGAACAAAGTGATTTGTACTCCAGGCTTTGTAAAATGCAATTCATTGATTGTATTAGTTACAGACATGATGATTCAGGTCCAAATGGACAAAGAAAATCTTATTTTTATTGATTTACCTGGACTAAATACTTAGTATTTTCAGAGTACTTTTCTTGATGGAAAAAAAACCACACACATCACTGTCTTTACCGTTGAGTAGGTCCCCATATGATAGAGACATAGGAAGCACAGGGAGAATGAGGATGTGCTATAATTGTGTAGGAAGGTGGAGGTCTGAATTCTCATTCTGGGCATCTGAGAAGAGTTTGTGGAAGTGAAAATATTTGATCCAAGTCTTGAGATATAGGTATGATTTTGAAAGTAGATGTAAGGGGATGTTCTGTTTGACAGAATGCACAGTTTGCAAAAAGATAAAAAAAATGGGAAATTATTTTCTTGGAGAATTAGATGTTCTTTTGCATCTCATACGTAACATGTTGTAAGAAACATTGAAGGAAGCATAAACACATTTACTTGTATGTGTGGGAACTAAAGTTAATATATCCTTCTGTGGATTTGTGCCTCATCCTAGGACATTGTGGTTGCCTAAATCCAGAGGCAGACGTTTGATGAGAGTGTCCCTTTCACAGAAATTGTTACAGTTCTGCATCCCCAGATTTCAACTCTTTTGAAAGTAACCATCTGAGATAAGTACCTTCTTGGTGTACAAGTTTCTGACTCAGTACTAAGAAACAAGGTCCTCTGGTTGCATGCAAAAGAAAAGGAATTTGGCAGAGCAGGAAATAAAACGAAACCTTGTTGGAACATGTAAGATAATGCACATAAAGTAAAAACGAAAGAAGAGGGCTGAGATTGTGCTTCACAACTGTCTGTGGCTGAGGAAGTGTTGAATTTTCCCAGGCTAGAGTTTGGGGAATACCAGGAGTCTTGATTAACAGTCACGACAGGACTTCACACCACTGGGATAAAGGAAAAAAGGTCAGTTTTCCAGAGGACAATCTGCATTACTACCAAAAGTAACGGTTTCTGGGGGAAGGCCGGAAAGTTTCCCTATGCTTGATTTTCGTATTTCCTAGATATTTTAATTTTAAACTCTTTTCTATTACTTGGGTAGTAGTTGAAGTCATTCTATCTTGCCTTTCCTCCAATTTGTTAAGACTTCTGTCTGATTTCCTATCCTCTCCCACAAATATTTAGGCCAAACTTTTGTAGACTTTTGTTTCATGAGACTTATCTTCAGGAAGGAAAGTCTATCCAAGCAAGTGTCGACTAACATCTGAGTGTGTATATACGTGTTATTTTGACTATGTGTGCTGGGGATGGGAAAAAGGGTATATTAGAAATACAAGGAGGACCTTTAAAAAATCTGATTCTACTTTATGAGGTTTTTATTTCTAGTCTTTATCCTAAACATTGTTATTAAATTTTAAGCCTTTTTAATTTTGTGAAGGCAAAAGGTAGAAACCTAATAAACACATGTATAAAAAAATCTGTTTTGAAGTAATAAAAAAAATCTAATTCTACATCCCTTATACCACCAACTTCCACCCATTTACACAGTTAATATATCAGAATATCTTGGCAGAAGGGAGCCAGACTTTTCTTTTTAATAGTTATTTACTGATGATTCTGTTGTTCTCATCATCTTCCTTTTCCCCTAAGTTGAGGACTATTGATACAATCTTTTTGTGAGTCCGGTGTTATTTCTGTTATTGAATACAATATTCTGAATTCTATGATTTCTATGAAAAAGGTCTGAAAGAAAGTTGTCACCTCCTTTTAGAGAGAACATTATAACTTGTGTAGCTTTGCAACTGTGGCCTATCCTGTAGTGGGACTAGATTGCCCTGAACACCAGTAAATTCTCTGTCTCGGGCAGTGTTTACGTAGGAGTTGGATGACTCTCTACCAGAGGGGAAAATGCATGAAAATGAGACAGTGACATTTTATGCTCATCAAGAGCCAGGATATGCAGTGACGTGATATTACAATTAACTATGTGAGTGATATATAAACAAGCAATGTACAACAATGCAAATCTCACCAAACATCACAATTTGCTTCATGTTCTTGAAAAATCATATCACAGGTAAATATCTATGTGCGAACTTCTTAATGGCAGACCGAGTGATGCATGATGAGCAGCTGTCCAAATAGCGTACTAGGAATGATTCCATTTCGGTTGTCTAAGAAGACTGAGAGGACAAGTAGTGCTTCTGAAATTTTAGATAAAACTTGAAATTGGAATGTTACGACAGTATGTTCTAATATTCGATGCATTTAAAACAGTTTCTTTACCAGATTAGAAGAAAGTAATGATGAAAAACAGAGTCAACCTATAGAATGGCATGTTTTTTAAGGGTCCAGAGGAAATTTCCAATCCTCAAATATCCATTTTATAGCCATCTCTGGTTCTGCAGCTAGTGTGTTCTTTTGGGTCAGGTATGGCCATCTTCCTATTTTGATTGAGAATGAAGGACAGAAGTAGCCTAGGTGACAAAATTTTACAAGGCCAGGTTGAGAGCAGGGGATTTCTCACCCAAGGCCACGGGCAGGGGAGTAAAGGGTACCATGTTCTCTGGTGAGTCAAAGGGAGGACCCCAAAGCCTAGCAACCAGTATGGTTTCTATTGGTACACATTCTTTCTATTTGGTATACAACCCTTGAACTAGGAAACAGGAATAAGGGAATAAACATTAATAGGATTGTTTAGGTCAGGAATTGTCTAGCCAGGATTTATTACCTATGATGTTTTTTTATGGGCTACATAGGGCAATAAGGTCATCCACTTTTAAAAGGCCTGGAATGTTACATACATCTTAGAGAGCAGAAGGACTGGTGAGAATGGGAGAGGTGCAAGAGAAGGATGTGACAGAAAGCCTCATTCCTCCCACAGTAACGTGACAACTTATCACTGCTTAAACACTTTTTGTTTTTGATTATTATGGTATTGGTAATTATTTTAATGATGTAATTGAGACTTCTAATAAAAAAGAATAACATTTCTCCAGCATTTTCTTTTAAATAAATGCATGAATTTATCTAAATGTCTTTGGGATAATTTAGACTATGCTTTTCTTAAACTTGACTAAGGATATAACACAATATCAATAAAAAGTCAGATCATTCAATGCAAGAATCCTTTTCAATACTTTAATGCAGATTGTTAATTCAGGATAGTTTAGTCTCCATATTATTTTCTCATTTAAGTATATTTCTTCTCCCTGTTGAAAACTTTTTTCTGTCTATACCACTGGTTCTCAACCTGTGGGTCGTGACCCCTTTGTAACAATGAAAATACATTGCAGCGTTAGGAAGGTTGAGAACCACTGGTCTGAGGATCCTGGAGTGGAGTCGGAGGTTACAAATTAGTAATCTATAGACTAAAGTAATCCAATGGTTTGACTAAAGAAGTGAGTTTTTCCTTTTATCTTGTTTTATTGAGTTCACAGTTATTTTTCTTGGAGACCCATCACCACACCCTACCTTTGAGTTATTAATAAAGACTATGTGTATTGCCTGAATAGCTATTAAAAGCACATGCGTTTGCAGCTCATAGAGAAGGCACAATGTTAAATTTCTTAGGCTCTCAAGACTTTAATTCTACAAAACAAAGAGACTGAAGGTTATATGTTCCCCCCATTAGTTGACAGGCTAATTGGAAGAAAATTTATACATCATGAGGGCTATCAGATATAAAACATTTCCTACATACAGCAAAACACCCTGGTGTGGCGGACACCATCATAACCATTTTAAGGGCTATAAAACAAGGTTAAAGAAATTAATATATTTCCCAGAATCAGAAGCTTATTAATTGTGAGAATCAGGTTGAAACCCATATCTGTTTATCACTAAATCCTCCCTATGCCCTCGTTTCCCTTAATGGGCAGAAACTTTCTATCAATATCTCTTGAATAATGGAGCTTTGCCCAGATTTTGGAAACATTGTCAAAGCTAGATACACAGAGGATATCCGATGTCCAAATATCTCAAATTATTTTTCAAAATATTTTATTTGCATGCTATTTTCTTTGGCCAGTAGGAAGTTATTATCCTACTGTGCCTGCAAACATACTTGATTGCCTGAAGTGCCACAGAGAACTTAGGGATAATTATCATTAGAAGAAATTTGGCTTTCATTCACACACTGAAGTGAGCTTGGAAAATATATCACAAATCACTCACGTTAGAACTGGAAAGAGATTTTATATCTGTCACTTAAGTTTTCCTTTTTGTCACTGTACTAAGTATATTATAAATTTCACCTTGTTTGTACAAAACATGACTAACACAGCACACGCCTTGGAATAGTCCATGATTAAATAAACAGCACCCATGTATAGCTGGCTATTTCTGCAAGTGCAGTGAAGATTAATATGATACATATTAAGGCAATTAGACTTCTGAGTTTCACTTTCAGTGAGTAGGGTTTGAGAGGAGAGAGGGGCACAAAAAATGTTGACCTTTTCAAAGAACTCACTAATGTGCTAATTACATGTCAGATATGAAAGTTGAGGCAGTATGACCTTCAAGCCAACAAAAGACCTTTTCAAGTAAGCCATTTTTAGGTACATTAATAAAATGAGCAATGCCCTTCCACAGTTAAATTATGTATGGCTGTTATTTCATTGTATGTAAATGCAAACCAAGGAATTGTTTCACTGTTGACATACTAATGCTATAAACAAGCAAAGACTACAAATTTATTTAAATAACATTTTGTGGTTCTCCAAGTAGTGATTCAAAGCTGTGTATGTGTTCATGTCCATCCATTGCGTACAGCTAATGGGCTGTTTCCCCTCGGCTGAATGTATTGTGGATTTGAACAGTAAAAGCCACAATGTGTTAAAGTATATACCTGACCGATATTTTAGAAAGTTAGAAAAATGATTGTTAAATTAAAGATCTCCTTGCCATGATAAAGACAATGATGTCTTGTGTAGATTAGATAAAACGTTGCCTTTTTACGTACCCCTTTCTGTGCTAGCAAGAGAAATGTTGACCAAGGGTGGGGTTCAAGGGAAGAGAAAAGAATCTCATATTCTTTCTCATGGCTATTTCATGGTATTAAAAAAAAAAAGTGTTTGTAAATATTGGATTTAGGTAAGGGACATAATGGTTATTATTTAAAAGTGTACTTATTTCCCTGGAAAAGAGGGTAAATTTTAAAAGTGATAATATATAAGATATTTGGCTATCACTAATGCTGGAATCAAATCCACTGCTGGCATGTCAAACAGTGACCATGAACTTGTAGTGAAAATCAAGAATAGGAAGAATTTAATTATCTTGTGTTTGTCTATCTTTATAGTATATTTGATGATGTAAATAAAATGGGAACAAAGAGACAGTCACATTTAATACAGCTTAAATATATGTAATAGATCTCTGGGAAATAGTAAACCAATTATGAACTTGAACCATGGTCCTTTGAGATTCCAAGAGCCTATTAGCATTCAGTCTAACTTTTTTTCCCTGTCCCATAGCTTATATCTTTTATTATGGGTTTGATGTTGATACCAGAAGAGTTTACTAATGTACTCACCAGTCTTTCATTTTACACAATTTTCTAGGTCCCTTTATTGTTACTCATTTGAATAGATTCTCTGAATCCTTTCATAAAATGGATACTAGTGACATTTATGAGAATGTTGTCACCGAGATTTTCAATGAATGTGTACATGTTCTTACTGGTCCAGGATAACAAATGCTTCTGCATTTCCTTAGTAATCTAAAATGATTTCTGTTATTTCGGATTCTTTTTAAGGTGGCACATCTTGCTTGTTCCATGTCAGCAAATGAAGATGGAATTAAAATTGTCAAAGTTGCTGCCAATCAACTAGAAACCTTGTGTCCGCAGGTATCGTAACTAAGTTACTTACTTTATTTGTTCTATAAAAATTATTTATAATCCTTTATACCTTTATACACATAAAATATATTAAAATATTTATTTTATGAAAGACTGAATCAATGTAAAGTCATCATTTATTCCTTATTAAGGAACTGTTTTGGTAGCTATTTTAGATGCTTCTGAGAGATTTAAGGTTAGTCTGAGTTAAACATTTCCTAGTAGCCTGAAAATATACCAGAACCATTTAAAATGGGTACTTTGAATCCAGATAATTAAACAACTTTATGCATTGATTTATCTAAATTCCTTTGATAGCTAGTCAAGAAAAGATGTAAAAGGAACTTGTTTTGTGAGACCGTCAAGAAAAAAAGAATCAGTCTATATTGCAAATCCTGGAATATTATAACACAAAGCCCTGAATTTTATAGATGAGTAAACAGTGTTAGTGAAACTAACTATTATATAGGTATTTATTTAAAATTGGGAGTTCATTTAGGGGACAAAAGAGGATGATGAAAAATCTTCAGTAAAGGCAGAGAAAACTTCTATATATGTTTTTAGTCCTTGAAATTGTATGATCCATTTCTTTCCATAAGTCATTTTGTTTGGAATACTTAATGGGAGTATTTTCTGATGAATGATAATAAATTCTATGATATTTTATTAAATTGAGATAGTAACGACTTGCTTTCAAATATGATTCCACAGTATTAATTGGAAAGTTACATTAGAAAGCCACATTTTTTTTAACTGATCACTGAGCTTCTTTTTTACCGAATAGGAGGGTGTGAACACGAGATTGTGTTCCATGACCTTATAGACAAGATAACTATGTTCATTTGAATGGATACGTACTCTGTTCATACAGTGTTGGTGATTATCAAGCAGGCCTGCCAGTGGAGAAAACGGTGGTGTTCTCTAAATGGCCGTATTGGAATCTCATGAGGAAAAGGTGTTTTGTCTCATCTATTTATTTTTAGTCATTTCTTAATTTTGAAATCTCAAGTCATGCAAAAGGAATTACTTTTTTCCCCTTTATATAAAAGGTATGGGTTTGAAAAAAATATTCTTGTCAGGAATTTAGGAGTTTCTTAAAATTTGAAGAGCAACACATTTTAGAGAATTATCTGTAGATGACCTGGGTCTTAGAGTTGTGAACCAGGATACACATAGGGCAATCTTAACACTTTTGTCTTAGAAGAAGCTGGAAATCATGGGGGTACGTACTTCCAAATAAAGAGCACAAATGTTGTAAGGACATCAAATATAACATGAGTAGAGACTTCAAGTCTCTGGACAGCTGCTGAAATTCTCATTATACTAAAAGTAGAGCATGTGTTAAATTGTTGACAATTTCATCTCTAATAATACTGAGGAAACAGCGAGAGAAACAGCCTCTTCTGACTTAATTTTGATTAAAATGTAAGAATGGGCTGGAGAAGTGGAATCTAGAGGGCCTGCAACTGGGATCTCCCAACTGATGTCAGTTTCTTATGAGACTCCAGAGGGAACAGAATCCACAATACAGTCTCTAAAGTAGTTGAGGCAAATATACTTCCATTAACACTTTATGCAAGTTCTCAGCTTTCCACAACAGAATAACTCTTGATTCTGTCACTTTTTTAGATGATTTTAATGTGCAATTTTCAGATTACTAGGGAGAACTTTTTCCAAATATTCCTTAACTGTTTGGCTTTCTGATTCTATGATTCTTCTATGACTTGTCTGTATCTTTGGTCAATTTTTAATTGGAATGTCTTTTTAATATTTTATTATATTATTGGTAATATCATAATAATACCATATAGTGATATATGTCAATACATAAGAAAAATTGAAAACTATTGTATGTGTTTATATTATTGATTAGGTTTCTGAAAAATATCTGTATTATGTCTTTTTAAAACTGTATAAATATTTTAGTCATAGAAGATTTTATGAACTGTAATGTAAACATATGATTCATCTTTTAATTCCTTTAATATTTATTGAGCATATACCGTATACTCTAGTTTGTCAGGTTTTGCCTTGTTAAAATATTCTACCAACAAAGTATCATATAGTTACCTCATTATCTTTTAAAAGTATTGAAGTATTTTTATTCAACATATACATTTCCCTATTTTTATGTCTAACATGAGGTAGGGATCATTTTTTAAACACTGTAATCAGGCTGCCATCATGTATTAAATAGTTGACCTTCTCAATTGATATGAAATTCTACCATTCTATCACACACAAAAACACACACATAGGCACATACACACTTATCTCTTTACTGTTTCTTTTATTTTTGTATACATGTGCACATGTAGTTTGTACACAAATATAATGCATGAATAAATGTGTATGTTTATGTAATTATACACATAAAATGCATATAATTCTTTTACTGTTGTTTCATATGTAAATATATATTGATAACCAAACTAAAACACATTTCGAGGTGCAGAAATTTCTGGAATTTCTATTTTGTTATTTTGATTTGTTTCTCTATCCCTACCGCAGTGTCACAAGGTATAGGTATGATGTCATACTAAGTCTTGATATCTTCTAAGCAAACTGGTTCAATTTGTTTTTTTTTTCTTTTTCTTTAAATTATTGCTATTATTCTTGACTTTTTGTGCTTTCATATAACTTTCAGGATCAGCTTATCCAGTGTCATGTAAAAAAACTATAATTTTGATCAAATATGTTTGATTAAAAATGTTCTGAATTTTAAGTTATTTTAGAGAATAATGACTTTTTCAAGAAATTGCCATTGATAAGCATATTGTATGTATTTAGTCCTCCCTTCTTAGCCACTGTTTTGCTTTCCATGGTATCAGTTACCCAAAGTCAATTGCAGTTGAACAATAGTAAATAAAAACTTTCAGTTGTGGTCTATGTATACCATGGAATACTATTCAGCCATTAAAAAGATGGAAACTTTACATCTTTTGTATTAATCTGGATGGAAGTGGAACACATTTTTCTTAATAAAGCATCACAAGAATGGAGAAGCAAGAATCCTATGTACTCAATTCTGATATGGGGACAATTAATGATATAGTACTTGGTGGAAGGTGGGGGAAAGGGAGAGCAGAGAGATCTATGGTAAGAATAGATCTTGTATTAGTGAAATTGTAAAGAAAGGAAAATAAATTCATGCTAGTTGGGCTGTCATACCTCAAACTGCAAAAGTTATTACCACAGGGTCTAATAAGTGCTTAGTTAAGATGGAAAAAGCATTAAATTTGTAAGTGAAAGACATGAACAAAAAACATGTTCTGCTTGACAGGGATTAGCCAAGATTTAGGCATCCACTGTACAGTCTTGGGAGGTATCCACGGCAGATGAGGGAGGGGCCACTGTATCTCCATGATTAGATGTTTTCTTTTCAGTGTCATTCAGGGACTCTTTAGTTTTTCATTATATATGTCAAGAAATGTCATAGTTTTAAATATCTTCTATGTGTTGTTGATTTCTAAATTTTTCTCTCTAGACTAAGCCTCTCCCCTAAAGACTAGACTCACATGTCCAATTTTTCCTTTGGTATCTGGAAGACATCTAAATTTTAAAAGGGCCAAAATAGAACTTCTGATTCCTCTATCTCTACCTTTTTATACTTCTCCTTCAGCTTTCCCAGTTTTAGTTATTGACACAGCCATTCATCTAGTCATTTTAGTGAAAAACCTAGCAGAAGGAGACAGAATTCCTCCATTCAGTATTTATTGAACATCTATTATGTGGTAGGCACTGTTAGTACATCTAGGGAGAGAATAATAAGGAAATCAGACAATAGATAAAATACCCATTTTTGTAAAGGTCATATTCTAATGATAACCAATGGCTGTTTTTCCTACCTCATCCATTAACAAGTCTTATCAATTTCACCAGAAATGGTTCCTGTAGCACAGCGGTTATGGCACCAGCCACATATACTGAGGGTGGCTAGTTTGAACTAGCCAGGGCCAGCTAAAAAAACAATGATAACTGCAACACAAAATAGTCAATCATTTCAGAGGCGTCTGTAGCTCAGTTGGTAGGGTGCCAGCCACATACACTCAGGCTGGTGGATTCGAATCCATCCCTGGCCAGCTAAACAACAATGACAAATAGCTGGGTATTGTGGCAGGCACCAGTAGTTCCAGCTACTTGGGAGGCTAAGACAAGAGAATCACTTAAGCCCAAGAGTTTGAAGTTGCTGTGAGCTGTGACGCCAAGGCATTTTACCAAGGGCGACAGGCAACATAAACTCTGTCTCAAAAAAAAAAAAAAAAATCTATCTTGAATCTCTATTCTTTTCTCCATCTTGTCAACATCTTAGCCCATGCCACCACCATCTTTATCTTGGTCTACAGAAATGTCATTCCATCTGGTTTCCATGCTTATTCTCACATCTTTATAATCTACTCTCTCTATAAAAGCCAAAGTTAAATTTAAATATGTTTTATGAGAGAAATGCTTTTCCTTAGCTTTTTACAATAAAATATAAACTATTTTTTATGGATTAATCAGATCGATATGCTTTCCTGATGGGCCAACTTCCAACCACTTCCCATGATTTTTTTTTCCACTCTCTAGATCTTTGCATGTTGGCCATTGTGTTTGGGGAGCACAATCACCTCCTTCTTACCTGAGGGAGTTTCTACTTGGTAACTGCCGGGTGTTCTTTCCTCATATGGTCACACGGACAGCTTCTTTTTTATTCAATTTATGAAGACTTAGCTTAATTATCATCTTCTGAAAGATTAATCTCCCTAAGTCACTCTTCCATCTGTGACTTAGGTCACGATACTATATATTTACTTTTTTTAGAGACTACATAATAGCATGAATTTCATTATTGTTATTGTGTATATTACCCATTCATACATAAAGTTCATGAAGGCCATAATCTGGTTTTCCTTATTCACTCCTTTTCCCTGTACCTAGCAGAAATGCAGCATATACTGAATGTTTAATAAATATTTGCTCAGTATATGAATAAATGATAGTTTATAGAAGGATAAAACATTCTATATTCATAGAGCGCAGGCTGGCTTTTTCTTAACATGATGTGTCTCCTTTTTGACAAGATGAAAGAAATCTGACAGTGAACTAGAACTGATGGCTAACCAAGGAAGAGACTTTACCTGGTGGGCTGCAGTGATCTACTCTTGGCCGAGTCCGTCTTAGTGTTTTACTAGTTATTTGGGTAAAATTATAGAATAACTGTCCAAAATTTTTCAGTTAAGAAAAGAGGGTTAAAAAATGTTAGTTCAAAGAACCCAGTCCCAAAGAATGTGGATATTCTACAATATGGACTAAATCTAACTATCTAGATGAAATATAATTGATATAAATACTAACCCATACATACTGGGCTCTATAAAAGCAATTTCAAAGATAGAGAATGAAAGAGATATGGCTTAGCCAATAAAATGTACCTTCTGTAAAGCTTAGAGGTTGTAGTTGATAGTTATCGCAGTGTGAATCAATAGATTGGTGTAGCCATCAGAAAAGCTAATAATTAAATATGTTTATGTTAAATAAATTCTAACACTGATATTGAACCTTCTCTGTTCTTCAAAATTATTATTTTTTAAATTGTATTTAGGCTCAGCACCTGTAACACAGTGGTTACGGCACCAGCCACATACACCAAGGGTGGTGGGGTCCAACCCGACCCAGACTAGCTAAACAACAATGACAACTGCAACAAAAAATAGCTGGGCATTGTAGTAGGTGCCTGTAGTTCCAGCTACTTAGGAGATTCAGGCAAGAGAATCGCTTGGGCCCAAGAGTTGGTGGTTGCGGTCAGCTGTGATGCCACGGCACCCTGCCAAGGGTGACGTAGTGAGACTCTGTCTCAAAAATAAATAAATAAATAAATAAATAAAAATAAATAAAATAAAATTGTATATGATATATTATGGTTAGGCTATACATCCTGAAATTCAGAATTAGTACATCTAGGGTATTGCTGATGTGCACATGTGTATTATATGTCTCTGTGTGTGTGTAAGTCCCAGTTTGGCAGTATCTAGTGAAATAAAACACGTGGATACCTTCATATCACTAATTCAACTCTCAGCAGTTCATGGTACAGATATATGTGTGCAGGTGCACAAACATCCATAAGGAAGATTTTTATGCAATGTTATCTGTAATGGCAAAAGATAAGGCCAACCGAAATGTTTGCCAACAGAAAATGTTAAAAGATGTTTAAAGCACGAGTTGGCTCTGTGTATGTTTTGATATATAAAATACCTAAAACCCAAGTGAAACAGGAAAATTTCAGATGAGTATATATTCGATCCCATTTGTCAGATATAAAAACAGATAAATGGGATGCCAGGCTTATACTATATTCATAAACAAATTTCCAAATGATCCTGAGAGTTTTTATTGCGGACACTTCTAGAAAATGAGAATGGTTGACAAAGAATGAGAAGGACCATTTTTACATTTCAACTTCATTTAGGACTCTTAATTTAACCACAAATAAGTATTTATTCAAGGCTAAACAAAATATAAGAAACAAAAATGTTCCTGGATTGATTGGAGAGGGACTCAGGCACACCCTGGGTCCGAAGGAGCTGAGATAGGACAGCACTGAATTCTTATTTGGGAGGTATGATTGAATTCAGCTCCGTTTCAGTGAATTGAATCATACTGGTTTTTACTGTGCCCAAAGGACCGAAACTGCACTGCTTTGCCTAGTTACAGGTGTTGTACTTTAAAAAAAGAATCGTCACTTGGAGCGTATTTAGCAGAGGATGTCAGAAGCACTGACATGACTTGAAACTATGTCACATAAAAACCTCATAAAAGCAACAGGGAATTTTTAGTCAGAAAAAAGTAAGTCTCGAGGAAACACGATCACCGTTGTCAAATCTTTAAAGGGCCGTGATGTGAAAGACTTGTTCTGAAGGGCCCTGAGGGGAAGAACTATAACCTATACGTTCTTCTATAAGAACTTGGAAGGCCACAAATTTTGGCTCAGTGTAGAGATGGATTTTTCTAAAAAAAAAAGCTATTCTGAAAAATATTCGACTTTGTTGAGAAGGGGGGATTAGGGATTTCTCAACACCACACACATTTAATACAAGGAAGGAGACTGCTTGACAAAGCTGTTGATAGTAGGGGTATAAACCTTGGATGTGAAGTGGATCTAGAGACCTTTAAGACCTAATTGTGGGATGCTCTAATGGATTTGCGTTTTTCATAAAGGAGAGAAATGTGATCTGGATGACAGCATTGTTGGAGTACTATAGCTGTTCGAACAGTTCTACTCAACCTGGTGAAAGGTCAAATCTGCCTATTTATCTAGCTTAATCCCAGTTCCATTTTTCACAAATCGCTTGATAGGACACTGAAAAAGTAAATATTTCATATGTGTATATGGTGCCAAGTTGGGAAAGCTAGAACTCAGGGTTCTAAAGTATGTTGATAATTGGGTCTCATGTTTAAAAATTCATAAATTGTAATTGGATAAGGGTAAGCATAAAGTCATAACTTTAGCTTCAATAAAATCTATTGTGGAAGTAGATAAGAAAAATAATGCATGTGGAGTTTCAAAAGTGGAAAGGGACATTAGTTTTCTAGCTGAATGAATTCCAAACATGGGTCCAAGAAAGTGTTTTCATGATGTATAGGGTGATTAGCTTTTGTCAGAAAGTAAAATTTATCCATTTTTAAAATTTTGAATTTATGTGACTTCTAGTTAGTAAATATTCATCGAAATATTTGATTCATGAAATAGTAATGAAATTAGATAGACTGGGTGTGGTGGTTTATGCCTGTAATTGTAGCACTATTGGGCTGATGCAGGATCACTTGGGCTCAGGAGTTCAAGACCAGCCTGGGAAAGAGTAAGATCCAGTTTCTACCAAAAACAGGAAAAAAATAGCCAGGCATACTGGGACACAGCTGTAGCCCCAGCTACTAGAGAGGCTGAAGGAGGGGGATTGCTTGAGTCCAGGAGTTTGAGGGTCACAGTAATCTATGATGTCGCCACTGCAATTCACCTTGTGCGACAGAGTAAGACTCTATCTCAAAAAAAAAAAAAAAAAAGGGAAAGGACTTTTTTTTTTTAATTTAAAAGTGTTTGTTGTCTGAATATTCCAAAAAACAAGTATTAATTTGGATGACTCAAAGGTATAAATTCTTAGCATGACAATAGGGCTATCTTATAACTTGTAAATGATTATGATGCTAAGCTAATGAAATAGGAAATTTCCAAAATACTTTGCACAAGAATATCTAGGTCTAGAATAGTATGCTGGGTTTGGGGCTCCACAGTTTAAGGGATAGGTAGAAAAAGAATGGTTTGTTTTAAGCCATAGTGAGCTGTGACCTCATCAGTATAAATGTTTAAACAAAAGCCAAATAAGCTGTGCCTTGACAAAGACAGTGGAGAGAGAATTTTATCATTGGGAGGTAGAGGTAATAAATGGTCTTAAGTCATCTTTTCATAAATAAGATTCTTCACTTAATAAAAAGCATGATAGGGCCGCCCCTGTGGCTCAGTGAGTAGGGCGCCGGCCCCATATACTGACGGTGGCGAGTTCAAACCCAGCCCCGGCCAAACTGCAACAAAAAAAATAGCCAGGTGTTGTGAGGGGCACCTGTAGCCCCAGCTACTCAGGAGGCTAAGGCAAGGGAATTGCCTAAACCCAGGGGTTGGAGGTTGCTGTGAGCTGTGACGCCACAGCACTCTACGAAGGGTGACAAAGTGCAACTCTGTCTCTAAAAATAAATAAATAGCATGATAAAAACTTAGGATATTTCCCCTATGATGATTCTACTCAATTAGGCAGACTCCCACAAGTGCTTAAATTTTCCAAGATGTAGGTAAGCTTTCCTATCATTCTCCAGTTTGCATTGATATTATACCTAGGATAGCTTCATTACATCGTCTATCTATCTCTACTATCAAATGGCGTTCAGGGACCTGAAAAAGCTGAAACAATTTCCAGAGGCACCTAATTTAATTACAGTTACATGATTAGGTATAAAAAGATAATATTTTTATAAGTTACTATGGGCAATTATAATTGCTGTAGGATAGTTGCAGTGCCTCATGCATGTTATCTCACCACTCTGGGAAGCTAAGAAGAGAGAATAACTTGAGGTTAGGAGCTTGAGACCAGCCTGGACAATAGAGTGAGACCTCATCTCTGACTATGTGTGTGTGCTTGCATGTGTGTGTCTTTTAAAATTAGCTAGGCATAGTGGTGCATTCCTGTAGTCCCAGATACTCAGGGGTCTGAGGCAGGAGTATTGCTTGAACCCAGGAGTTCAAGAATGCAGTGAGCTATGATCTATGATCATGCCACTATACTCCAGCATGGGGAACATAGACTTCCTTTCCAAAAAAATAAGAGTTGTATATTGGGTGTGTCGATGGGTCAGGAAGAAAGTCTCAACTGCTGTAGACATAGAAGCCAGTGAAATATAAAAAGAACAAAGAATTTGGGGGAGGGCATGCGCATCCTATTTTCATATTTAAGCATGGAAAAATAAAAACTCCACAAGGGTAAGAGTTTTTGTTGCACTGATAGGTCTTGAGGATAATGCCTGATACACAGTAAGTATTCTATACCTATTTATTGAGTGAATGATTATTCCTGAATGACCTTTTTTTGATTATTGGCATGGCAGGCAGATGCTGAAAGCCATCACTGTTCTTCATCCTTTGTTTTCTGGGAGTAAAGAAACTCCCAGTTTCTAATCAAAGTGATAAAACGTCCCACTCTGACATTTTGTCTCCTGAAGTACAAGTCATAGGAAATGATTGGCATTATCTCCCTCTACGTGGACAGGATTATTTTGTCACACCAGCAACTCGTTCTGATAGTTATGATGTGTTACTGTATTTAGTGCATGTCTCAGTAGGGCATTGGACTCTCTCTTTCAAATGGAAAGCCATATCCTGATTTGTATAGTGTATTTTGTTTGTTTTTGTGATCAAGAAGCTGTCATATCTGTGAATTGAAGGCACTTCATTTTCTAAGTATCATCCTCTGGGGAAGAAAATATGTTTTCTGTCATCCTCTGTTGATGATGATGATGATGGATGTTTTGTTTGTAACTAAACCATGTAAGGCTCAAATAATCACCATATTTTTAATAATCCCAAGTATACATATGAAAGCCCTGACAAGCCTTACACAATTCATGCCTAATTCATTTCTTTTCTCTTCAGAGAATGGTATAAAATACTCTAAAATGTTAGAAACCAAAAGTCATGTTATACTGTAAAAAAAGCTAAAATAAGGTGATTATTTAAAAAAATATATGCTGATCATGATTGGTTGATTCTGAAGACAGACCAGGGTGATTTCAGACTGCAAGACCAGTTTCTTCCCAGTGATGGGACGATATTTATGTGGAGAGACAGTACGTGAGCGGAGCTGTGAGCACAGTTGCTTTCTGAGTCTGGAAGTCCGCGACTGTGTCTTTGTACTATCTATTGCTCTGAATCTGTCCCAGATACATACTCAGCTACTCCCTTCCGCTCACTCCGCGGATCTCTTCATTAGACACATAATTACCACCTACTAGGAGCATCTGTGAGGCTAGAATAAGGCAGGGCAGGGAGTAGGAATTCCGGGGATGTGTGCTGGAGCAGAGCTGAGGAATATGGATTCTAAGGTCTGGGTTCAGCTAGGTTGGAAATCTGATGTGGTGGGTTCTAGATAAAGAAATAGAAGTTGTGGAAAAAGAAATCACATAGCCATCAAACTCAAACGGGGAAAAGAGATCCAAAATTAGACAATGATGTAAGAGTATGCAGAACTTAGTGCCATTTACCATGAGGCTGAAGCAAGAATCTCAGAGTGAGTCCACACCAGGGCGTTTACAATCATGCTGTGTGCTGAGATGATACGTGGGTCAACAAAGAGGCTCTGTCCAACCTGGGCAATGTTCTGTTCATGGAGGGAAATAGAGATGAAGCTTTAGGTACATCATGCTTACATTCAAGAGAGAAAATATATAATCCAGGTAGAAATGAAGTGATGCTAGTGAGGAAGAGCTTGAAATGGCCTGATAATTAAGAGAGGTTCATGTTCATGTCGGGGGTTCAGGGAGGGCTCACAGGAAAGTATCATTTTTTACAGACCTTAAAGGACAAGCACGATTTGGACATTTAGGAAAATATGAAAAGGGCATTTAGTCAGAGGTGGTAAAAAATAGATAACAGTAATTGAAAAAAGTGAACACTGAGTTTGGTCGGAGCCACGTTTTTTCATTTCGTTTTCTTTTTTTCTTTCTCTCCTTTCTTTTTTCCCCCTTTCCTTTCCATTCCTTTCTGTTCCTTTCTTTGTTTCTCTTTCCTCTCCTTTTTCCTCTTCCCTCCCTCCCCTCCTCCCTCCCGTCCTTCCTTCCTTCCTCTCTTCTGTCACCAAGCTCAATTACAGCAACAGCATCATAACTCACTGCAGCCTTCCAGCTCCTGGGCTCAAGCCGTCCTTCTGCTTCAGCCTACTCTTCTGGACAGCTGGGACCACAGCACCATGTCTATATGCTCAGCTACTTTTTCTATTTGTTGTAGAGACCAGGTCTCCCTTTTGCTTAGGCTGGTCTCAAACTCCTGGCCTTAAACAATCCTCTCACCTCCTTGGTCTCCCAGAGTGCTAAGAATACACGTGCGATCACCACATCCAGCCCACATTGTTTCTTAATAAGGGAGATGGGGGAGCTCTTGGCATTTTGGGTGGAGTAATTTTTTGTTGTATGGGACAGTCACTGTGTTGTGGCTCGAGATGTCAGAAAACTTATCAGTACTAAATATACAACCACTAGCCCCGCAGCCCGGTCTTAGTAGTCCCAGTAACGCTTCCATATTCTGTTTTCCTTTCTTTGGACGTATACACAGCAGTGGGATAGCTAGATCACATGGTAGTTCAATTTTTAGTTTTTTGAGAAAATTCCAGGCAGTTTTCCATCAGAACAGTACTACCTACATTCCCATCAACATGTGCAAGTACAGCATTCTCTACATCCTTGAAGGCATTTATTATTTTTTTGTCTTTTTAATAATAGTCATTCTAACTGGACTGAGATGATAGCTCATTGCGATTTTAATTTGCATTTCCTTGATTATTAGTGATGTTGAATGGTTTTCTTTTTTCTTTCTTTTTTTTTTTTTTTTTGTAGTTTTTGGCTGGTGCTGGGTTTGAACCCACCATCTCTGGCATATGGGGCCAGCGCCCTATTCCGTTGAGCCACAGGTGCCACCTGAGCATTTTTGTAACACTTGTTGGTCATTTGTATGTCATATTTTGAGAAATACCTGTTCAAGTCTTTTGTCCATTTACAAACAGATTATTTTTTATTTTATTTTTTTTGGCCAGGGTTGTGTTTGAACCTGTCACGTCCAGTATATGGGGCTGGTGCCCTACTCCTTTGAGCCACAGGTGCCGCCAAATTATTTGTTTATTTGCCATTGAGTTGTTTGAGTTTCTGATACAGTCCCTTAATTACTACTTTGTCAGCTAGATAGTTTGAAAATATTTTCTCCCATTCTGTAGGTTCTATCATCACTTCATTTTCTTTGCTGTGCAAAGTTTTTAGGTTGATATAATCCTATTTATCTGTTTTCATGGCTGGTGTTTTATGAGGCTTAACTAAAAAAGTCTTTGCTCAGACCAATGTCTTATAGCCAGTGTTTTTTTTTTTTTTTTCCCCAGTAGTTTTCATAGTTTCAGAATTTACATTTATGTGAGAGTTTGGGGTTAATTTCATATTTAGTGAAAGAGAAAAATCTAGTTTCATTTTTCTGCATATGGCTATCCAATTCTCCAGCACCATTATTTAAAAATGTCCTTTCTTCAATATATGTTCTGGAGGCCTTTATTGAAAATAAGTTGACTTTGAGTGTGTGGATTTATTTCTGTATTCTTTGTTCTACTGCATTGGTCTGTATGTCTATTTTTGTTCCACTAGCATGCTATTTTGGTTACTATAGCTTTGTAGTACATTTGGTTTCTGTTCTTTTGGCTGTATACACAGCAGTGGATGGCTGGATCATAAGACAGTTTAATTTTCGGTTACTTTAGAAACCTCTGTGCAGTTTTCCAGGTAGGTAGGTAGTGTATTGCCTTTACCTTTGCTCTTTTTGCTCAGGATTGCTCCAGCTATTCAGAGTCTTTTGTGGTTCCATGCAAAATTTAGTATTGTTTTATCTAATTCTGTGAAGAACGTCATTGGTATTCTGATAGAGATTGCACTAGATGTGTAGATTGCTTTGGGTAATATAGACATTTTAACAATATTAATACTTCCAACCCATGAGGATGGGGTATATTTCCATTTTTCCTGTGTGTGTGGCCTGTTCATTTTCTTTCATCATGGTTTCATGGTTTTCTCGTATAGATTTTTTTATTTATTGGTTAAGTTTATCCCTAGATATTTAAATGTTGTGTGTAGCCTCTGCCAATGGGGCTGCTTTCTTGAATTCTTTTTCAGATCAATCACTGTTGTTGTATGAAAATACTACTGATTTTTGTATGTTGATTTTTTTATCATGCAATTTTGCTAAGTTTCTTCATCAGTTCTAAGAGCTTTGTGGTTGCGTCTTTAGGATTCTTTAAATATCAGATCATATAGTCTGCAGACAAAGCTAATTTAACCCCTTCCTTTCCAATGTGGATGCTCTTTCTTTCTCTTGCCTACTTGTTCTGGCTAGAACTTCCATTACTAAGTTGAATAAAAGTGGTAAAAGTGGGTATTTTCTTTTTTCTTTCTTTCTTTTCTTTTTTTTTTTTTTGAGAAAAGAGTCTCGCTATGTAGCCCTCAGTAAAGTGCTGTAGCATCACAGCTCACAGCAACCTCAAACTCTTAGGCTTAAGCAATTCTCTTGCCTCAGCCTCCCAAGTAGCTAGAGCTACAGGCACCCGCCACGATGCCCAGCTATTTTTTTGTAGCAGTTGTTATTGTGTTTAGCTGGCCCAGGCTGGGTTCGAACCTGTCAGGTTGGGTGTATGTGGCCTGCACCCTACCGACTGAACTACAGACACTGCCAAGGTATCCTTTTCTTTAGATGCTAACTCTTAGTAAAAACGTTTTCAGTTTGTCCCTGTTCAGTATCATATTAGCTGTGAGATTGTCACATACAGCTTTTATTGTGTTGAGGTATATTTCTTCTATACCAAATTCATTAAGGATTTTGCTCATGAAGGATTTGAAATTTCTCAAATGCTTTTTCAACATATATTGGAATTTTCTTATGGTTATTGTCCTTGATTCTATTGATGTAATATGTTATTTTTATTGATTTTCATGTATTGAACCATTTTTGTATTCCTGTGAAGAATCCTACTCGATCATGTTGAATGATATATATTTTTTAACATATTGTTGAGTTCTGTTTGCTAGTGTCTTAAGGAGAATATTTTGCATCTATTTTTATCAGAGATGTTGGCCTGTAGCTTTTGTTGTTGTTGGTGGTGGTGTATATTTGGTTTTGATATCAGGGATAATTTTTCATATTGCTTTTTATCTCTGGAAGTTTTTAAAACAATTCTAGCAATGTTCTCATACTCTAAAGCATATTTGTATTCAGTAACTCAGGCCCATGGAGATAAATATTAACATGAATCCTCATTGATTATTAATAAGTAAACAAGATATCTTGGACTTGGAGGTGATTCACATATAAATGGATCTTAAATACATAGACACATTTAAAAAAAACTTTAAAATTTAGCATATTCTATGCAATTCAGAAGGTGATATTAGTGCTGAAAAATATTTGTTGGCAACACTACAGACTGTCCCCCAAATTCCCATACATACATAGATAAGGAAAATGGAAAACTAGCTAAATGTACCTTTATTTATAAAATATTTCTCTACATGTCAATATATAAATGTAGTATTAAATATTAAAAATATAAAATATGAGTTTAATTTTTTGTATGTATGGTGACTTTGGGGACATACTGTATTTTTAAATGTCATTTTATATGTGAGCTTGAAATGAAATATCTCTTAGTAGCAGGATATTTAACCATGTGGAGAATGACTGTGACTGATTTTCCCCAGAACTTTGTCTGGAGGTTTAATATAAACACTACCTGTGACCATCAGTCCTGAGAACTATACCCTGTCCTGACAACTTTTCTGACCAAAGGACATTATAGAAATCCAAGAAATACGTCCTTCTCTTCCTGGAGCTGCAACCAGCATTTCAAATTATAGTACTGTAACTGAAAGACTCTGGGCTGTTGTTTTATGTGTTGTAACTGACAATGCCAGTGACCCCGCGTTCCAATTTAGATTCAGTGGGGTTTTCTATATTCTCTTCAAGAGAAGAGTGTTTCATCTCCATATCTGCTCTGAACTTAGGATTTAGTTTGATATCTGGTCTCCTGGAATATAAACGCATTAGAGCAATGACCTGAGAAAGTCAGTGTTAAAAGACCAAGAAATAGATTTAAGGATAAATGTGAAGAAATCTATTATATACAGACCACCGCTCATTATTTTTTTATCCTATTGTTTCGGTTTTAAGTGGTCTTTGTTGACAACATTTTATAAAATAAAATGTGTCACTGGATGACTCGAGGAGAATGGGACAAGGAAAATTCGAAATAACCCGAGGAGTCACACCATTCTCACTGTGTTCAGTATAATACGCATTGTGGAAAAACCAGATCTGGAGAAATGAAACTGAATCGTGTTGAGATCTAGAATTTGTAAGATCATTGCCCTATCAGTAGGCAATCAGTAGGGCAAATAAACAGAATTTGAGAAATCTATAAAAGAATAAGAACATTGCTTCTAGTAAGTAGCAAGGTATCCATATCGCATTGCATAGTTTATTGTTTTAAAAGTAAATTTAATCTTTGTTGTGCCTACTCAGAAATCAAATTACTATATTTTTACCCAATAAATTCTACTGTTTCCCTAAAGGAGGACAACATGAGTTAATACCTCACAAAATAAACATACTTTGCCTTTAATCTCTTCTCTTTGAGAATTATATTAAAGCCCCAAATCTGCTTCTGGATGTGACACACCTCCGAACATATACTGACCTTCTGTGTGGGGTACATGCATGCACTTGGTAGCTAAGTCCATCAAGGAAGAGGTGACCGTCTGGAATACATCTGTGCTTTACTAGGGTTATCATATTTAATTCTTGTAAGAGTCTTATGATCTAGATTATTGGACTTGTTTATATAAAAGGAAGAAGAAATTCAGATATTAAATGAGTTGTCCACAGTGAAGGAACCAAAAAAAAAAAAATGCTGTAGGATTTGAATACTAATATTCTTTTTTACTTTTAGAATTATTTCACCAGTCAGAGTTTTATCTATTCATATTTGTGAAATTCCCCGAAGAAGACAGACTTTGTTCTATTTCTCCTTGCTGTAAAAGAGGTGATAAAGAAAATCTCCCAGGAACCTTTCTTTTTAACATTGGGTTTATAATGGTTTGTAATTCTCATGTATTTAGAGTTGAAGAAACCTAGACCTTGGCTTCTTTACAAAGGATGGCAATATTAATTGACATTTTTGTATCATTTTATTATTGAAACAAGCTTTGAAATTTTATTGAGCTCTCACATTCAGTGAGGTCGATTCCCAGAGTGGTTGAGTGAGCTCTGTGAGGTTACACAGCACACTAGGGGAAGAAATTGAAATGTGATTCTTACCCAATCACTCAATATCCTTGTTTACTTAATAGGAACTTCCTGACGTGAAAAATGATGGATTGATGTGTTACCTACATCTTTTTGGTATAATATTTTCAAATATGTAATAGAAACAGCTTTTGATTAATAATTTAAAATATCAGTTATATTGGCAGTAGCAGGGTATAAATATGTATATCTCAAAATAATTGAGTGATATTCTGTTCCTTTGAACATATATATGGATGACAATAGAACAATTTGCACTTAAAAGATTGCATTGTTTCAAGGTACGTGTCCTTCTCACATTAATTTCAGATTAATGTGAGAGTATAAACAATTCTGTTACAATGTTTGCATTTGTCAGGTGGAATCCGTTTTAGTTCCTACCCCAGGAAGTTTGCCATACACCCTTACCTTCTACCCATTACAGAGAACACACCAATTCCCCTTCCCTCCTCCCTACCCATCTTAAATTGAATTGAGTTTTTCTCGTGTCAACACGCATTAGATTGTCTACTGTCTTCATATTAGTATGAAGTACATTGGTTACTTTTCCATCATTGTGATACTTTACTAAGAAGAATGTATTTGAACTTCGTATTTAAAAAAAAAAAACTTTTATATTAAGACCCCCCTATGGCAATTTACTTACTTTTTAAAGAATTTGCTACAGTGAAAAAAACTTATTCCAAAAATTGGATATTTTATCAGTTAAATAAATTAGGTAACTGAATGTGTTTATCATTACGTTCTTACTACAGGTGGGTTCAAAATAAATTTTAGGGGTGGTGCCTGAGGCTCAGAGGGGTAGTGCGCTAGCCCCATATGCCGGAGGTGGCAGGTTCAAACCCAACCCCAGCCAAAAACTGCACAATAAATAAATAAATAAATTTTAGGTTCTGTCTCAGTAACCACAGTAGGCTAGGTGTTAATGTTATTTCTTCTGTATTTTTATTATTTATTTCTATATCAATATTGTACCATCTCAAATCATTTTTCTTTCTTTTTCTTTTTTTTGGGGGGGAGGCAGAGTCCCACCCTATGCCCCTGAGCAGGGTGCAATTGTGTCATAGCTCACTGCAACCTCAGACTGGGGTTAAGGTCATAGCTCACTGCAACCTCAGACTGACCTTCTGCGTGGGGTACATGCATGCACTTGGTAGCTAAGTCCATCCAGGAAGAGATGACCGTCTGGAATACATCTGTGCTTTACTAGGGTTATCATATTTAATTCTTGTAAGAGTCTTATGATATAAGAATTATTGGACTTGTTTATATAAAAGGAAGAAGAAATTCAGAGATATTAAATGAGTTGTCCACAGTGAAGAAACCAAAAAAATATATATATATATTCTGTAGGATTTGAATACTAATATTCTTTTTTCTGATCCTGCTGCCTCAGCCTCCAGAAGCCGCTGGGATCATAGACACTCACCACAGCACCCATCTGGGTTTTTCCATTTTTTTTTTTTTTCGTAAGTCAGGGTCTCCCTCTGGCTCAGGCAAGTCTCGAACTCCTGAGATCAAGTAATTCTCCCTCCTCAGCCTCCCACAATGCTGGGATTACAGGCATGAGTCACCATGTCTGACTCAAATAATTTTTCTAATTTGGCACATTATTCATTACAAATGAATTAAATAACAAATAAATATTTCCCAAAAGCTTTGGCTCCATTTTTAGGTAATATATTGTCCCAAAAGAATGCACACTTACTCTCTCTCATGTAGATGCAGTTTTGAATATTTTTGGTGTTGATGTTGAAGATATGGAAATGATGTTGGTGGAAGGTGGAAGCTGGTAAAATTAGTTTAATAGGGGAACTAGCAGAGTGTAAATCTGGAATAAACTGGGAAGCTGGAAAGTACTTGCATTAAAGCCTTCAAATTTATTTCTAAAACACTTTGAGGTCACCTCTTACCATCACAAATAACAAAATAAAACCTTTGTAGCCTGTATTCTGAGCCTTCTGATAGTGGGGTATTTGATTACTACTTAGACTCCATTTTTGTTTTGGCTCAGCAATCTTATGCTTCACTTTGGACATTGTTATATTTTTCTAGAACTCTTCCTGTGTAATAAGCAAAGTTTCATAGATGATGTAAAGGGAAACACCATTGTAAGGAAAGAACCTTTGGTCCACCAATGATCCTAGTGCCAATGTGAGGGTAGGGGCTATGGGATGGAAAAGCAGACAATAGAATGAGGCAGACATGAGTCAGAAATCTACTGGTGTACCGAGCGGCCTGTCGGCATTCTAGCATGAATCGTGATTGTGCTCTTAAGCAAATACTTATGTTTATAGCCTGGTAGAAAAGTGCCTACTAACCAGGCTTTGCCGATACGTTAATAAAGAGATGACAGCCATCGTCCTGTTGAATTCCTCGCCTCTCTGGGCTGAATACACTGTCACCTACCGATATCTAATAATCATGATTTCACTTTCTGCCAGATGCTTCCTATAAATCATGAAATTCAAAGTCAAATATTTGAAAGCTAAAGTATTATTGACATCATTTGTTGCAGTTTGTAGCTTCTGAGAAAGAGATTTTGTAAGAGCTACAAGTAGTTACTAGAATAATTTCATTGAAAGGTATGTTTTTTACTTATTTAGATTAATTGTGTATCAGCCATTGAGTACTTTTGGGGGAGAAGCCATCCCAGTTCACACAGAAGACCCACCCATTCACTTCACAGTTGTCTTCTGAGCACAGCTCTGTACTAGGCACTTTTCTAGGCACTGAGGACAACGTACTCAGTACTGTTGAGTACAACAAAGTGCCCATCTTTGTACAGCTTACATTCTGAGAGTGACAGATACTACGTAAGGAAATAAGTACATGGACAAGATAATTTAACATTTTTAAGCCACTTCATTAAGGTATGATTGACACATAAAATACTGTACATATTTGAAGTGTACATTTAAGTGAGTTTGGAGATAAATATATACCCTTGAAACCAACCACCACCACCATCCATGCCATAGACATACCCATCACTTCACAAAGTTTCCTTCTAAGTCTCCCTTCATTATTATTAGTACCATTATTATTATTATTTATTTGTGTATATGTGTGTTCAGAACATTTAATGTAAGACCTAACCCCTTTCTAAATTTTAACTGCAGGGTACCATAGTGTTAGTTACGGGTACCATGTTGTATAGCCAACTGCATAACTGTAACTTTGTACCCAGT
The DNA here is from genome assembly GCF_000181295.1 of Otolemur garnettii. Classification (NCBI taxonomy): domain Eukaryota; kingdom Metazoa; phylum Chordata; class Mammalia; order Primates; family Galagidae; genus Otolemur; species Otolemur garnettii. The sequence goes on from NW_003852403.1 coordinate 18,685,642, forward strand.
GACCATCACCTCCTGGTTTCCCTCTCCCTCCAGCCACTGGCAGCAACCATTCTAGTCTCTGTTTCTGTAGTTTTGAGTATTTTAGAGTCCACATTCTTCTGGCTTATTTCACTTAGCATCTAGTCAAGTCCATTCATGTTGTTACAATGTCAGGATTTCCTTGTTTTAAGGTGGAGTAATATTCAATTTTTTGTATATTGTATTTTGTATATTGTATAATATTCAATTTTTTGTATATACCACATTTTCTTTATTTATTCATCTACGAATGGATATTTAGATTGTTTCTATATCTCGGCTATTGTGAATAATGCTGAAATGACCATGGGGATGCAGGTCTCTATCTTAGAGATCCTGATTTCTAAACCTTTGTATTCATATCCAGAAGTGGAATTGCTGAATCACATGGTAATTCTATTTTTAATTTTGGGAAGAGCCTTCGTAATATTTTCCATAAATGGCTATATCAACTTACATTCCCACCAACAATATGCCGGTGTTCCTTGTTCTTCACATCCTTGCCAATACTTATTATTTTTGGTGAATCTAGATCTTCATTACTTCCGGCCTCCGTTATTGCAATAGCTTATCTCCATGACAGTCTTGTCTGATTTGTCTGTCTAACATATTTACCTTGTGCAGACTTTTTGGTATTTCCCTCTTCTTTTCTCCAAACCCTGAAAGTGTTTCTCAATCTTCCTAATGCTGCAACCCTTTAATACAGTTCCTCATGTTGTGATGACCTCAACCATTAAATTATGTTATGAAGCAACATTATGTTCATGAAATAGCAATGAAAATAATTTTATGGTTGGGGGTCATCACAACATGAGGAACTGTACTAATGGGTTGTGGCATTAGGAAGGTTGAGAACCACTGATTAAAGTCATCCAATGGTTTCTCTTGTCTCCTGTATCAATTCCAATCCTTTTTTAGTGTTTTTAACCCAAGCACTAATTACCAGCTTTTCCCACCCACACCAACATATATCCATCTCTTCATCTTTTGCATTTATTGGTTCTCTACCTATGTCTATGCTTTTGCTCATAACACTGTAGAGACCTCACCTACATTTACTTAATTCTGTTCTTTTTGATCCCCCATATGCATTCTATTTCTCTTTCATGTTCCAATCCAATCATCTATTTTACCAATATCTACTTAATGACAAAGTCTCTCATTATATTTTTTGTTGCTAAGATGGAAAAGTGGATGCTAGATGTTCGTGAAATTTACAATAATTGCAGCAGGGTAACACAAGTTTCGGTAAGCAGATGAATTTTAGCCTGCAGGAGATTCTGTACTTATGTCCTTTTCAAGTAGTTTTTTTTTTTTTTTTTTTTAAGAAAGGAAACAATCTAACATTTACTGGACATCTACTGTTTCCTAAATACTGTGATAAGCATTCTTTTTCACTATGTCATTTGTATTCCCACAGAAACTCTGGGAAAAGGCATTATTGTACAGGTCCTTTGAAAACCCAGACATGTAGTCTATTAAATTTGTGGTTAACATAAATTAAGGAGGAAGAGAATGTTATGGAAGGTAGAGTCATGAGTCACCATATCTGGCTAAGCCAGAAGAATGAGTCAAAAATCAACAAGCAACTCTTAAAAGTAATAACTATAAAGTCTACATTCAAATTAAATATATCTTTCATATTTATAAGTTTTCACAAATATAGCTGACTGCAGTTCATGGGAGAGGTCTAATAAAACTCCCTAAAGTCCAGTATGAACTGAAAGGGTAATATAAGTGCTAATAAAACTTCTGTGCCCTTATTTTGCAATTATAGAAATATATTGTCCAGATTGAGGAAAATAATTTTTCTGTGAATTCTCACCAGCCATGACTGTGTGGAGTGTCGTGTTATTTATAAATATTTAGGAAGATTTGGATAAAGAATAGGATGTGAAATGATGAACACCAAGATGATATCATCGTTATCATGGACAGGATAAAGAAGGAATACTGTGGGAGAATATTACTGCTACATTGAAGTTTTGTCATATGGAAGAACTGGAGCCCCTAAGAGCTGAAGATGGGCAGATAGCTGGAAATTAAACAGGAGTCAGGTTTTGGTCAATGTAAAGAGAAGTTAGAGAAACTTTCCTGGAGTCAGAGCAGCCCAAAAGTGGAATGAACTGTTCCAAAAACCAGGAGCTGTCTCATCCCTGACTGTGACCAAGTGCAGCATTTTCCATGTTTAAAGATTTTCAGATTCTATTCTCTTTCTCATTTTGGCCTTTAGTCTGCCTATGACATGTGTTTACAAAATAGACTATATTGAATAATTAAAGTGCTTAATTGTGATTGTTCTTCCTTGCATGTGCATTAATAGTATTCCCCAACAACCATCCTCTTACTGAAAGGCCCAAAGGGGAGAAATACGTTTTATATCCCACTTAGTACGGTCTGGAACACATAGGGGGAGTTCAATGAACACTTGTTGACTGATCAGTAATTTTCCAACCTGCTGAGGCTGCTCTCTTTTGCAAGGGCAATTACAAACACTTCTAGGAGCCAACTCAAGTTCTTAAAATGATACAGTTGATGTTCTGTTCTCTCCGCTTCAACGGCAATCACACTGCAGAAACCTCTGTCAGCAAAATAGGACAAAACTGTTGTTTTGATTTTCTTAATAAGAGGAGACAGGAAAATCATTCTCCTCTAAAACCACTCCCACTCAATCAACCGCATTAAATTGTAGTCTGCATGGAGAACGAAGTTTCTGTGTTTCACAGCAACTTAAGTGCTTCAGATAGATTAGAAATGTCATCTTTTTTTTTTATATCTACTCACATATAAGCCAGCTCTCTCACCTTTCTGTATTAATCAAATGTGTTATCAATAATGGTAGATTTTATGACCATTATAATTAAAATTCCTCTAAACTCGTTTCTCTCCCTTTTTAGAAATACTGCAAACTAATTTTTCTCCCTTTGAATATGGCAGACTATACCTAATTTTAACATATTCCTCCTCACATGTTACACAGCTATGTTAAAAAAAAAATGCTGTAGCGATTTTAATAAATGAAACTGGTCTCACTGAATAAAACATAAGACACACTTTCTCTTTTATTTTTCTCATTCCTGTATATTTCATTATTCACTATTTTCAGACATTTTAATAGAATCATGATCAGATTTGTATCTAGATGGATGTATATTGCTTTAGATACATACACTGATATATGGTAGAATAACCTAGATTTTATTGTTGTCTCAAAATGATATATGTGAAATGTCTTTTACACATATATAAGGTGACCTGCAGGGATGCTCTTATATTTCATGTATGTCAAAGCTGTAAAGAGCAGGGGCTCCAAGTCTGGAAGAGGGTGCTCTATTCTGCATTAATTAATGACATGGCTTTAAGTAACTCACTTATACCTTAAACTATCTGGTTCTTCACTCTCTCCTCTTTAAGTGGGTATATTTGAACTAGGTATCTAATATCCTTCTAGATCTAATATTCTATAATAGTAGGAAATTTTTTTACCATGGTAAACATTTGTACCAGTATAACTTTTCTTTTTTAAGATAGCATTTTGTCATATTACTGAGGCAAGGTGCAATCATGGCTTACTGCAGACTCAAAATCCTGGGCTCAGGTGATCCTCTTGTCTGGGCCTCCTGACTAGCTGAGACTACTGGTGTACTGTGTCACGCCTGGATATTGTGTGTGCTTCTGTTGTTTATTTTTTATTTCCGAATATTATGGGATACATGCTTTGGTTACGTGAATTGCTTTTATATGGTTTACGTCAAGTTGTAAGTTTGCCCATTACCCTTAGTGTGCATTGTACCATTAGGTGTGATTTTAATCTCCCCTCTGCTTGCTTGAGCTTTACTAAGAAATGTTTATCTTTATAGAGAGGTGGTCTCACTTTGTTGCTCAGGTTGGTCTCAAATCCCTGGCCTTGAACGATCCTTTGCTTCTGCCTTCCAAAATACTTCTATTACAGGCGTGAGCCACTGTTTCTGGATCCATATAGCATTTTAAACCCTTAGAAATATTGTACATTATAATTTGATTGAAATATATCCTTAAATTTGCAGTTTACAAACTTCAAATTAAACACTTTCCTTCTTACTAATACTAAAGATCTTTTTCTTCAAAAAATATTACTCCTTTCAATGTTTCTTTGTATATCTTAAGAAGACAGTTATTCATTTTGTTCTACTTTATTTAAAAAAAGGACATAGCAAGGGCACCATTTATTGTGGGATCACAAAGGAAATTTGTCGCGACCCGTCGGGCTCCTATGGCCCTGGTTTCGAGTTATCGCAGGAAGGAACCAGGTGAGAAGCGGATTAGAAGTACAAGCTTATGGAAGGCGGGCTAGCCCTTACTTTCCGGGTAGCCCCGAGCAACCTCCACACCAGCCTTTTACTGAGCCAGAACAACACAGGTGAGGGGAGAAATTAACAATGACTCCGTGCTGAGGGCACGAGCTCTTCTTCCACAAGGAACTCCTGTGGAGGAATGGCCCGAGGTCCACGCCTCAGCTGCAGATCATCTTGCTCGGATGTTGGCGTCTCCTACAGAAATTCGTGTATCACAACACATACACGGAGCCCATTAGTTTTATTTCCACTGGAATGTGTGGGACGGTTCTTTAATCTGATTAACACTATTTTTCCCTTAAATGTTCTTATCTGAGGGCAGCAGCAATGGAAACAAATGATGAGTCAAAGCATCTTAAACCATCTGTTGGAGAACAGATTAAACAGCTGCCATTATTTCTTTTAATATTAACCCATCTCAACTTGCATCTCATTTCTTAATTAAAAGTACATATCCCACTCCTGAAAATAGTAAAAAGGAATGGCTGCTTTTATCCCGGACAGGTTAAACCCAGTCACACGTGTGTGCTAGTTTCCTCACTCCAGGGAGAGGAAATCCCTGTTATTGTCGACGCACTGTGGTACGTAGGGCAAAACCAAGTGTGTTTATAGTGAAAAAGAAGATGTTAGGGTACGGTAGATACTATTGTTTTTTCCCACACCCATGCCACCTTCTTGCCTGGGTTCCAAGAGGTTGGGGGCAGGACCGATTAACCCAAACCAACAACTTGTTAGGCATGAATGTATTGTACATAGTGCCACAATCAGAGTGAAATAGAAGAATGGCCTTCCATAGCTGGGACTTCCCTCCTCTTCCCTTGCTTCTGCAGCACCCCCTTCCTCCTCTCCTCCCCCTCTTCTCTGTATCTCTCTCTCTCTCTCTCTCTCAGTGTGATATGACCAAGGACACTTGCAAATCCAAGAGCTACTGTCAGCTTTCTTGCAACTACAACGGAAGTCAACTTCAGGACAAAAAAGAAACTCAGCACAGTATAAATCAGGGGAAAATAAAAATAAACACACCTTAACAAACACAACTCGAATTTTTTTCAGTCATGTCAGTTAACAAATTTATTTAGTTATTAATCTGTTTGACTTGTATTTTCTGCTATTTGAAATCAAGAGCATTTTAACTAACATTACTGGCTTCAGACAAAGATCTGTTCAACTGTACTACCTACCTCCCACTCTGGGCTGGCAATAGCCTTTTAACTAGGCAAAATTTTAATACATTTTGCCTTGTCTACTCTAAAAAGTCCAAGTCCATTCTGTGCCCAGAATTTCAGGCCTATAATATTTGATGCCCAAGAAATCTTTCTTCTTTTATTTCCATCTAAATGTGCTGGTGCTCTTCTGCTTCATGCCTGTCTTTGATTTTTGGTTTATGAGTAGAGTCAGTCAGGTAAATGAAATAAGCTAACCAGTTACTCTTTAAACTCATACCCCAAATCAGTCTGCCACTAAATACTGCAGCACAGAGGTATGCTAAATTGTAGGTGCTTTAAGAATTGTATTAACAGAAATAATCTGACCTGTGGGTTTAGCCACTTGGTTTAAAAGAAGAATTTATCTTTGTTTTAATCATTCATATGCTAAAGATTTGCTGGAACAATCCAATAAGGCATAGGGATAATACCACAAAGTCAAGGTCCCTGCACTTACCGTGCCTATAGCTTACTAGAGAAGACTGACTATAAACTTGGATATAACATGGAATGGAAACGACCATGGGCAGAAGACCAGAGGCGAAGAATGATAGAGATAGGGATACAGGGGAGGTTTATTGGAAGAGTTCACTAGATTATTAACTTGACACTTACAAAGAACACATCAGATTCAACTTTGTAACTCTTTAATTAGGACTCTTCACATGGCGCTCAACAAATGTATTTTGAACCAAAGAATGAAAACTGAAAGAAAAGATGAATTCACATATGGGAAACATTTGCTAGTTTTTTATGTGTTAAGAAAGAATTTCATAGAAAAGCTATCATTTTAGTTTTTTTCCCTTTATTTTAGATGTTCCTTAACACCATACCTGAATAAAGTTTGAAATCTATTAATATTTGCTGAATGAGGACTACTGGAGCCCACTGGATATCCTTATTGATCATCAAGAAAATTGTGGGGTAAAAATTGAAACGATTCATCAAAATCACCCAGCTAGAACAGTTCAGTTTTCAAGAAGATGGAGTAGATGCACTTTAGGTTTTTCTTTCTGCTGTATGCAACTGAACACCTGAGACGTTATGGGTAAAGCAAACCTCAGAACTCTCTGAAAAGAAGAGAGGTCAGACAGGCTAGGGACCTTGAGTCACAAGAAATGACATGGTGATAAGAACCCTGGTTTTTCTTTTAACCTCGTATAATTCTTACTTAAAACTAAAAAAGCCAGTGTTCCAGAAATACCAATGTTCACGGATAAGGTCTTTGTTAGAACATTTTTAAAAAATCTCTTTGTGTAAAAGGACCAGGAATGAGATAGGCTAACAAGAAAGATAACCACTCTACTCCAGTAAAATCTCTACTCCCTAAAGAAAACAGACACACACACATACATAGAACAAATGATGCCTCTATCCTACCCATGCCACCAAAGGCTAAATGGAATATCTAGATGTTTCTAACACTAGGCTATAACAAGCACTAAGCACCCCAAACCCCAGCAGGTGGTGCCAGATTGAGTACAGAGCCAGGATTTTCTTCCCCATCTCTCAGTAATGATGTTCCCCCTTCCACTGCCACAACAGCAATGGAGTCCCTGTGGAAAACCAGCACTTTATACTTTATCCCCACCTACCAGTAAGAAGGCTCCCCTCCTCCTAAACAGGGAAGTGTTTTTGAGTAGTAGAGATTCAGGAATTTAATTAGCATTTAACTGTGAATAGAAACCTACAAACACACAGAGTATCAGTAGAGTCATGTAGAGGGCAGTAACAAGGCACCTCTACTCCTTCCAGCTATCAGTGGAGGCACCTGGAGAAACAGAGTTTCCATCAACATACAGAAGAAATGAAGATGACCGCTTCATGTGGGACTCACAGTCAAGTGGGGAACGTGGCTGTTACCCTCACCTGGTAGTAATGAGGCCACTCTCTTCTTTCTCTTAGCTGTTTCATAGAAATTCAGCTAAAACAGTAGTTTAAAATGTGATCAGGGTCTCTTAGCATCATAACCAAAATGTCTAGGTTTCATTCAAAAATTCCTTGTCATATCCAGGAAGATCTCAAACTGAATGAAAAAGACATTCAATAGATGAGACAGATGTTAAAATTATCTGACAAAGACTTGTCATTATAAAAACAGCAGTCATTCAATAAGCAAAAAATTGTTGTATATTTTTAAATAACTAAAAGGATTTGTAATGTTCCAACCTAAAGAAATGATAAATGTTTGAGGTGGTGGATATTCTGTTTACCAAAATTTCACCCTTACACATTATAGTCTTTGTCAAAATATAAGATGTACTCCGTTAGTATTTAAAGCTATTGTAAATTCATAAAAACTAAAAGAAAAACAAAAGGCAAGAATATTGTCAAAGAAGAATAAAAAATGGAATGTCTTGGCAAAGAAATCAAAATATAAAGAAAGCCAAATAGAAATATTAGAATTGAAAAACGTAACAATTTAAGTAACAATTTAGCCCTCAGTGGATGAGCTCAACAGCTGAATGGGAGGGTCAGAAAAGAATCTATGAACTGAAAAATAAAAATAATTAGAAATAACACAATCCAAACAGCAAGGAGAAAATAGACTTAAAAACAAAAACAAATCAAGACACAGCCTCAGGCATATGTGGCACTTTAACAAAAGATCTAATATTCATGCCCTGGAGAGGGGAAGAAAAAAAGAGCAGGGCTTAGAAAGTACTTTAAGAACTACTAGCTGAAAATTTCCCAAATTTGGCCAACCCCACCCCCCAAACATTCAAATACAGAATAGGTAAATCTCAAACATAAGCCCAGAGAAATCTACCCCAGAACACAAAGGCAAAGAAAAAATCCTTAAGGCAGTTAGTGAAATATCGTATCACTTACAGAGGAAAAATAATTTGATTGACTTTGGATTTCTCACTAGCAACCATGGAGGCCAGCAGAAAATGACAGGCCATTTTTCAATTGCTAAAAGAAAAGAACTCAACTCGGAATCTTATATCCAGTAAAAATATCCTTTAGGAATGAAGGGGAAACCAGGGCATTCTCAGATGAAGGAAAACTCAAAGAATTTGTCTTCAGCAGGCCTGCATTAAAAGAATTACTATCTTGTTTGGATTATCAATAATGAAAAACTTGTGATATTTACTCTTGGCTTAAAAGATCATGGAACACCTCACTATGGATAAAAACAAAATGAAACAAAACATAATGATGAAAGAATAAACCCAAGTGTATAACACTTTGCAGAAGTCAAGGTCATACTTCATATTACAGTAGTAAGGGCTGAAATCTCCATCTTTGTCTTCCTCATATTGGATAGATTATGGTATCAAAAATTACACATGTTAAATTCATTTGTAATCCATTCATAATCTGGTATCATGTATGTATTGGACAATAAATACCACTGATCCTTCTGTAATGTTTGATGGTGGAATTTATTTGGGAATTTAACTGAAAACCTGTTAAATAAGGTTTGTGACAGTAATTGCTTTATGGTGAACAAAGTGAAATAATTCCCCACAAGTTTTTTGTTTGTTCTTGCTTTTCTCTTCTGTGGTCCTTCCCTCTCCTTTTCTCTTTCTGCCTTGAGTGTGTTTCTTCCAGCCTCTAATAATATATAAATATGTGACAGAAAGGGGATACTGAGAAATCCAATTTCCTGATTTCTAAGACCTTCATTTTTATCTTACACTCCTCTGATCAGACTTTAAGCCTGATGCTGGCAACTTTAGCCTCACACCACATAGATCTGGGTCCTCGAAAAGAAGTTCGTAGCTGATTCACATCAGAATCAACCGGATGTTCATAAAATTCAGGGTTCTAGGCCCCACCCCAGACTTACAGAATCAGAATGGCACTAAAACCCTATTGTCAACAAGCTCTTAGGTGATTCTTATCCATTCTAGAGATGGACACCCACATCATTAGATTGTACAAAATACCTTTATCAATTTCATCTCATCCTCTGTGGGCAAAGTAGAGGTGACTTCTTTCTTCAGCAGACTTTGTCCTGGGTGTGCTCCCATGCCTTACCGTCATTTTTAATGAAGTTTTTGGCTGTTATTCCCACTGCAGCCTAGTACTTCTTACTAGATGAGATGTCCAGCTGAAGCTTACTGTATGTAGCAGCCAAACACACAGTTATTTTCACAAGGGTCTTTTCAGGCTGTGTATTAAGCCTTGTTCAAGGCACCAGAGCATTTTATTCTGTAACTGTGATGACAGGTATTAAAGCACAGCTCTATTGATTTGAGGGGCACCCATTTTTCATGCTCTTTTGTTGTCCTTGTCCACAGGGACCAGCGGCAAGAGGCTTAGAAATCTAGCAATGTATTGGTTATATGATGTTAACAAGTAGTGTTCCCTGGGAGCCTATTTCCTCATTGAAAATAGAGGCCGAACTCAGAGAGTTATTATAAAGTTTTGTGATGAGGAGACAGAATGGAATAGCTGAGAAGAGCACGGGCTTTGGAATTTGGACAGCGGTGGTGAGAAAGCCATTTCTTCCTCGTACCAGCTGTATAATGTGGGGCAAATTATTTTACCTCTCCAAACTTCATCTTCAAAATGAGAATAGTAATCGTCCCTTAACTAGCATTGTGAAGAGGAATGACATGATCCAGACACATGCTGAGTGCTCAGGGAATGGCAACTTTTATTATTTTTAATTTAGGGAAATAATTTGGCACGATGCCAGAGACACGAGGCATCTTTTGCTATAATAATTTAAATCTTCTCAGCAGAATTATCATATTTTTAACTCTAAAGTGGATTTCAGAGCTGCACAGACCTGGGGCAAATGCCTGCCCTAGTATCTCTGTGCCTTGGACACAAGTTGTTTAGATTTTCTGAGCCTCCTTTGTTTCATGAAGGGCATGGCAGCAGTATTTACCATGCCGGACGGTGTGAGAATCCAAAATAGTGTAGTTCACATTTTCTCCTCCCTTCCTCTCCAACTTGACCCTCCCCAGGAAAAGAAATACGGGCCAGGACCATGCACGCGTTTACAATTGTATTCTGATTAATAACACTAACATTCAAGTTGTAATTTAATCATGATTGCATTTTTCAAATGATTGATTTAACTAGAGGACTTCGGTCCTTTTGACTAATCAAGATGTGTTATTTGTTCTGCAACCAATTTACCACTTTTTTCTAAGTCCTCCAATAGACTTAACTCACATCATCAAATGCCTTGGGACATCCGCTTCATGCAATATGGTCCACATTAAAAGAATGATGCAGAAGATTTCAGACTCGAGTTGAATCTAGAATATGGACTAGATTCTTGTTTGAGCACAGACCTGACGTGGGCATCTTTGAATTCATAAGTCATTAGAGGAAACATTCATAGTGAAAAACTTTGCAGTTGTAGGAAACTCAAGGTAATCATGGCAAACTATGTTTCCTAAGTGTTTTATACTTTGTTTAAAAGTCAAAGACCACAATTGTATTGCCTGAGACAGCAACATTCAAGAAGGAAAACAACTTGGTTTAGAGCTTTTCAACCTGTTTCCAGATGAATCAGGAAATATTTTTGGATAAAAGATATCTCATTTAAACCATTTAAACCTCAAATAACTGGGGAAAAAAAATCCACATATAGGGAGTATCTGTCCTCTTCTTTTTCTTTCTTGATTTCTTTTATTTTTGCTTTTCTCATTGATACTTTTGACTCTATTTCTTCCTAATATTTCAGTGAGCTATTCTTTCTTTATAAAAACATAATAAGGCGGCACCTGTGGTTCAGTGAGTAGGGCTCCAGCCCTATACACCAAGGGTGGCAGGTTTGAACCTGGCCCCAGCCAATCTGCAACAAAAAAGTAGGTGGGTGTTGTGGCGGGCACCTGTGGTACCAACTACTCAGGAGGCCGAGGCAAGAGAATTGCCTAAGCCTAGCAGCTGGAGGTTGCTGTGAGCTGTGATGCCATAGCACTCTCCCGAGGTTGACAAAGACTCTGTCTCTTAAATAAAATAAAACAAAAACATAATAGAACTTTCTGGATTTTTCAGTGATCATTTAACAAAACATAGTAGTCATATTATTTTCTTTTGTCTATATCATTTATTTTCATTGTTTTTCTTTTTTCCTTACTTTTGACCCTGCCCCCACTGCACCTTAGATTATCACCATGCTATGGAGTTAAACTAGTCTCAGTAGGATAGCAACAGGACAGACGATTGAAATGAATATATGAATACTAGTTTCGTCTTTGTCAACTATCTGCACTGTCTTGTAAGCAGGCACAATAACCTTTCAAGTCACCTGTTACCACCTGAAAAGGATCATAGATAATTTTATAAATCTCCCCAAACTTGGAACTTCCTAAACTGTGAATCTTTTCATTTGTGTTTTAGGAATATATTAAACATGTGAACTATTTATCAATAAAAAGTGCATTACTAGTACAGTTCTTCCAAGGTTGGTGTTATTCTGTGGATATTCCTGATGGTGGTCCAGTGCCCAAGTCATTCCAAGAAAGTATAACCTGAATTAGAAATCAATAGTGTTGCTCATTGCTAACAAAAGTTTTGGTTAGACAGAGGAATATAATTAATACATAATCCATTGTAAGTAAGTTATATTTTAAGATGTTATGTGACTAACTTGCTCTTTTTTTAAAAAAAATTGAGAGTAGAGAGTATTAAAATAGAAAAGGTATTTTTGTTTCTGCTCATATTCAGCTTGCTAAAAATTGTGGATTCTGGGCAGGTAACAATGAATAGGCAATTCAGTCAAATAAGCCATAAAGAAGAATTTCTCATATGTATTTGTGCCACAATGATTTTGTTGCGCTTCAGTAAAATTTTGTGAAGCACTTCGTATGCAATACTTAGGTTTTCCCTATAATCCTATAGTGTTACAGCTATTAATTTTAAACAGAAAATGCTATCTCTTTAATAGCATTAATGGCAGGAGACAGAAGCTTTACCTGTAGTCCATCACATCATTCATACTGTGTTAAGATTATGCTTCTGGCATTTGCTTATTCAGAAATACGGTATAGCATTAGAATTTTTCACATTGATTGTGTGTTTAGTTGATATACTCCGCTAGGCCTAACACTGAAAGACAGATGTCCAGAACATCCGTTGATTCTTCATGTTTTGAGAAAAAAATATCAGAGTTTGAACTAAGAGGTTTATATTTCTTGTGACCCTGGGCCACAGAAAATACTTTCTTCCTTTTTTACCCAATGCTAACTATAAGCCACTTCTCTTCTATGCACCATCCCTATTACTCTGCCTCAGGATGCAGTGTTCGTTCAGTGCACAGACACGTGTTATCAGAGCCCCATTCATCATTAAAGCAAACACACAGGAAACTGCACAATTTGGACTCCAAACATCTGATAACCAGATGGCAGGTTAGCCTCAGTGTAGTGCAAATATTGTCTGTTTGCAAGCCTGATATTTGCACACACATCTTTGGCAGATGATAGTAAAGCATGGCACAGAAGATGCACGTGTCCTGAGTCACACAGAACACAGAAGGCAACATCTTCCTCAAGTCTATTTTCTCTCCTCTCTTTGCAAAGACTGATGGATTCTTTTAAAGACAAAGATATTTTGAGGAAGGCTTTAAAGTTAAATGTGGAGAGATTTATCTTCAATCTGGGAAGTTTTCTTTATCTTTTTCTCCTTCCCAATTAAAGTTTAGGCTTAGAAACATCTCACTCATTTAGGTCATTTTATTTTGTGTTTTATTTTATTTTATTTTTTTTTTTATTGAATGGTAACTGTGTACATTGATGCACTTTGGGGGTACAGTGTGGTGTTTTATTTTTTTGAGCCTTAACCTCAATAGAGTCAGAACCATCTGAAATGAGAGTATCGATCATACTCAAAGCCCTGAGCATAAAATGCATAATCGGTATATACGCATAGAAAGAGAGAGAGAGAAATAGATAATATAGTTTGTGTCTGTATGTGGGTGTGTGTACATATATTTGCTTAGACTCATACTTGTTTTTATTCATACTCTGCTTATGGAAGAGTGTGTAGCATAATGAAAAGATGTCCACAGAGTTTGGATCTCTGGAGGCAGAATGTGTAGTGGTTACAGACATAGACTCTGAAATCAAAATTCTCTTCAATCTTCTACAAGTTAGTCATCTACTCTAGGGCTCAGCTCCCTCATCTGAAACGTGATGACGATAATAGTACTACCCTATAGGTTTGTGATAGGATTAAATGAGATAACTCTCTAAAGTCCTTATTATAGGTCCTCTCAGAAAACAAACTCTATTAGTTTTCTTTTTGTTTGTTGGTCAACTCCTGTGTACTACCTTACACACCAAAGATTTAGATGATAATTTAAAAGCACTGAATAATTATGTCTTTTCCTGAACTTGGCCTTGTTAGGAGTCAGAGGTCTAAAACTGCTCAGTCATGCAACGTTGAGTAAATCTCTGTCACTCTTCTAAGCCTGATTTTTCATCCATGAAATGGGGCAGTAATTGCTGCCCTGTTCTCCTCGTGGGATTATTGATACGAAAGCATTTGTTTCATTTGTATTGCAAAGCAGATTGTTGTAATGCTATTTTTGTCTTCAAAGAGGAAAAAGGTAACCAATTCAGGCTTGCTTCTGGTTTAGCAAGCATGATAATACGTCTACACATGTGACAGATAGCACGTGCTAATGCCTCAGCACATTCCAGGGCCAATGTTTTGATAAACTCAGAGTATGGAGAAATCGTTTCTCACTCTGGAAACGAAGAGGAGAAATAGACATCAATCAAGCCTTAGGACTTACTCAGAAGTAATTTTTAAGATTCTTGGTCCTCTCAATTATTATCTTCAATAATACATTTTACTTGGAGCCAGATCAAAACCATATGAAACATATGTGAAAATCTAAGAACATGTCAGCATTTGGAGAGATTTTATTTCTTGCTGTGTTAGTAGACCATCAGGACACTTTTTTGAAAACCCCTTACTCAAAACTGGTTTTATCTGAAGAAATTAAAAATGTATGCTCCCAGATAATTGGCTCGAGGCATTTTGATCGGCCAGTGAACATTTGGTTTTTTCTTCTTTCGTGGGATAAAGAATACGTCTCTCCAGCTCATGTGGTTTAGAAGAAAATTCCATCAGATCATATAAAATCTTGTCTATAATTCAAGTGGTTTTTAAAAGTCAAGTTAGGTAGTCTATTCTGATGTGTTTGGCTTTTTAAAATATGGCTCTTCCATATTTTGGAAAGCTTTTGGGAAAAGATAGCATCTATTGGCTTTATTTATTTATTTATGTTTGAGATAGAGTCTTACTATTATCACCCTTGGTGGAGTGCTGTGGTGTCACAGCTCACAGCAACCTCAAACTCTTGGCCTTAAGTGATTCTCTTGCCTCAGCCTCCCAAGCAGCTGGGACTACTGGTGCCTGCTACAACACCAGGCTATTTTTTGGTTGCAGTTGTCATTGTTGTTTAGCAGGCCCTGGCTGGGTTTGAATCCTGTACCCTCAGTGCATGTGGCTGGCGCCATAATCACTGTGCTATGGGCACCAAGCCTGTCTATTGGGTGTATCTCAAGATTTTTCTCCAGGATCTGGGTCCGAGTGGTAGTGGGGAGGTACGCTGGACTCATACGGAGCTAAACCATCCTTAAGGAACTAAAGTATCCTTGAAAGAGTCTATCTCAATTCAGGCTGCTTTTGTGTCCCCTTTCCTGCCTGTAGCAGAACAATTCTCCTATTCCACATTTTGAAAAGGCAAGATATGAGAGGCATTCTTAATGCCTACATGGATGGGCACTAAATGAAAAAAAGAAACTAGTGTCTCTGAGGTTACGGACATCTTCCCTGTCCTTACGCTGCCTGTCCATAGCAAGGCACTTAAAAAGAAGGAAAATGATTTTAGATGTCTGCTTATTTTTATTATCAATGCCTGTGCATTGAATCAACTCTCTGAATTCTGTTTTATTACTGAAATGACTTTTATACCACCCACATCTGATATTGCTCATGATATCTTACTGAGGTACTTTTGGATATCCCATCAGGCAGGGGTGATTTGTAGCCAGAAACAATTGTCAGTGTAGATAATAGCTGACTGCACAAGGCTGATAGAGTTGAAGCCTCAAAGCCATCATGTTTAATATTCAGAACTTCATTCTCTGGCACTCAACAGGATGCTAACACCTACCATCAAAGTTCATGTTCTGAGAATAATGATGTCTTATTACAATTTTTGAATAAATATATCCTGCTTATTAATTAAAATGGCTCTGTGAACAAAACATATTATTACTGTTTTCTTCCGGCTAATGAGTCATAGTGCTGAGATGATTACTTTTGAGATTAATTATTTTTAAATATCGCCGAGTCTATGTGTTACATATTAGGCTTCGTCTACGGAATTCTATTCCATTTGAGTAAATGTTAGATAAAGTCCATCAAGGTAAATGTTATTTTTACAGGGGCCGTCATCTTTCATGAACCTTGATAATTTTTGTCCCACAGGAAGAAAAGTAGGGGCTGATAAGAGAAAATTACAGAGCCAAAGATTGGAGCAGCTAAGGAATACTGGGCTGGACGTTTTCCACTTGTCTCTTCATATCTCCTCTCTCCCTTCCGACGGTCTTAGGGCAGTGTCAGTGGGACTCCTGTGCCTTCCAGCTTCTTACTGGGCAAGGCTAATGAGAGAAACTAGCAGGAGATTGGAGGACAGGAGGAGAGTGAGTTCTTAAACGAGTGTGTCTCAGTTCAGACCGCTTTTATATCACCTTTCCTGGCTGTCTCTCCAGCTGTCTCCTGACAGAGCCACGGTTTAGCAGAGGTTGTGTTTCTTCTCGAGGCCACGGTGCCTGCAGATCCTTAGCTATTGCACAGTTCTTTCTGGATTTCACTTACCTGTCCCTCTTCCTTATTCCTTCAAGAAGCAGAGTTCAGACGCAGAGGCTTTCTCCTCTGCCAGCCCTGCGGGTGCTACTCCATGTGTGTCATTGGTCCTGTCATCGATTTCTCTTTTGTTCCATCCTGAGGGTTCCATCTGTTCCTTTTGGAGTCTGATTTGCAATAGCTACCAAGGCCAGAGCCCACATGCTGGATTTGAGCTCTGATTCTGCCACTTCCCCGCTTTGTGACAACAGGGAAATCTTGACCCTTCCTGGACTTCAGTCTCCTCAGCTGTGCTGGGGGAAGGCAGCTGAGCTCAGCTCTGAGCTCTAAGGATGCTGTGTTGTGGATACCAATCAAGATGTAGATGGCCACCCTTGTGACGCCATTAACAAATTCTGCAGTCCGGTGGCAGTGGAATAAAGCCACCCTGTGGAGTTGATGTCCAAACTTAGTTAATGTCGTGGTAGACTTCAGAGATATAATCAATTCATTGCGGTCACCTTATTGGATATATCTCCAGCGTTTTTTCATTGGCTATAAATTTATGAAAATAGAAATACAATGCTTGTCAGTTCTGGAGAAGGACACTGTTTACAATCGGGTTGGTCTCTGATTAGAAGTGAAGCCCTCTCAGCTTCTACTTCACTCGGACATCAGTTTGGGTGTGAAAGATGTTTTTCAGGTCCTCATGCCACTTTTATGTGAAAAAAATATTTTGAATTATCACTTTCCTGGTGAATACTTTTATACTTTTTTTATATATCTGTTTTTTGTTGAGCCCTGGTACCTCCCCTTCCTTTATTACCTTGTAAGATGAAAGAAAAGTGAAAGAGGTAAATGAGAGTAAAGCCACAATGCCAGCTATAGATAAGGAGTAGGGATGTTGAGCAATGTGATTTTTCATTGAGTAGTGTGATTTTTCCCGTGAGATGGTGCCACTATTGTTTTGATTATAACATTTTAAAAATCCAGATTACTGGTGGAGCTCTTCGCTCAGTGGTTAGGGCGCCAGCCACAGACACTGGAGCTGGCAGGTTCAAACCCAGCCCAGGCCTGCTAATCAATAATGACAACTACAACAACAAAAAAATAGACAGGCACTGTGGTGGGTGCCTGTAGTCCCAGTTACTTGGGAGGCTGAGGCAAGAGAATCACTTGAGCCCAAAAGTTTGAGGTTTCTATGAGCTGTGATGCCACGACCCTCTACTGAGGGCAGCATAGTGAGACTTGGTCTCAAAAAAGAAAAAAAAAATCCAGGTTATTTGGTATTACTTGGTCAGAGGGGCAAATTAAAATTTAGCTGTTGTTACATAGAGAAGCACTGTGCTGGGGCCCTGAGTCTCTGAGCTAGAAAAATGAATGATCAATGGAGGTGGACAGAAGCTGGTATATACATGAGGTAGGTAAGAACTGAACATGGTTGAGTGCAGTGACCTAAAAGTGGGATATGAGAAAACCATATCTCAGTAAAATGGCAAGATGATAAATCTCCTTCTGCTCTTAAGGAAAATAATGTTTTCATAGACCACTGGTACTCCCAGTTTCTGGAGAACGTCTGATAGAAAGCAGCATCCTCTCTTCCTCCATGGGACCATCTACCTTCCTTGGTCACTGCCCCTGCCCCTGTCCATTCTACTCAAGGATCCCTTGTCTGTATCCTTCAACTGCCAGTGAGTTCCCTTTAAATGATTCAATATGATATTGAGTGATATTGAAAAATAAACTTTAGGTTTACAAAGTCATCCAGACATCTGCATTCCTTTCTTTAAAATTCTGAAAATCAATATAACAGAAATCTATGAAGTCTTTATAATTAAAAATTATTTGCTAATATTCCTATGCAAGGACAATTTTCAGAAGTTTACTTCAAATCACAGTTTTGAAAAGAAATTCACCTGGAATTTTCTTTTGATTTTTTTTTTTTTTTTTTGGTGAGTAGCAATATTCTTGCTCAAGAATCTCAGGACACACAATAGGATTTACCTCTGTAGAACATGTAGGGGACTCTAAGACTGGGATGGGAAGAAGATTCATATTTTACTTCATATACTTGGTCCTGTTATTTTTTTCCTTATTTTGTGTCACTTATTCAAAAACATTTTTATGCAACTCAGAAATAAAATGAAGAAAGATTCCCTCTCAATTTATGAAAATTGTTTTTGGATTTGATTTTGAATTGTTTGAATACTTGTGATATCATCATTTTAATTATGGAAGCCAAGCTGCATTTGAATCTGGGCACATGTTTATCATCACAATGTTCCTATTGAAGAGAGAGAAACAGTTTCTCTTCTATAAATTTCGTGCAATTTATCCAGGCACAGTGGTTCATGCTTGCAATCCCAGCTCTTTGGGAGCTTGGAAGATCTCTCGAGGACAGAAGTTTGGGACTTGCCTGGGCAACATAGCAAGACTCTGACTATACAAAAAAGTACGTTAAGTAAATAAATGAATAAATAGCCAGACATGGTGGTGTATGCCTACAGTCTCAGCTCCTTGGGAGGCTAAGGCAGGAGGATCCTTGGAGCCCAGAAGTTTGAAGTTGCCGTGAGCTATGAGAAAGAATATCATTGCACTCTGGCCCAGATGATACAGCAAGACTCTGTCTCTTAAAATAATAATAATAATAAATAAATTTTAGGCACCAACACTAGGTTAATAGTGGTAATCATCTCTAACTCCTCATCAGTCACCATGCCCTGAGGATATGAATATGTGTGTATGTGTGTAAACATGTCTATGCATGTGTGTATTTAGATAGGTACATATACACATACATATGTGGGTCCTGCTCCATTTCTCTGTATTTATTTCTTCATTCTTCTTTGTGGAAATACTGAAACATGCATTTGACTGGTCTTCTTGCCTACAGACTCTACTCACACTTATCAGTCTTCCACATTGCAGCAAAAATCTAACTTTTAAAAATAGCTCTGATGGGCGCCTATGGTCCCAGCTACTTGGGAGGCTGTGGCAAGAGAATCACTTAAGCCCAGGAGTTTGAGGTTGCTGTGAGCTGTGATGCCACTGCACACTCTACTGAGGATGACATAGTGAGACTCTGTCTAAAAAAAAAAAAAAAAAAAAGGCTTTGATTGTGTTTTCCTCTCCTGGAAAGTAAATAAATAAGAAAATGCTCATTAGTCACTTAGAGTTCTGGTTCCGAACTACTGGTCTTCTCTTTGGGATTTCTTTCAGTGTTTATTTATCTGATTTTTTTTTTTTCTTTGGAATGCCTGCTAATATGTTAGGTACTGTGAAGGTGCTGGGGCCATGATGAAGAGCAAAACTATGTCTCCTGTTTCCTGCCGAGTGGGGAGAGGGAGCAGATAATCAAATGGTATAAATGTTTATTCACAATTAGAGATCAGTGGTATGAGAAGTCATCTCCGAGCTAGAGGACACATGCCTGAGGAACATGACCATGTCTTGGGGCTGAGAAAACATGTCCTGAATTTATGTTGCTGTGGCAGAGACGTGGAGAGTGAACAGCAGCGAGACCCGCGCTGGCTGCAACAGGCCACCTGCCACACTTCACCTGCTTGGAGTTTCCTGGCCCTTTGCCTGAGATTTCCCCACACTTTATTTGATGTTTGGTAAAACTCTCTGTTTAATTATCTTCCTCTTTCTTTGTTTCATAGCATATTCATTGTTTACTGTCCAGCTCAAATATTACTTCTAAGTACAGCCTCCCTGACATGGCTAACGGCTCTTCTTCTTGAACCCAGGGCCTAGAATTATTAGCCTTCATCTCTCAGCTTTCACCTCATTTTATGAATTAGTTGTTAGTTGGCATCTATCTTATTGTTACACACACATGTACTTATTGATCTTTCTCTTTCTTATTATATCTTTTATATTCCCAGAACATAGAGTGGTGCTCAGAACAGTAAGAACTCAGTGTATCCTTTGGATCAAGTAGTACCTAGCAGTAAATTGGTGAAGTGATTGTTTTATAGGTGCTGTCAATTTTATTGGCTGTAGGTAATAAATATTTATAAATGATGTCTCTTTTTACAATGTTATTAATACAAAAAGTTCCCATTGTAAGGAGGTGAAATATTTCAATTATTATCCTATGACTCAGTAATAAGAAACTTGGAAGGCACTTTCTCAAAGAGAAAGAAGGTAGAATGCATTTGGTTCCCAGATATATATTCAAAAGGCAGAGCTGCTCAATGGAAATAGAGATTTGAGTTTTAATGCTATTTCTAATGTTTATTTTTATTTTTATTTTTTTTTTATTTTTTTTGAGACAGAGCCTCAAGCTGTCCCCCTGGTAGAGTGCTGTGGCATTACAGCTCACAGCAACCTCCAA
The DNA here is from genome assembly GCF_000181295.1 of Otolemur garnettii. Classification (NCBI taxonomy): domain Eukaryota; kingdom Metazoa; phylum Chordata; class Mammalia; order Primates; family Galagidae; genus Otolemur; species Otolemur garnettii. The sequence goes on from NW_003852403.1 coordinate 18,706,311, forward strand.
CTCCTGGGCTCAAGCGAGTCTCCTGCCTCCGCCTCCCAAGTAGCTGGG